>NC_138772.1:86312759-86742759 GCF_965119305.1 Pelophylax lessonae | reverse complement strand
CACACACATACATGCATACACACACACACAAACACACACACATACATATATATATACATATATATATATATATATATATATATATATATATATATATATATATATACATACACACATATATTATATCTCAAAATAATAAGCATCAGTACTAAATGAATAATATCACACTTACAGAAACAAGCAGTAGGATTTTAGAAGTGACACCTCCTTGGTCAGCTCCATACATACGTACATACATACACACACACATACATACACATACATACACATACACACACACACACATACACACATGCACGCATACATACACACACACATACATACACATACATACATACACACATGCATACACACACACACATACACACGCATACATACATACATCCATACACACACATCCATACATACATACACACACATACATACACACACACACATACATACATACACATACACACACACACACACACACATATATCACACTTACAGAAACAGGCAGTAGGATTGTAGAAGTGACACCTCCTCGGTCAGCTCCACAAGATCCTCGGTCGGCTCCTACAGGTGGCTGTGTGCGGTGAAGGAGAGAAGTCGCTCCCTCTCAGTCGTGGGTGGCGCCGGGCAGATAGAGCCGAGCAGGGGGGGGCGGAGCGGGACTCGGCGAGACTCGGGAGCAGCCGAGCTGCTGAGGGAGGCCAGAGGCCCCGCCCCCAAGCCATCGCATTGGCAACGGGGCGGGGATGTGATGAGTCTCAGTGAGAAATTCATTGACAAAAGTCAGCAGTGTCTCAGGGGGCCGTATAAAACTAAAGGACGGGCCGCAACTGGCCCGCGGGCCTGACTTTGGATATGACTGGTTTAGGGTAACCGGCATAATAAAGGGTTAAGCCCTTATTCAGTCTTATTATAGCATCAGGTTCCCCCCACATGTTCCCTAATAAAGTTTTAACTCCCTGATTGCCCCACAGTTAACCCTTTCACTCCCTGTCACAGTGTCAGTGCAGTGCACAGATCGTTTTTTTCTTATCACTGTATTAGTGTTATGGGTGACACAAGTTAGAGTCCGCGTCAGTTAGCGTCAATCCCAGACATATTTTAACCCTTTGATTGCCAGTAACACTAACACACACACACTATATACCTCCATTACTAGTATAGTGTCTGAACGGATCAATATCTTTAGTCTGATCAGAACTATACAAGCGTCCCCAAAAGTATAGTAAACGTGGCATTAGAAGGATCAGCCCTGACAGCTGCCAGCACCTGCGTTTAGCCCCTCCGCCCAGTCCATCCAAACAAGTGCATTATCAATAGATTGCAGCTTTAGCAGAGTCAGGTCTGATCTCTGCTAGCACTAGCAGTTAATTATTTTTTTTCATAGTTTTAGCAGTTCAAACAGTCCTCAAAAACCAGGTGCTTTTTTAACTGTGAGTCACACTAGGTACCTGTAAATTTAGTGTAGTATGCTTAGTATACAAACCTGTAGCCTGCACCCTGACAGATAGCTCTGACAATGGAGTAGAGGTCCCTGATAAGGTCAGGCGTACCCGACCCTATGCTTCTGTTGCTGAGGTGCAACAATCACATGATTCTCGTATGCAGCAGAGTGTCGGTACTAGTGACACTCAACCCCCTGGCGGCCTAGTACACCCTGGCCATAGACAAACCAGCACTGCAGTATCACAGCTGGTGTGGTGGCTAGCACAAGTAGTGGCCCGCAGCCACCAAGAATTCAAATGCAGATTCGTAGAGCCCATAGTGCCCTTCCTGATGCGCTTGCAAATCCTGATTGGCAGCCCACAGATTCTGCAGTGCCCGTACATCCCCTATTCACTGGTTAACCCAAAATGCAGGTGGAAACAGTCGATTTCACTCCCCTTGATTTTTTTTAAGCTGTTTTTCACAGAAGATCTGTACGAATCTATTGTGGACCAAAGCAATTTGTATGCTAATCAATTTATCACCGCAAACACAAATTTGACCCTTGCAAGACAATTTGGCTGTAAACTTATCACGGTTCCCGAATTTAAGACCTTTCTGGGCTTATCCGTCACTATGGGCATTTCTAAAAAGAGTGAGTTGCGGTCATATTGGTCCACTGACCCAATTCATCATATGCCCATGTTTTCTGCTGCCATGGCCAGAGCTAGATATGAGCAAATATTGCGGTTCATGCACTTCAACTGAACAAATTGGGCCCCTCGTAAATCACTTCAACCAAAAATATGCAGCCTTGTACATCCCTGTAAAAGATGTCTGCGTTTATGAGTCCCTGATTAAGTTTTCTGGCCGCCTTGCAGTTTCTCCCCAGCAAGCGTGCCAGATGTATGAGCTCTGGGACAGGGCAACAGGCTATACATTTAGTTTCCTAGTTAAGAGGGAAAAGATAGCAGGGTGGAGTCCCCCAACTGTCCAGACTACATAGGGAGCAGCGGCAAGATTATTTGGGACTTGGTGTCACCCTTTTCTCTTTCATTCATTGACAGACACAGCTCCTGATCTTCTTAACCATTGGGTTATACAGGAGTAGGACACTAGGCAGAAAACGAACTTGACTACGCCTTTGGGCAGTCCCAGGTGTTATACTCCCTTTCTCTGCTATAGGTACTCAGTTTTTTTCTGCCTAGTCAGGAGTAAGGACCTAGCTCCTTGCTGGGATCTCTGGTCCTAGCAATTTTTTACTTTTAGATAGATTTTTTTTCCTGTGAGATATACAATCAACTGCCGGACTGGGCGACGGGCTGGATAATCTAGATCCAGTGGTCACCCCAGTCTGGCCAGCAAGCGCGCACAGACCTCAGCTCTGTGCTAGGTTGGTGGCAACATAGCCCCACCGGATGGGGGCTGGGCTGCGGGTTTAACACCTTGCAAGGTTGCATAAGACCGGGTCTCGGCCTGCGTCACAGCGTTCCTCCTGGCCGACATTGCCCCGGTGTCACAAACTCTGACCGAGTGGGCTAAGCTTTTACGCCATGATCTGGAGGGTGAGCAGCTCTCCCCTGCCTTTGCAGAGCTGGTGGACCAGTTGGTCCAGGGGCTGCAGTTTATCTGTAATGCCTCTTTGGATGCGGCTCCCCTGATTTCTAGATGGTCTGTTTCCGCAGTGGTCCTTAGGCGTGTTTTGTGGCTCAAATGTTGGTCTGCGGACCAGACCTCTAAAAAAAGCCTTAACTGATCTTCCGTTTCAGGAAGATCGCCTGTTTGGAGCTATCCTGGATGACATCATTAAGAGTCTCACAGGGGGGAGGAGTACCTTTCTTCTGCAGGCTAGTAAGAGTAAGGAACCTCCTTGCAGACGTGGCCTGTCTTTCTTGGCTCACGGGAAGTATTTTCGTCCCTCAGGATCAGCTGACAAGGGTTCAAAGCCTTTCAAGCCCTCTTTGGGAGGATCCAAGCGACCTTGGTCTGGCAAATTCAAAGCGGGTTTCTCCAGACCAGCAGACAAAGCTCCTTCTGTGTGATGGTGCGCCCTCACCCGTGCCTGGGGTGGGGGAATGTCTTCGCTGGTTTCCGGACCCGTGGACCTCCTTGGGGCAAGACAAGTGGGTCCAGGAAAAGATGCGGTCCGGCTACAAGTTTGAGTTTTGTTCTTATTCTCCGGACAGGTTCTTTCCTTCTAATGTGCACCTGTCCCTGAACCGCTTGCAAGCCCTCTTCGTGTGGTGCAAGACCTGTTGCTTCAAGGTGTATTTGTTCCGGTTCCAACTCCGGAAAGTTTTCAGGGGTTTTATTCAAACCTGTTCACGGTCCCAAAGAAAGAAGGCAAGGTGCATCCAATTCTGGATCTCAAGGCCCTGAACTGCTTTGTGCGGGTACAGGAGTTCAGAATGGAGTCTATTCGCACAGTGGTGACATCCTTGCATCAGGGGGATTTCCTTGTCTCTATCGACATCAAGGACGCTTACTTGAGAGGAACATTATCAGTTTGTAGCGTTACCATTTGGTCTTGCCTCTGCTCCTCGGGTCTTCACAAAGGTGTTGGCTGGCGTTTTTACATTAGTAAGGGATTGCAGTGCTGGGCTAACTGGACTACTACAACTTCTCTTGTGAGCAGATTTTCCTACTGCTCTGATGGACAATGTGGACATCACTCTACAGACTCTGTGGGAGTTTGGCTGGCTTCTGAATTATCAGAAGTCTGCTCTGGTTCCTTCCACAAAACTGGACTATCTGGGTCTGACTCTGGACTCGGCTCTAGCCAGAGTGTGATCGTCCCTCCGGACTTGCATGAGGGTGCTGGGCCTGATGGTTTCTACCTTCAAGGCGGTCCCGTTTGCACAGTTCCATACGAGGTCCTTGCAAGTGGAGATCTTAGCCAAATGGGACAAGTGTCCGAAGTCTCCGGATGATCAAATCCAGCTGAGCTGAAAAACAAAAGGGTCTCTGATCTGTATTGGACAGTGGTCACCCCTGATGCCAGTCTGTCTGGGTGGGGAGGTGTCCTGGGTCGGAACCCCGCTCAGGGAGCTTGGACACTGGAAGAGTCCAGACTCCCGATCAATGTCCTGGAACTCAGAGCGATCAGGCTGTGCCTAAATCACTGGATAGATCGCCTACAGGGGGGTCCGGTGCGAATCTAATCAGACAATGCCAGTGCCATGACTACTAGGCTGGAACAAGAATTGTATTGGCAGCTCTGGAGGTAGCCGGCATTCTTTGGTGGGCAGATTTCTGCTGTACACATTCCATGGGTGAAAAATTGTCAGGTGGATTATCTATGTTGGCAGGCATTGGACCAAGGGGAGTGATCCCTTTATCCGGAGGTGTTTCATCAGCTGTGTCTCTGGTGGGGCGCCCCCAAGGTGGATCTCTTGGCATCTCAGGTCAACAGGAAGGTGCACAGGTTTGTGGCACGGTCATGGGATCCTCTAGCGGACGGCACAGATGCGATGGTGGCCCCCTGGGGCCAGTATAATCTGATTTAGGCCTTCCATCATCTCAAGCTTCTGCCAAGACTCTAGCACAGGATTGAGGCTGAAGGAATTCCGGTCATTCTAGTGGCCCCGGATTGGCCTCGCTGGTCTTGGTATGCCGACCTGGTGCTGCTGGTCACTAACGCCCCTTGGAGACTTCCTCTCAGGGAGGATCTGTGTCCCAAGGGTCAATCTTCCATCTTGCTTTACAGTTGCTGGCTTTGATGGCTTGGCTGTTGAAAGCCAGGTACTGAAGGATAGAGGTTTGTCTGGGTCGGTGATTCCTACGCTACTGAAAGCTAGGAAGTCTACTTCTAGGAAGCTCTACCATCGTACGTGGAAAGCATACATTTTGTGGTGTAAGTCGCTTGGTGTTCACCCTCGCTCTTTTTCAGTTGCTCGGGTCTTGACCTTCCATCAACGGGGGGGTTAAGCAGAAATTGGCCTTAAGTACCATTAAGGGCCACGTGTCGGCCTTGGCGGTCTTCTTTTAATGACCCTTGGCTTTGCACTCCCTGGTGCATACTTTTATTCAGGGGGTTCGGCATTTGACTCCACCAATGCTGCCCCCACTACCGCCTTGGGATCTCAACTTGGTGCTTTCAGCTCTACAAAAGCCTCCCTTTGAAAAAATTTGGAAGATTCCCCTGCTTACGCTATCCCAGAAGGTGGCCTTTTTGGTGGCAATCACCTCTGCGCACGGGTGTTGGAATTGGTGTTGTTGTCTTGTCGTTCCCCTTATTTGGTGGTTCACGAAGATAAGGTGGTTCTTCGCCCCTGTCGGTCGTTCCTTCCATCTGAATGAGGACATTGTGTTGCTTTCCCTTTGTCCCATGCCAAAAACATCCTAAGGAAATTGCGTTACATTCCTTCAATGTGGTTCGGGCTTGTCAGGGATTCACTATTATGCGCCGCAAACCGGCGAACGCCTATGCGCAATGCGCGTACGCAGAGGCGCCTTGAATAGTTAGAGGCTTCCATGGAATAGTTCGAGGCTGCCATTGAACAGTTCAAGGCTACCATGGAATAGTTCGAGGCTACCATGGAAGAGTTCGAGGCTACCATGGAAAAGTTGGAGGCTACCATGGAAGAGTTTGAGGCTACCATGGAATAGTTTGAGGCTACCTATCATAATTGGCGCCAAACGTTTTATTTAAGGGGAGTGGTCACACTGAATCCTTGCTGTGTGATCTTCAGCTCTCTGTACCTGAAATTACCTTCTGTTCCTGATCATCTGACCCGGATTGCCTTCGACCTTGATTAGCTGCTGCCTGCCCTGACCTCGGCTTGTCTTGACTACTCTTCTGCCTCACCTTGATCTGCTTATCCGCTACTGGCTATTGGACCTCGACCTGCTCTTGGCCTGGCTGGGGAATCCGGAGGACCGCGACCTGGTGTTAGCATGCAGCCAAATCCATCCCCACCATCAGGGGCCCTGGTGAATACCGGCTAGCACTTAGACTCCGCACCTCTGGTAAACCTGTGTCCTGCTAAGATATCCTGTCAGCATCCCTGTCCTGGGATCGCACATAGTTCCAGACTCTTCATCCGTGATTTTTTATTTACCATAAAATCCATTTCTCTGATGTTCATTGACGGACACAGCACCCACCCCTCAATGGAGTTGTATTACTTCTTACACTGTTTGTAACAAAACTGAGTACCTATGGCAGAGAAGGGGAGTATACCTCCTGGGACTGCCCAAAGGCGTAGTCAAGTTCTTTTTCTGCCTAGTGTTCTACTCCTGTAGAGGGCAGTATAACCCATTGGTTAAGAAGATCAGGAGCTGTGTCCGTCAATGAACATCAGAGAAATGGATTTTACGGTAAGTCAAAAATCCCATTATTTGGAAAGGGGTACCAATTATATGTGGACAATTTCTAAATCTCTTTTTAGGCACCTCTTTCAATTAGGAATTGGCACATGTGGCACTGTGCGATCTAATCACCGGGGCATTTCCAACGGCTTGTAAATGCCCCACTTAGTTAGGGGGAGAGAGCCTGCTTGAGGTGCAATGAAATGCTTGCAGTGAGGTGGAAGGACAAATGGAACATTTTCATTCTGTCTTCCATTCACACAGATATGGCAGTCCAAAATACAACGACGACTGGTGTTGTTGAGAAGCCCCTCTGTGTCCAGGACTACAACAGTAAAATAAAAGGGGTGGACTTCAACGACCAGATGATGGGGCCATACCTAACTGCCCGCAAGGCCAGTTGCTGGTACAAAAAAGTGTCTGTATTCTTTTTCCAATTGGCTCTGTTTAACGCTTATGTACTATACAAAGCATCAGGAAGAAGTGGATGCTTCCTAAAATTCCAGGGAGAGATCATCACATCCCTTCTGTATCCAGAAGGTGGTGTGGCCCAACTTCCCAATCAAGATGCAGTGAGCCGGCTGAATGAGAGGCATTTTCCGGATGTCCTTCCTGGTACCCCTATCCAAAGAGCACCCCAAAAAAGATGCCCTGTCTGTAGCAAGCGGGGGTATAGGATTGACACCCACTATTTTTGTCCCTCCTGTCCTGGCGAACCTGGTCTCTGCATCAGTGACTGTTTCCGTCGCCACCACACACTAGTGGAGTACAGTAAAACCTTGGTTTGAGAGTAACTTGGTTTGAGAGCGCTTTGCAAGACAAGCAAATTTTTTAAAAAAATTTTGACTTGATATACAAGCGATGTCTTGGGTATAAAAGAGAAGAGAGGCGCCTAAGTGTAGCAATATGGTTACATTTAATGAAGGTTCAATAATTAGCAGCTCACATGGTTGATGATTAAAACAGGCACATCTAAGTATGCAGGCATCCAGGGGAAAAGCTGTCTGCATAGACCATCCTCCACACTGCTATCTTCATCACACCCTTCCATGCTGCGCTCCACGAGCGATTCAAAGTCTCACTTTCAGATCACTCTACTGCAGGGTAGTCTTCCCAATCACATTTGCAGACTGACATCGGTGAGAGCCAGTGGTTCAGAAGATGGTCTATGTGGACACCTTTACCCTGGATGCCTGCATACTTAGATGTGCCTCTTTAATCATCAACCATGTGAGTTACTAAATTGTAAACCTGCATTAAATGTAGCCATATTGCTACACTTAGAGGCGCCTCTCTTCTCTTTTATACTCTGTAGCTCCTGTTGGATTTTGCCTCTAATAAACTGTAATGTTTTATTGTTACAATTGTAACCATTGTTTGCTTTGCACGTATGTAATTCTACTGTTTTACTGTACTGTTACTGTGTTTTGGTGTTAACCAATGTTTACTGTACGCCATTCAGCTTCAGCACCTATTTGTTTATTTTGACAGCAACAGGGTTTGCTCTCACGATACGTAAATCCGTGACTCCAGCACTGTAGGAGATGATTTCAACATCGCAGTTAAAAAAAAACATATATGCCAAAGCATAGGGGATGGGGTGGACAAAGAGGGCAGATCTCCCCTATGCTTCAGCCTATTTTTTTATTCACTTTTCTCGATTGATGTGAATGGAGTAATCTGTTAGGTTCTCTTTTTTCGTTCAGCCCACAGGCTGCATGGAAAAAGAACATTACAATATATGCCCAACAAGGACCAACAACGTAGTGGTATGTTGCTGGACTTTGAGTGGTTATACCGGAATGATGCCTACAGGTTTGGGCATCATCTTTTTTCAGCCAAAGGTTGGCTTTCATGTAAAAGCAATCCTAGCGGCTACTTATCACCTAGACTGCTTTTACAAGCAGTGGGAGAGGACGTTCTCCCCCCTCCCCCTGCCTTCAATAGTTTACTCAGGCTCTCCTGTCCCACCGGGGAACCTGAGAATGTAGCCGGTGGTTCTGCCAGCTGACCATAGAGCTGATCGGAGATCAGAATGTCTCCAATCATCTCTATGGCCTAAGAAACCAGAAGCTAAGGGCATTTCATTACTTCGGTTTCCTCGGATACAAACAGCGATATTGGGAAATTGGGAAAGCATCTTATCACACCGATCGTGGTGTGGTCAGTTGCTTTAAGGGCAGATGAGAGATCTAGAGTCTAATAGACTCCAAATTTTGACCCCAAATTTTTCAAAAACGAGTACCTGTCACAACCTATTGCTAACGTAGGGGATATTTACATTTCCTGTGATAACAATAAAAAATGATTTAAAAAAAATGAAAGGGACAGCGTAAAAATAAAATAAAAAAGCAAAATAAATAATAAAAAAAAGTTAAAGCACTCCTGTTCCCCCCACATGTTCCCTAATAAAGTTTTAACTCCCTGATTGCCCCACAGTTAACCCTTTCACTCCCTGTCACAGTGTCAGTGCAGTGCACAGATCGTTTTTTTCTTATCACTGTATTAGTGTTATGGGTGACACAAGTTAGAGTCCGCGTCAGTTAGCGTCAATCCCAGACATATTTTAACCCTTTGATTGCCAGTAACACTAACACACACACACTATATACCTCCATTACTAGTATAGTGTCTGAACGGATCAATATCTTTAGTCTGATCAGAACTATACAAGCGTCCCCAAAAGTATAGTAAACGTGGCATTAGAAGGATCAGCCCTGACAGCTGCCAGCACCTGCGTTTAGCCCCTCCGCCCAGTCCATCCAAACAAGTGCATTATCAATAGATTGCAGCTTTAGCAGAGTCAGGTCTGATCTCTGCTAGCACTAGCAGTTAATTATTTTTTTTCATAGTTTTAGCAGTTCAAACAGTCCTCAAAAACCAGGTGCTTTTTTAACTGTGAGTCACACTAGGTACCTGTAAATTTAGTGTAGTATGCTTAGTATACAAACCTGTAGCCTGCACCCTGACAGATAGCTCTGACAATGGAGTAGAGGTCCCTGATAAGGTCAGGCGTACCCGACCCTATGCTTCTGTTGCTGAGGTGCAACAATCACATGATTCTCGTATGCAGCAGAGTGTCGGTACTAGTGACACTCAACCCCCTGGCGGCCTAGTACACCCTGGCCATAGACAAACCAGCACTGCAGTATCACAGCTGGTGTGGTGGCTAGCACAAGTAGTGGCCCGCAGCCACCAAGAATTCAAATGCAGATTCGTAGAGCCCATAGTGCCCTTCCTGATGCGCTTGCAAATCCTGATTGGCAGCCCACAGATTCTGCAGTGCCCGTACATCCCCTATTCACTGGTTAACCCAAAATGCAGGTGGAAACAGTCGATTTCACTCCCCTTGATTTTTTTTAAGCTGTTTTTCACAGAAGATCTGTACGAATCTATTGTGGACCAAAGCAATTTGTATGCTAATCAATTTATCACCGCAAACACAAATTTGACCCTTGCAAGACAATTTGGCTGTAAACTTATCACGGTTCCCGAATTTAAGACCTTTCTGGGCTTATCCGTCACTATGGGCATTTCTAAAAAGAGTGAGTTGCGGTCATATTGGTCCACTGACCCAATTCATCATATGCCCATGTTTTCTGCTGCCATGGCCAGAGCTAGATATGAGCAAATATTGCGGTTCATGCACTTCAACTGAACAAATTGGGCCCCTCGTAAATCACTTCAACCAAAAATATGCAGCCTTGTACATCCCTGTAAAAGATGTCTGCGTTTATGAGTCCCTGATTAAGTTTTCTGGCCGCCTTGCAGTTTCTCCCCAGCAAGCGTGCCAGATGTATGAGCTCTGGGACAGGGCAACAGGCTATACATTTAGTTTCCTAGTTAAGAGGGAAAAGATAGCAGGGTGGAGTCCCCCAACTGTCCAGACTACATAGGGAGCAGCGGCAAGATTATTTGGGACTTGGTGTCACCCTTTTCTCTTTCATTCATTGACAGACACAGCTCCTGATCTTCTTAACCATTGGGTTATACAGGAGTAGGACACTAGGCAGAAAACGAACTTGACTACGCCTTTGGGCAGTCCCAGGTGTTATACTCCCTTTCTCTGCTATAGGTACTCAGTTTTTTTCTGCCTAGTCAGGAGTAAGGACCTAGCTCCTTGCTGGGATCTCTGGTCCTAGCAATTTTTTACTTTTAGATAGATTTTTTTTCCTGTGAGATATACAATCAACTGCCGGACTGGGCGACGGGCTGGATAATCTAGATCCAGTGGTCACCCCAGTCTGGCCAGCAAGCGCGCACAGACCTCAGCTCTGTGCTAGGTTGGTGGCAACATAGCCCCACCGGATGGGGGCTGGGCTGCGGGTTTAACACCTTGCAAGGTTGCATAAGACCGGGTCTCGGCCTGCGTCACAGCGTTCCTCCTGGCCGACATTGCCCCGGTGTCACAAACTCTGACCGAGTGGGCTAAGCTTTTACGCCATGATCTGGAGGGTGAGCAGCTCTCCCCTGCCTTTGCAGAGCTGGTGGACCAGTTGGTCCAGGGGCTGCAGTTTATCTGTAATGCCTCTTTGGATGCGGCTCCCCTGATTTCTAGATGGTCTGTTTCCGCAGTGGTCCTTAGGCGTGTTTTGTGGCTCAAATGTTGGTCTGCGGACCAGACCTCTAAAAAAAGCCTTAACTGATCTTCCGTTTCAGGAAGATCGCCTGTTTGGAGCTATCCTGGATGACATCATTAAGAGTCTCACAGGGGGGAGGAGTACCTTTCTTCTGCAGGCTAGTAAGAGTAAGGAACCTCCTTGCAGACGTGGCCTGTCTTTCTTGGCTCACGGGAAGTATTTTCGTCCCTCAGGATCAGCTGACAAGGGTTCAAAGCCTTTCAAGCCCTCTTTGGGAGGATCCAAGCGACCTTGGTCTGGCAAATTCAAAGCGGGTTTCTCCAGACCAGCAGACAAAGCTCCTTCTGTGTGATGGTGCGCCCTCACCCGTGCCTGGGGTGGGGGAATGTCTTCGCTGGTTTCCGGACCCGTGGACCTCCTTGGGGCAAGACAAGTGGGTCCAGGAAAAGATGCGGTCCGGCTACAAGTTTGAGTTTTGTTCTTATTCTCCGGACAGGTTCTTTCCTTCTAATGTGCACCTGTCCCTGAACCGCTTGCAAGCCCTCTTCGTGTGGTGCAAGACCTGTTGCTTCAAGGTGTATTTGTTCCGGTTCCAACTCCGGAAAGTTTTCAGGGGTTTTATTCAAACCTGTTCACGGTCCCAAAGAAAGAAGGCAAGGTGCATCCAATTCTGGATCTCAAGGCCCTGAACTGCTTTGTGCGGGTACAGGAGTTCAGAATGGAGTCTATTCGCACAGTGGTGACATCCTTGCATCAGGGGGATTTCCTTGTCTCTATCGACATCAAGGACGCTTACTTGAGAGGAACATTATCAGTTTGTAGCGTTACCATTTGGTCTTGCCTCTGCTCCTCGGGTCTTCACAAAGGTGTTGGCTGGCGTTTTTACATTAGTAAGGGATTGCAGTGCTGGGCTAACTGGACTACTACGACTTCTCTTGTGAGCAGATTTTCCTACTGCTCTGATGGACAATGTGGACATCACTCTACAGACTCTGTGGGAGTTTGGCTGGCTTCTGAATTATCAGAAGTCTGCTCTGGTTCCTTCCACAAAACTGGACTATCTGGGTCTGACTCTGGACTCGGCTCTAGCCAGAGTGTGATCGTCCCTCCGGACTTGCATGAGGGTGCTGGGCCTGATGGTTTCTACCTTCAAGGCGGTCCCGTTTGCACAGTTCCATACGAGGTCCTTGCAAGTGGAGATCTTAGCCAAATGGGACAAGTGTCCGAAGTCTCCGGATGATCAAATCCAGCTGAGCTGAAAAACAAAAGGGTCTCTGATCTGTATTGGACAGTGGTCACCCCTGATGCCAGTCTGTCTGGGTGGGGAGGTGTCCTGGGTCGGAACCCCGCTCAGGGAGCTTGGACACTGGAAGAGTCCAGACTCCCGATCAATGTCCTGGAACTCAGAGCGATCAGGCTGTGCCTAAATCACTGGATAGATCGCCTACAGGGGGGTCCGGTGCGAATCTAATCAGACAATGCCAGTGCCATGACTACTAGGCTGGAACAAGAATTGTATTGGCAGCTCTGGAGGTAGCCGGCATTCTTTGGTGGGCAGATTTCTGCTGTACACATTCCATGGGTGAAAAATTGTCAGGTGGATTATCTATGTTGGCAGGCATTGGACCAAGGGGAGTGATCCCTTTATCCGGAGGTGTTTCATCAGCTGTGTCTCTGGTGGGGCGCCCCCAAGGTGGATCTCTTGGCATCTCAGGTCAACAGGAAGGTGCACAGGTTTGTGGCACGGTCATGGGATCCTCTAGCGGACGGCACAGATGCGATGGTGGCCCCCTGGGGCCAGTATAATCTGATTTAGGCCTTCCATCATCTCAAGCTTCTGCCAAGACTCTAGCACAGGATTGAGGCTGAAGGAATTCCGGTCATTCTAGTGGCCCCGGATTGGCCTCGCTGGTCTTGGTATGCCGACCTGGTGCTGCTGGTCACTAACGCCCCTTGGAGACTTCCTCTCAGGGAGGATCTGTGTCCCAAGGGTCAATCTTCCATCTTGCTTTACAGTTGCTGGCTTTGATGGCTTGGCTGTTGAAAGCCAGGTACTGAAGGATAGAGGTTTGTCTGGGTCGGTGATTCCTACGCTACTGAAAGCTAGGAAGTCTACTTCTAGGAAGCTCTACCATCGTACGTGGAAAGCATACATTTTGTGGTGTAAGTCGCTTGGTGTTCACCCTCGCTCTTTTTCAGTTGCTCGGGTCTTGACCTTCCATCAACGGGGGGGTTAAGCAGAAATTGGCCTTAAGTACCATTAAGGGCCACGTGTCGGCCTTGGCGGTCTTCTTTTAATGACCCTTGGCTTTGCACTCCCTGGTGCATACTTTTATTCAGGGGGTTCGGCATTTGACTCCACCAATGCTGCCCCCACTACCGCCTTGGGATCTCAACTTGGTGCTTTCAGCTCTACAAAAGCCTCCCTTTGAAAAAATTTGGAAGATTCCCCTGCTTACGCTATCCCAGAAGGTGGCCTTTTTGGTGGCAATCACCTCTGCGCACGGGTGTTGGAATTGGTGTTGTTGTCTTGTCGTTCCCCTTATTTGGTGGTTCACGAAGATAAGGTGGTTCTTCGCCCCTGTCGGTCGTTCCTTCCATCTGAATGAGGACATTGTGTTGCTTTCCCTTTGTCCCATGCCAAAAACATCCTAAGGAAATTGCGTTACATTCCTTCAATGTGGTTCGGGCTTGTCAGGGATTCACTATTATGCGCCGCAAACCGGCGAACGCCTATGCGCAATGCGCGTACGCAGAGGCGCCTTGAATAGTTAGAGGCTTCCATGGAATAGTTCGAGGCTGCCATTGAACAGTTCAAGGCTACCATGGAATAGTTCGAGGCTACCATGGAAGAGTTCGAGGCTACCATGGAAAAGTTGGAGGCTACCATGGAAGAGTTTGAGGCTACCATGGAATAGTTTGAGGCTACCTATCATAATTGGCGCCAAACGTTTTATTTAAGGGGAGTGGTCACACTGAATCCTTGCTGTGTGATCTTCAGCTCTCTGTACCTGAAATTACCTTCTGTTCCTGATCATCTGACCCGGATTGCCTTCGACCTTGATTAGCTGCTGCCTGCCCTGACCTCGGCTTGTCTTGACTACTCTTCTGCCTCACCTTGATCTGCTTATCCGCTACTGGCTATTGGACCTCGACCTGCTCTTGGCCTGGCTGGGGAATCCGGAGGACCGCGACCTGGTGTTAGCATGCAGCCAAATCCATCCCCACCATCAGGGGCCCTGGTGAATACCGGCTAGCACTTAGACTCCGCACCTCTGGTAAACCTGTGTCCTGCTAAGATATCCTGTCAGCATCCCTGTCCTGGGATCGCACATAGTTCCAGACTCTTCATCCGTGATTTTTTATTTACCATAAAATCCATTTCTCTGATGTTCATTGACGGACACAGCACCCACCCCTCAATGGAGTTGTATTACTTCTTACACTGTTTGTAACAAAACTGAGTACCTATGGCAGAGAAGGGGAGTATACCTCCTGGGACTGCCCAAAGGCGTAGTCAAGTTCTTTTTCTGCCTAGTGTTCTACTCCTGTAGAGGGCAGTATAACCCATTGGTTAAGAAGATCAGGAGCTGTGTCCGTCAATGAACATCAGAGAAATGGATTTTACGGTAAGTCAAAAATCCCATTATTTGGAAAGGGGTACCAATTATATGTGGACAATTTCTAAATCTCTTTTTAGGCACCTCTTTCAATTAGGAATTGGCACATGTGGCACTGTGCGATCTAATCACCGGGGCATTTCCAACGGCTTGTAAATGCCCCACTTAGTTAGGGGGAGAGAGCCTGCTTGAGGTGCAATGAAATGCTTGCAGTGAGGTGGAAGGACAAATGGAACATTTTCATTCTGTCTTCCATTCACACAGATATGGCAGTCCAAAATACAACGACGACTGGTGTTGTTGAGAAGCCCCTCTGTGTCCAGGACTACAACAGTAAAATAAAAGGGGTGGACTTCAACGACCAGATGATGGGGCCATACCTAACTGCCCGCAAGGCCAGTTGCTGGTACAAAAAAGTGTCTGTATTCTTTTTCCAATTGGCTCTGTTTAACGCTTATGTACTATACAAAGCATCAGGAAGAAGTGGATGCTTCCTAAAATTCCAGGGAGAGATCATCACATCCCTTCTGTATCCAGAAGGTGGTGTGGCCCAACTTCCCAATCAAGATGCAGTGAGCCGGCTGAATGAGAGGCATTTTCCGGATGTCCTTCCTGGTACCCCTATCCAAAGAGCACCCCAAAAAAGATGCCCTGTCTGTAGCAAGCGGGGGTATAGGATTGACACCCACTATTTTTGTCCCTCCTGTCCTGGCGAACCTGGTCTCTGCATCAGTGACTGTTTCCGTCGCCACCACACACTAGTGGAGTACAGTAAAACCTTGGTTTGAGAGTAACTTGGTTTGAGAGCGCTTTGCAAGACAAGCAAATTTTTTAAAAAAATTTTGACTTGATATACAAGCGATGTCTTGGGTATAAAAGAGAAGAGAGGCGCCTAAGTGTAGCAATATGGTTACATTTAATGAAGGTTCAATAATTAGCAGCTCACATGGTTGATGATTAAAACAGGCACATCTAAGTATGCAGGCATCCAGGGGAAAAGCTGTCTGCATAGACCATCCTCCACACTGCTATCTTCATCACACCCTTCCATGCTGCGCTCCACGAGCGATTCAAAGTCTCACTTTCAGATCACTCTACTGCAGGGTAGTCTTCCCAATCACATTTGCAGACTGACATCGGTGAGAGCCAGTGGTTCAGAAGATGGTCTATGTGGACACCTTTACCCTGGATGCCTGCATACTTAGATGTGCCTCTTTAATCATCAACCATGTGAGTTACTAAATTGTAAACCTGCATTAAATGTAGCCATATTGCTACACTTAGAGGCGCCTCTCTTCTCTTTTATACTCTGTAGCTCCTGTTGGATTTTGCCTCTAATCCCCTAGTGGAGGCTGCCATTTGTGGATTGACATTTTATGATGACACAACCTATCACATTGCTATAATCTTTGTATATAGACTATAAACTGAAAGACTTATGAATAAATGGTTGTGGAACGGATCATCTCAGTTTCCATTATTTCTTATGGGAAAATTTGCTTTGATATAAGAGTGCTTTGGATTACAAGCATGTTTCCGGAACGAATTATGCTCACAATCCAAGGTTTTACTGTATTAGTATAGGGTACAGCATGGCACAGTCTAGGGAACACTTTCACACAGGGTCCTGAAAGACGTTGGATGGCTAAAGCATTTTGAGAGACCCTAACTTGGAACAATAGGTGCAATAAAAGTAAAAAAATAAAATAATGAAAACAAAAAAAAATAATAAAGCCAAAAATAGTTGTCGTTTTATTGTTCTTACTGTTTTACTGTTGTTTATGCTATACTGTAATGTTTTATTGTTACAATTGTAACCATTGTTTGCTTTGCACGTATGTAATTCTACTGTTTTACTGTACTGTTACTGTGTTTTGGTGTTAACCAATGTTTACTGTACGCCATTCAGCTTCAGCACCTATTTGTTTATTTTGACAGCAACAGGGTTTGCTCTCACGATACGTAAATCCGTGACTCCAGCACTGTAGGAGATGATTTCAACATCGCAGTTAAAAAAAAACATATATGCCAAAGCATAGGGGATGGGGTGGACAAAGAGGGCAGATCTCCCCTATGCTTCAGCCTATTTTTTTATTCACTTTTCTCGATTGATGTGAATGGAGTAATCTGTTAGGTTCTCTTTTTTCGTTCAGCCCACAGGCTGCATGGAAAAAGAACATTACAATATATGCCCAACAAGGACCAACAACGTAGTGGTATGTTGCTGGACTTTGAGTGGTTATACCGGAATGATGCCTACAGGTTTGGGCATCATCTTTTTTCAGCCAAAGGTTGGCTTTCATGTAAAAGCAATCCTAGCGGCTACTTATCACCTAGACTGCTTTTACAAGCAGTGGGAGAGGACGTTCTCCCCCCTCCCCCTGCCTTCAATAGTTTACTCAGGCTCTCCTGTCCCACCGGGGAACCTGAGAATGTAGCCGGTGGTTCTGCCAGCTGACCATAGAGCTGATCGGAGATCAGAATGTCTCCAATCATCTCTATGGCCTAAGAAACCAGAAGCTAAGGGCATTTCATTACTTCGGTTTCCTCGGATACAAACAGCGATATTGGGAAATTGGGAAAGCATCTTATCACACCGATCGTGGTGTGGTCAGTTGCTTTAAGGGCAGATGAGAGATCTAGAGTCTAATAGACTCCAAATTTTGACCCCAAATTTTTCAAAAACGAGTACCTGTCACAACCTATTGCTAACGTAGGGGATATTTACATTTCCTGTGATAACAATAAAAAATGATTTAAAAAAAATGAAAGGGACAGCGTAAAAATAAAATAAAAAAGCAAAATAAATAATAAAAAAAAGTTAAAGCACTCCTGTCCCCCCCATGCTCGTGCGCAAAGGTGAATGCAAGCAACGGCCTCATGTCGTATGTAAACAGCAAATGCACTATGCATGTGGAGTATCATCACAAATGCCAGAACGAGGCAGTAATTCTTGTAGTAGATCCCCTCTGTAAATCTAAAGTGATAACCTGTAATGGCTTTTAAAGGGTTTTAAAAATGTATGTAGTTTGTCACCGCTGCACAGGCATGTGCAATTTTAAAGCATGTCGTGTTTGGTGTCTATGTACTCGTCATAAGATCATATTTTATACTTTATTAAACATTTGGGAAATAGAGTGTGTTTTTGTGCATTAAAATCCAATAAGGTGTTTTTTTTTGTTAAAATTGTGTTTGGAAAATCGCTGCGCAAGTACTGTGTAAAATAAAATTGCAACACCCACCATTTTAATCTGTAGGGCCTCTGCTTTAAAAAAAATTATAATGTTTGAGGGTTCAAAGTATATATTTTGCAAAAAAAAATACATATGGCTCACATATGCCATGGGTATATGTGGAATTACACCCCAAAATACATTCTGCTACTTATCCTGAGTACGGGAATACCACATGTTTTAGACTTTTTGGGAGCCTAGCTGCGTACAGGACCCTGAAAACCAATCACTGCCTTGAGGCTTTCTGAGGGTGTAAATTGCTAATTTTACTTCCTTACTACCTATCACAGTTTCAAAGGCCCTGAAATGCCAAGATAGCAACCCACCCCCTCCTCAAATGACCCCATTTTAGAAAGTAGACACCACAAGCTATTTGCTGAAAGGCATGTTGATTCCATGGAATATTTTATCTTTTTCCATAAGTTTCGGGCAAATTTTATTTTCTTTTTTTTTACACAAAGTTGTCACTTAAATGGTATATTGCTCACAGGGGTATATGTGAAATGACATCCCAAAATACATTCTGCTGCTTCTCTTGAGTACAGGGATACCCCATGTGTGAGACTTTTTGGCAGTCTAGCCGCATATGGCACCTGAAAACCAATCACCGCCTTAAGGCTTTTTAAGAGCGTAAATTGTTAATTTCACTCCTCACCACCTATCACAGTTTCAGAGGCCATGAAATGTCTAGATAGCACAAAACCCCAACAAATGACCCATTTTCGGAAAGTAGACACTCCAAGGTATTTGCTATGAGGAAAGAAAAGGAAAAACATTTTTTTTTCTTTTTTCAATTTCCAAAACTTTGTGACAAAAAGCGAGATAAGCAAATAGCTTGGGGTGTCTACTTTCTGAAAAGGGGTCGGAAAATAGGAAAAACAGCAGGATGTATTTTGGGGTGTAATTTCACATATACCCATGACATGTGTGAGCAATATATAATTTAACCACATCCATACCGGCGCATAGTAATATGACGCCGGCAGGATGGCTTTACCGTTCCGGGCGGCCGTCATATGACGTCCGCCCGCTCTAGCTGCTACTGCGCGCCCCCGGGGGCGCGCATCGCAGCGATCAGGGATGAGGCTCGTCCCTCGGACATAGCCCATCCCTGATCAAGGTAAACAGCCAATAGAAATTGGCTGTTTACCATGTGATCGGCTGTGTCAATCACAGCCGATCACATGAGCGGCTCCAGCACGAGCCGCTCGTTCTCTCTGCCATGCGCGCCCCCGGGGGCGCGCAGAGCAGCGATCGGGGACGAGGCTCGTCCCTCGGACAGAGTCGATCCCCGATCTAGGTAAAGAGCCAATGAAATTGGCTCTTTACCACGTGACCGGCTGTGTCCAATCACAGCCGGTCACAAATGTCAACAGAGAACACGGTAACTAGCTGTCACCATGTTCTCCTCCTCACACACTGATCCTGTGTGAGGAAGAGAGTGTGGTAACAGCTAGTTACCAATCATAGTGCACCCCAAACACACTGATTGCCCCCCCCCCAATAAAGAGCACCTGTCACTAGCCCATCAAAGTACCCGAGTACCTGTCACTAGCCCATCAGGTACTCTGATGACAGGTACTCGGGTACTCTGATGGGCTGATGACAGGTACTCGGGTACTCTGATGACGGGTACTCTGATGACAGGTACTTGGGTACTCTGATGACAGGTACTCGGGTACTCTGATGACAGGTACTCGGGTACTCTGATGTCGGGTACTCTGATGACAGGTACTCGGGTACTCTGATGACAGGTACTCGGGTACTCTGATGACAGGTACTCGGGTACTCTGATGACAGGTACTCGGGTACTCTGATGTCGGGTACTCTGATGACAGGTACTCGGGTACTCTGATGACAGGTACTCGGGTACTCTGATGACGGGTACTCGGGTACTCTGATGACAGGTACTCGGGTACTCTGATGACGGGTACTCTGATGACAGGTACTCGGGTACTCTGATGACGGGTACTCGGGTACTCTGATGACGGGTACTCGGGTACTCTGATGACGGATACTCGGGTACTCTGATGTCAACGGAGTACCCGTCATCAGAGTACCTGAGTACCTGTCACCTACCCATCAGAGTACCCGAGTACCTGTCACCTACCCATCAGAGTACCCGAGTACCTTCCACCTGCTCATCAGAGTACCTGACGCCTGAAGTACCCGAGTACTTGCCGCCTGCTCATCAGTACCCATCACTACTCATCAGTACTCATCAGTACCTATCACGTATCAGTACTGATCATCAGGAACCATCAGTACAGTATCACCTATCAGTATCAGTACTACTCATCAGTACCCATCACCTGCCTGTCACCTGCCCATCAGAGTACCCGAGTACCTGTCACCTGCCTATCGGAGTACCCAAGTACCTGCACCTGCTCATCAGTACCAGAGTACCTGTCACCTGCCTGTCACCTGCCCAACAAAGTACCCGAGTACCTGTCACCCTTCATACAGCCACCATGTCCAAGTCCAAAAAGGTTTATATACGTCCTCCGTTTAAACCTAAATACCGGTGTTATGGCAGCAGATAGCTGCCATAACCCTGGTATTTTTTTAAACGGTGGACGGTTGGCTTTCCGATAAGGGTGGTCCCAGCGGCGGATTCGCCGTGGGATCACCCTTCCGGGATGGCGGAAGAGGTGCCCCCCCCCCTCCCGCCGCGTCCGGTCCTTTTCCCCGCTTACCGGACCCGCCGGCAGCGGGGAAAACGATCCGGTCCCGGATCCTCACAGACAGGATGTTGAGTGAGGGCAAGCTTGCCCTCACTTGACTCTATGGTCTTGGAGGACCGGAGCTACGGAAAATGTTGTTGCCTAGCAACCGGTTTAAAGGTCCTTTTTTTTTTTTTTTTCATTTTATATAATAATTTTTTTTTTTTTTTTTCTATCTTTTAGTGTACTTGTGAGATCTGAGGACTTTTTGACCCCAGATCTCACAAAAAAGAGGTCCTGTCGTGCCTTTTTCTATTACAAGTAATGTTTACATTTCTTGTAATAGAAATAAAAATGATAATTTTTTTTTTTTTTTTGTTAAACGGTGTAAAAATAAAAAATAATAAATAAAATAAATAGTAAAAAAAAAAAAAAAATTAAAGCGCCCTGTCCCCGTTAGCTCGCGCGCAGAAGCAACGCATAAGGAAACCCCGCCCACTTATGTAAACGGTGTTCAAACCACACATGTGAGGTATCGCCGCGATCGTTAGGGCAAGGGGAATAATTTGAGCCCTAGACCTCCTCTGTAACTCAAAGATGGCAACCTGTAGAAATTTTTAAATTGTCACCTATGGGGATTTTTAAGTACCAAAGTTTGTCGCCATTCCGTGAGCGTGCGCAATTTTGAAACATGACATGTTGGGTATCTATTTACTCGGCGTAACATTATCTTTCACATTATGGAAAAAAATTGGGCTAACTTTACTGGTTTCTTATTTTTTAATTAAAAAAAGTGAATTTTTTCCAAAAAAATTGCGTTTGGAAGACCGCTGCGCAAATACGGTGTGATAAAAAATATTGCAATAATCTCCATTTTAATCTCTAGCGTCTCTGCTAAAAAAAATATATAATGTTTGGGGGTTCTAAGCAGTTTTCTAGCAAAACAACTGATTTTAGCTTGTAAACACCAAATGTCAAAAATAGGCCTAGGCAAGTGGCTAGGATGCATGATGATGCTCCTTGGATGTTGGGCCCCTCTATATGGTTAGGCTGTGACAAAGTCTCACACATGTGGTATTGCCATACTCAGGAGGAGTAGCAGAATGTATTTTGGGGTGTCATTTTTGCTGTGTACATGCTATGTGTTAGGAATATCCTATAAATTGACAACGTTTTAGGAAAAAAAAGAAAAAAATTTCTTTTCTTAATTTTCCCAAGAATTGTGGGAAAAAATTATAACTTCAAAAAACTCACCATGCCTCTTACTAAATACCTTGGACTGTCTACTTTACAAAAAGGGGTCATTTGGGGGGTATTTGTACTGTCTTGACATTTCAGGGCCTCAAGAAAGGAGATAGGCCATCAGTACATCTGGTGTGATCAATTTTCAGTAATTGGTACCATAGCTTCTAGACCAGTGGTTCTTAACCTGGGTTCAATCGAACCCCAGGGGTTCGGTGAGTCAGTCTCGCGGGTTCGGTGGAGGTCAAGACACACACCCGACTCATATGATTCGTGATGACACGCCCCGCTAATTGGCTGCAGGCGATCACGCAACATCGCTTGGCCTATCTGTGTTGCAGGGAATTTGGCGCGCCCAGTAGTCGAATTGTAACTATCGTGATGGTCAGTCATGTGATTTCTATCATAACATCCCTTCATACTAACTATGTCAAGCAAAAAAAGAAAGTGGTCGGACGAATATGTACAATATGGATTCACATGTATAACGGAACGTAATGGGAGTCAGCGTCCTAACTGCATGATTTGCAATGCCAAATTGAGCAATTCTAGTCTAGCACTGGCAAAACTAAGAGAACACTTTCTTAAGCTGCATGGAGATGGAAAATACAAGAACACAAAGCTCGCTGAATTCAATGTGAGTAGAGCTAGATTCGATGAAAAGGCATGAGAGTGGCACTTGCCAAGGTAAAGCCGTGCATTTCTAAACTGGTCTCTGAAAGACAACAGCAGAAGTCACACTGATTTGCAGTAAATATTCATTATTATGTTTTTGTTTTTGTGTGAAAATCATGTTTTAATGGTTTTGTTCTTTGTTCTTAATGGTTTTGTTCTTAAATGGTTTTGTTCATTTTGTGCACCTATGTATAAATAAATACTTATGTTTTGAATTTGAAAAAATCATATTTTATTTTTCCAATTAAGAAGGGTTCGGGGAATGCACAATTTGAAACTGGTGGGGTTCAGTGCCTCCAACAAGGTTAAGAACCACTGTTCTAGACTCAATAACTTTCACACAGACTAAATAATATACACTAATTTGGGTTAATTTTACCAGAGATATGTAGCAGTATAAATTTTGGCCTAAATGTATGAAGAAAAATTATTTTTTTGCAAAATTGTATAATAGAAACTAAAAAAAAGTGTTTTTTTTTTCAAAATTTTTGCTCTTTTTTTGCGTATATCACGAAGAAAAAAAAAAAAACAGTTGTGATCAAATACCACCAAAAGAAAGCTCTATTTGTGTGAAAAAAATGATAAAAATTTTGTTTGGTTACAGTGTAGCATGACTGAGCAATTGTCATTCAAAGTGTGAGAGTGCTGAAAGCTGAAAATTGGTCTGGGAAGGAAGGGGGTCTAACTGCTCTGTATTGAAGTGGTTAAATTAAAACTTTGGGTAAAAATTAAAAAAAAAATGTTTGTCATTATCCCGAAACTTGTGGCAAAATGTAAAATATTCCATGGACTCAACATGGCTCTCAGCAAATAGCGTGGGGTGTCTACTTTCAGAAAAGGGGTAATTTGGGGGGATTTTGTGCTATCTTGACGTTTTAGGGCCTCCGGAACTGTGATAGGTACTAAGGAGTGAAATGAGCAATTTATGCCCTATGAAATTCTGAAGGCAGTGATTGGTTTTCAGGGTCCTATACATGGCTAGGCTTCCAAAAAGGTCTCACACATGTGTTATCCCCATACTCAGGAGAAGCAGCAGAATGCATTTTGGGCTGTAATTCCACATATAGCCATGACATGTGTGAGCAATATATCATTTCAGTGACAACTTTGTGTAAATTGTTTTTTTTTTCTAGATTTTCAATCACTTGTGACAAAAAAAAAAAAAAAAATGAATTATGCAATGGGCTCAACATGCCTCTAAGCAAATTCCTTGGGGTGTCTAGTTTATAAAAATGGGTCATTGGGGGGGGGGGGCTTGTACTGCCCTGCCATTTTAGCACCTCAAGAAATGAGATGGTCAGCCACAAGCTAAAAATTTCGCAAATTTCGTTTGGGTACAGCATTGCATGACTGCACAATTACCAGTTAATACAGCACAGTGCATAATTGAAAAACATGCTCTGGTCAGGAAGGGGTTGAAACCATCCGGAGCTGCAGTAGTTAGAATGGAAGGACAGTAAAAAATATTTTTGGTAGACAGTCTGAGGTTTTTAGTAAGAGGTATGGCGAAATTTTTGAAATTGCAATTTTTTGGTCACAATTATTTGGAAAATTAAGAAATCAAATAAAATTTGTTTTTTTCACAATTTTTTCTTACATACTGTCACCAGTGCAGTACTGCATCATCTAGTGATAGTTTGTAAAACAAAAAAAAAAAATGAACATATTTTAATTAATTTTTTATTCAATTTTAAAACATTTGTTGAACATATTTTTTTTACCATTTTTAATTTTTTTCTTTTTACACTTTGTTGTTACAGTGATGACCAGTGTAACAGCAATGTTTAAACTGTCAGGAATGGGTAACATTCATAACAGCTGTGATTTATTATTGTGTGCTGTGATAGGCCCACTGCTATCACATAGTACAGGGTGCTGTGATTGGCCCAGCTATCATGTGATAGCTGTGGGCCAATCACAGCATCACTATAGGAAACACAGCTCTTATAAATGATATTCATTCATAACAGCTTTTTTTACATTGTGATCGTATTATCGCATAGCGCCGCTGAAGAAGCAAGATGACGTACATTTATGTGATCATGCCTGGCTGTGCCGCTCTGCCGCAGGAAATGTACCTTGGCCGGGTGGCAAGCAGGTAAAAGGGAGTTGAAAAGGAACAGACTTATTGTCAAGATCACCAGGTGAAAATAAAGGAAAAAATATAAAAAAAAAAGTAAATAAATGCAGTCATCACATTTAAAAAAAGAAATATATATATATATATATTATAGCGTATCAATCATTGAATGTGGTGGCTGCAAGCGTTTTCTTTTTGTTTTAAGCTTTTTTTTCTCCTTATTTTGATCTGATGATAGGACAGTAACACACCTGTTTTAGAATGGCTACATTCCCTCCTCCACTGTACTGTATATATGGAGGAGCAACATAGCCACCCTTAGACAGCAGCATTATCGATCAATGAAGAGGGTAGTGTTAGATGAACTGATGACAGAGGACACAGCGATCACAGAGCGCGCCACCTGTGCGAGGCAGCGGGCAAGATCACGTGAGGATGTCATATCACTCCCTCTCAGAATTGGCTGGCTGCGCTGTAGCCTTCATTCAGCTATAGCGCGGTCAGCAAGTGGTTAAATCCAGTAATACCCTATTTGACCCTGCTCTGCACATAGTTGTTATCCATTTTTAGGCACTTCTGAGTTTGTAGAGGCTGATCTGTTGACAGTTTAAAAGCGTAATTAAACCCTCCTATTCTTTACAGCTATGGAAGCTGCTTTTGTTTGATCTGCAACTGCCATGGGGCCAGAGATGTATAGTAACTAAGTAGAACTACTTCTCTACTGTACTTAAAGTGGAGTTCCAGCCATTTCACTCACCTGTCCAACGGTCCAGCGATGCGGCCGCCCGAAGCCTCGATCCTCTCCCTCGGCGCCGGCATCACTGCTGTGGGCACCCGGCTGTGACAGTTTGCGGCTTCACAGCCAGGTACCCACTGCGCATGCGCGAGTCGCGCTGCGCATCTTGATTGGCCTGCAATCTTCTGGGACCTCTGACATGTCCTAGAAGATTGCAGGGAGGGAGGGGGAGAGGAGAACTTCCGTTCAGGCGCCGCGGCGCTCCGAGCGGAAGTAGGAGCGGGTACCTGTCAAAACTAGGTACCCGCTCCCCCCCCCCAAAAAAATGACATGCCAAATGTGGCATGTCAGGGGGTTAGAATACCTAAAGCGGAAGTTCCACTTTTGGGTGGAACTCCGCTTTAAGTACGGAAAGGCGGTATCTGTATTTTCCTGGAGTAGAATTTTTTTCTCCTACTTCCACTTTTACTTTACTACATTTTTTCAATGATTTCAATACTTCTACTCCGATATTTTTTTTTTGTGCTGCATAGTTACTTGTTACAATTATAAAAATTACCACTGCCAGAACAGTAGATGGGAGGTTTCATGAAGCTCAAAACGTGTGTATTATCAGCGCATACGAAAATAAATGCTACTGTATGTATAAATAAAAGCTGCATTTGAAATAATAAAAAACAATATGATGTTCAAACTTTTGACTTCTTTCTTTAACCGGTTGCTGACCGCCGCACGACTATATACTGCGGCGGTCAGCCCCGGCCAGGCAGAGTGACGTATCGGTACGTCACTCGCCTGTCACTGACTTGCGAGCCTATCGCGGGCAGGCGCGCGCCCGCCGCGGCTCGTTCACAGGCAAGTCAGTGCGTGTGACCGGCGGACTCGATGTCTGCCAGTCACACTGCGATCGCTCCTGTGAAGGGAGAAAGACAGAGCAGCTTGTGTAAACAAGCTGCCTGTCAGTTCTCCCTGTGTAAAAGTGAAGATCTGTCCGTTCTACTATGTAGAACGGTCGATCTTTGCTTTTACACCAATAGGAATGTCCCTACACAGTTAGAAGCACGCCCCTAGGACACACTTAACCCCTCCCTGTCCAATAAAGTTAACCCCTTCCCTGCCAGTGTCATTTTTGCAGTAACAGTGCATATGTATAGCACTGATTACTGCAGTAATGTCACTGGTACCCCCAAAAGTGTCAAAAATGTCAGTCAAGGGTCCGATCTGTCCGCCGCAATGTCGCAGTACCGAAAAAAAAATCGCAGATCGCCGCCATTACGCGTTAAAAAAAAAAACACCAAAAATGACAGAAATCTTTCCCTTTGTTAGTAAACGCGATAACTTTTGCGCAAACCAATCAAAATACGCTTTTTGCGATTTTTTTTACCAAACATAGGTAGCATAAAACAAATTGGCCGAAAAATGTTAAAAAATTTTGATTTTTACTTTTTTTTTTGGGGAATTTCATATAAAAAAATGTGAAAAATATTGTTATTTTTGCAAAATTTACGCTCTTTTTTTGTTTATAGCGCGTGATCAAAAAATCGCACAGGTGATCAAATACCACCAAAAGAAAGCTCTGTTTGTGGGAAAAAAAGGACGTCAAATTCGTTTAGGTACAGCGTTGCACGACCGCGCAATTGTCCGTTAAAGTCACGCAGTAAAAAATCGCAAAAAAACCCCTGGTCCTTTAGCAGCCAAATCCTCCGGGGCTTAAGTGGTTAATAACTACATAACACAGTACTTGTACTTTTACTTTCAGTACTTGAGTAGCAAAATTAAAAAAAAAAACTACTTGCAATACTTAAGTACAAAAAATGTTGAATACTTTAGTACTTCTACTCAAGTTACTTTTTGATCGAGCACTTCCACTTCTACTCAAGTCACTTTTTGATTGAGCACTTGTACTTTTACTCAAGTTTAGAGTACTTTATACAACTCTGCATGGGGCTGCACATGTGACCAGTTATGACACCAGCCATTTGATGGTTTGACAGTTTGGTTGAGCACACAAGCAAAAGCGACAGTTAGCAATCCTGGCATTCCAAGGAATGTAACTGTGTTTTGAAACTGTTAAATAGATGGGTTTAGTTCCGCTTTATTATTTACTGCTGTTCAGGGGCCCTGGGCTTCAGCAAAATGGCAGCCTCCGGCAAGAAGAAACAGGAGCAATGCTGGAGGCGATTTACAGCACACACTCATTTTGGTAGCATAATTACTCATGTAGAATGTATGTTTCTCGCTAAAGAACATTATTTTTATTAATTTTATTATGGATAGAGTTCTGCTTTAAGCTCAGTAAAGGAAATCAATCCTCAGAGGGATTACCAAACTAGCGGTTCCTGCAGGGGTGCGATACACAGACCTAAACCCAACAACAAAAATGTACCACGTGTTTCATACTGATCTGTAATATATGCATATAGTATAAGTATTTTGGTATATCTGTTCAATAAGTTCAAAACAATTCCTGTTGTCCCTGCCAGAAATCCAGAGATCTAATAACTTCTTACACTCTGTCCTAACTGTTCTCTTTGTTCTCAGCTTTGTGTGGGGACTACAGAAGCACAGCCCTCTGTTATGTAGAATAGAAGAGGGGTGAGGAGTTCTATGTCTGTCTCCTGAATGAGCATTTACATTCATACACACATGTCACACGAAGACAAGAAATGCATTACTGGATTACCTGGTCAAAAGAAAAGAAAATGAAGCCTAAAGAAGAAAACGTATGAAGTCATCACATTTTATCACTGGTGAGCTACAAAATATTACATTTTGGGTTGAGCATCAGAAATCAGTCTTGATCTCCACAAAAATGGCGTCTGTGACTTGACAGCGACCTGTTTTCTATATGGAATACATATTGTAGTTATTCGCTCGACCTCTAGTGGTGGCAGATTGCGAGTCTCCGCCCCTCTCAGGAAGACCGTGTTTGGAGGCTGGCACATGCGCTGTAAGCTGAGGGAGCCCCGTGTGGGGGTGACGTCAACTCCAGGCCAGCGCCGCCAGGAGGGGAGGAGCGGCATCGTCATCGCCGGCCTCCGCCATGGCTGCCATATTGGATGGGAAGTGAGCTGCCTCCCTCCGCCCACTGAGATTGGCGGCGCCGGTGCTCGTCCATTCACTGTGCCGTAGAGGATCCCCTGGCGCCGCCAGCCGCCTGATTGTTGCCGGTCACACCGAGGGGGGCAGATAGCGGGCAACATGGCCGACCCGGCGGAGTGCAGCATCAAAGTGATGTGCCGCTTCAGGCCTCTGAATGATTCGGAGGTGGTGAGAGGGGACAAGTATGTGGCCAAGTTCCAGACAGAGGACACGGTGGTGGTCGCGGTGAGTGTGGGTGAGGGGCACCGGGGAGCCAACCAAGTGTCTGCTGACAGGGCAGAGCCGCCCCCCCCCTCTATTCCCTGACACCCCCTCCCTTCCCTGACACCCCCCCTCCCCCCCCTGACACCCCCCCTCCCCCCCCCTCCCCCTCCCTCCCCCTCCATTCCCTGACACCGGGGCCCCCCCCTCCATTCCCTGACACCGGGGCCCCCCCTCTATTCCCTGACACCGGGCCCCCCCCCTCCCCTGACACCGTGCCCCCCCTCTATTCCCTGACACCGGGCCCCCCCCCCTCCCTTGACACCGTGCCCCCCCTCCATTCCCTGACACCGGGCCCCCCCCCCTCCCTTCCCTGACACCCCCCTCTATTCCCTGACACCCCCCCTCCCCCTCCATTCCCTGACACCCCCCTCCCTTGCCTGACACCCCCCTCCCTTGCCTGACACCCCCCCTCCCTTGCCTGACACCCCCCCCTCCCTTGCCTGACACCGGGGCCCCCCCCCCTCCCTCCCTCTCCATTCCCTGACACCCCCTCCCTCTCCATTCCCTGACACTGGCCCCCTTCTGTCTATTCCCTGACACCGGGGTCCCCCCCTCCTCCTCCTTGTGCCCCTCCATTCCGCCTCCTCCTGACACCGGGCCCCCCTCACTTCCTGTGCCCCCCCCATTCCCCTCCTCCTGACACCGGGCCCCCCCTCCTACTCCCTGTGCCCCTCCATTCTGCCTCCTCCTGACACGGGGCCCCTTCCATTCCCTGTCTCTGGGGCCCTCCTGCTGTCATAGTGAGTTGTAAAGTGGTGATAGGACTAGTTGAGTTCTCTGCCAGTTAGGCCTCATTCACACAGGTGTATGGTCCCTATGCTTGTGTGAAGGGGCCATCTTTGCCTTCCCGGGTTGCACAGGAGTTGTGTGTAGGACATCCAACATGCTGCTGAAATCATTTAGAGGGCGGCATGGAGCTCCGTGCTTCTCCTAGTGTCCATCCGTACAGGGCAGAACGCAGTCAGCCCCTTCTATGGCTGTATGGATGGGTACACCTGTGACTGAGGCCACCTTACTACAGTCCTACCTGACCGAGCTCTCACTAATGGGCTATCTGTCATCCCCATGGCCTCTGCCATTCTACAGCCATCATGTCCAGCTTGGTATGATCATTGTCTTTCCTATAAAGGCTACCAGAAGTCCTAAATTCTATTACTGGTTGGACTGGTATGGCTGATGTCAGGACTGGTGTGGTTGGAGTGTTCATGAATTTTCGGTCTAGGCTTTGATACGTTCTCCAAGTAAAAATTATCCAATGAAATCTCTCTCTGGTCTTTCCTGTCTCCTCTTTTGTCACCAGCACTATGACAGTTGCTGCCATTATTGAATGTCTTCCTGCCACTTTCCATAGCATAGTTGGCAGTGCACCAGTGGTACCAGCCACAACATGCAGACCCCAATTATCATTGTGTCTGGTGCTGCTGGCTTCCTGCCAACATGAAGGACTTCTGCCTCTGCTCCTAGTCTTCTCTCTTCCTGAATCGCTTTTATGTATTGCCACCTGTCCAAAATTGTATCGGCCAAGTTGCAATTTGGTGTAATTGATAATATGGTTACCCAGTAGCTTAGACTGTCATACTGAAGCATTGCATGATATTTCTGGGCAGTGCTTACTTTCTATGGTAGTCTGATCACCGACTGGCTATATGGGACATGTAGTTCAACTAGAATAGCATTTGTTACTGACTTGCTTCACTACAGCGTGGTCACAGAGCTGAATGGTGGAAGTTTCTATTTGTTCCCCAAGGATGGCTTTGTCATTTCTAACCAGATTTCCGGGATTGATTCAATATCCAGCCTTCAGTTGTTTTAGTGCATATAGGTGATTGATTTGTTAGTGTTATCCCAAGATAAACATTCCAGCTTTGAGGTGAAGTGTGGTCTAGTGTCTTTTTAATGAAGGTTTGTTGTACTTTGGAGTGAAATATTAAACGAGATAACCATAGATCTTTGCTTTGCAAGGAAGCTGTGATTCATGCCATCTTGTGCAAGAGACTTTCATTTTAAAGGTGGATACACTTTCTGTATTTATAGTCAATAGGAGTTGGGCCCTAATACATCTCCAGACTTTGCCAGGTCTGTGTTCGCAATGCATATATCTTCTGCTTTGTTACTGCATGCTGGGATGACATTTATTATTGCTGAATTTGTACATCTTCTGTTAGTAGGCTGAGTCTTGGCTTGGCAGCTCTATCCTGCGCTCTTCATAAAATCAGGCCAAATAAGATGCTAAAATTTCACAGTATATATAATGTGTTTTTATTCGTCAGAACAGATAGCAGGACCAGGCTTGTTCCAAAGAATAGATTTTATATTTAGTGGGTGTTTATTATAAATAATATTTATATAAAGTCAGTTATGCCTCGTACACACGTACCGATCGTCGGCCGACCGATCGGCCGTCTTTTGTCCAGGGCTGTCCTGTCCGCTGAAAAGTGCAAAAGACTGCACACGAATTTTGTCGGCCAACAACAGCCGACTGCAGAAGTGATGTCATGTGATGGTTAACTTTCCTTGTCTTTTTTCTTTTCTGAGCATGCCTAGTCTTGCAAATCTGCTGTTTGTCGGCCGAATTCTGTACTGACTGAGGAACAATCGGCCGTTCTGGTGTTGGCCAACAAAAATTTTAATGCCTGCACACCAGATTCTGTTCGGCCAAAAATGCGCTGTCGGAAGCATCATACTAACAAGCCTACAATCGGCCGATCGGTCGTCGGCCGAATATTTACGGCCGACAATCGGTACGTGTGTACGGGGCTTTAGTCTAAAGTCAATGTAGCCAAAGCATTTAAGAACAAATTTTACAAGGGGCCTGATTTTTTTTTCAGTGTCTTCTGTTGACAATGACAACCAGAATGTATTTCCTGGGGTCCTTTCACAGAGGCGTGTTTGGATCAGATTCACTTGTCAGTTTTTCTAGTAGACCTGCAAGGAAGCTCCATGTTATGCCCCATACACACGTGCAGATTATCTGCAGACTTTTGTCTGCAGACTTACCTTTTCTATGTAGTGCAAGGGCCTGCCGGATTGCATACAAATCGAAAGTGTTTAGGTTTGACCTCATATTATATGGTTTTGGTAAGTCTGCAGACAAAAGTCTGCAGATAATCTGCACGTGTGTATGGGGCATAAATCTATGGGCAGGACTAGGTCTGAAAACAGAAAAAGGTTTGTGCCCGTCTTTGGTTTTTCAAACCTAAACATGACAGATCGGAGGTAAAAGGATTTAAATGGATGCATGTTTGTTTACATTCTCCTGCCTATACCACTAACCTGGGTCTAATAAAGTTACACATACATTATGCAATTTTTTTCCTTCAACCATGGGGTAAAGGGGAGAAAATTGCTTGATTTCCCCATCAACAAAGTATTGATGGGGGAATCTCTATTGTGTTCTGCCAGCAGAGAGCATAGGAAGCATCCCCTCCTCATTGTACTGAAGTCGCTTGATGGATCCTATGTATATTAAAAAGAAAACCCTGTCCATTTCATTTTTGGACAAGTGAACCTTGAAGTTTCGGTTTTGATCCAGAATTTTTATTTCGGTGCGCCACTAATAGTACAGTGAGGTCCTCGTATTTTTTTTTTTTTTTTCAACCTACTGGGTTGAAACCGTTGAATGGAAAAAAAAAATCTATCTGTGCCAGGCTTTATTGTGTGGAGTTCTTGGGGAATTGTCTTCCAGTAACTGAATTTCCATATAAAGCATTCGCATATAAGAATGCTACTGGACACTTTTATTTAGAAACGAATAATTCTCTTATACTAAATGTCCTCTATTGACCCGTCCTGCCAGAAATCTTGTGAACGGATTACTTCCTGTGCTCCCCTTCTTCGCTGCACTGTTATCAAGTAAGTTGGCCATAGATGATTTGTTTTTCATGTTCAGTCAGTGCGGTGAATAAAAAAACAAATGGATGCTTTCATTCACACAAAGTGGCTGATCATTTTCTACCTCACTCTTTGGATTTTTCCAGCAATGTTGGATGGGAGAGCTCTGGAAGGGCCACCTACAGCCAGTGCCATCTTAAGAGCATTAAAGGGCCCCGGGCAATGCAGTGCACTGGGGCCCGGCCTACACAATCACCCACGAGAAAAAAATGTAAATTATCAATAAGGTGATATTTATTGGTACAGCAGTGCAAGGCTTATGACAACTTCCAAGTTGGGGCGGCTGGGTCCAGTGAACACACACACACGGATGGGAGTCACTCGCCTGTCCTGTGTGTGCCTGTTCCTGTGGAGGCGGACGGGCGTTCCTGTGGAGGCGGACGGGCGTTCCTGTGGAGGCGGACGGGCGTTCCTGTGGAGGCGGACGGGCGTTCCTGTGGAGGCGGACGGGCGTTCCTGTGGAGGCGGACGGGCGTTCCTACAGTTGTGGGCTCCCCTCCATGGCCCAAGTGGCCTGACAGCAGTGCAGGGCTGACGGGTCATTGCCACCTGCTAATTTCGGCGATGGGATGCACACCGAAATCAAGACTAATGCTTGGCTGGGGCTGGGTCCCTGGGCAAGTGGGGCACCCGGTCAACTGCCCAGCATGCCCATTCGGTAAGATGGCCCTGCCTACAGCTCAAATTTCTGCTCAAATTTTCTCCGTGTATGGCTAGTTTTAATAAATATTAACACATGTTTCTTCCCTGGGCCTAAATAATCAGGCATTACATCTTGGTGTTTGATTCCAAGAATACAAAAGAACAGAGTTTTCTATTCAGTCATCAGACCAATTCTTTATCTTCCTCCTCTTACTTCCATAAAGGAGATTGTCTGTCTGCTGCTAGGAGGAACAGATTGTGCCTGATCTGGCAAAGGAGCCAGGAGTCTGGGCCTGCTGAGTCCAGATGTTCTTTCATTGGGGCTTTTTTAGTGAAAATCTGTTTGCTGTAATAAAACGTTCTTCGAAATATCCCAATGCAGACTACATTTGTGATCTATAAAAATGCTCAAGTGGCCTGACAGAAAAACGTTCAGGATTGCTGGTTGTAGGAAGGGCTTTCAGACTGCTTTAGTCTGCACAGTATATATGTAATCCTTTTAATAATTGCTTTAACTGTAAAATCTAAGATTTAATTTAGTGCTGCCAAGCCTTTAAATCAGGCATGTCTGGCGTATTCATGTTCTCCTTTGAGAAGCTTGATAGATTACTTCATTGTTATTGTTTGCGGCTGTGAATAGCCGGTGTCACCTGTGGGATTTGTTACTCCCTCTGCTCAGTACGGATAGCTGGTAGCTGGGTGCGCTTTGTTAGTCATCCCACTCATCTTGCTGGTTCTTGTAGAGTAACTCATCGAAAATCTTCCTCTCTGCGGACCTGTTAGTCATTGAAGTGCTGGAGGTGACCGTTTAAAGGAAACCTGTCCTGAGAAATAGAAGGCTGCTATTGCAGACATTTTTCCTTTTATTCCTATAGGTGCTTGGAATTTTCTGAAATAAAATGTGTACACTCTAACAATGGGCGACTTCTTCTTTGGTTTCTTTTGATATGATAAATATACCACATGGGGTGTGGAAATCTTTGAAGAAAATGACTTGTCCATGGGACTAAATCTGGGTCCCTCGTGACAATTTACTTGTCCTGATAACAAAAAAAATGTATATATATTCTTTCCCAGGATGGAAAATATGAATGGTTGATGTTTTTTATTAGGCCGAGGTGCTTTTAGGAATGTCTGGGGCTTTTAAATAACGAAAGGGCTTCATGGTGACTTAACCACTTCAGCTCCGGAAAGGTTTTACCCCATTAATGACCAGGTCTTTTTTTGCGATTCGGCACTGCGTTACTTTAATGAAAAATTGCGCGGTCGTGCAACGCTGTGCCCAAATACAATTGATGTCCCTTTTCCCCACAAATAGAGCTTTCTTGGTGATATTTGATCACCTCTGCGGTTTTTAGATTTTGCACTATAAACAAAAATAAAAGCGCCAATTTTGAAAAAACCATATTTTTTTACTTTTTGCTATAAAACATTCCCAATAAAAAAAATTGAAAAAATCTAATTTTTTTTATCAGTTTATGCCAATTTGTATTCTGCTAAATATTTTTGGTAAAAAAAATCCCAAAAAGCGTATTTTAATTGTTTTGCACAAAAGTTAGTGTTTACAAACTATGGTGTAGATTTTTGGAATTTTATTTTATTTTTTTGTTTTTATTAGTAATGGTGGCGATCAGCATTTTTTTAAGCGGGATTGCGGCAGACAGATTGGGCCCCTAAATGACATTTTTGACACTTTTTGGGGACCAGTGACATTAATACAGTAATCAGTGCTAAATATTATGCACGGTTACTGTATAAATGAAACTGGCAGGAAAGGGATTAACACTGGGAGTGATCAAAGGGCTTAATGTGTACCTAAGTATGCTTACTGACTGTGTAGGGGGATGGTTCTGTGACAGGCACAGAGAGATCAGGGTTTCAGCAAACTTCTGATCTCTCCTTGCCTCTCTGACAGAAGACATGCCTGCTTTGTTTACTTAAGCAGGTGGGTCTTCTGTTTATCTGACGATTGCGGGAGGCCGGCGGCAATCGCCAGCGCTCTTCTCGCGGGCCCATCTTCCACTGTGTCCAAACACAGCTGGAGCGTGGCTCCTGCGGTGCGCGCACGCCGCTGAGACCTCGTGCACGAAATCACGTAGTACTCTGTGATTTTGCACAGCTGAGCCGCCCTGCCGCAGTAATGCTACGGTGGGCAGTCGGCAAGAGGTTAAAGGGTAACTCCACTTTCGTGAAGAAAAAAATAGCAAAAAAAAAAAAAATCTATAGTGTATACAATTGCAACACAAGTCCTATTGTAATTGAATGTTGTTAATAATGACCTTTCCTTTTCCATCTGCAGCTGCTGTAGTTTTCTGAAAATGCAATGCAATATGGCTACCTGGAGGTGTTCTGTCTACAGAATGTATACTGACCACACCCCAGAAAAATAATTTACTTCTTCTGTGATTGGCTCACCGATTTTCCCAGAAGTCTGCACTAAGATGCAACTTAGGTTTCCGGCATCCCCTGCAACAAAAATGTCCTTTTTTGGGGAGAACCCCCCAAAAGGTAACATGTCTAATGGGATGCCGGCCTTTCATCTGATTCATAATTATGAAACCACTCCTATTAGATTCACTTTCCCACATGGACACAGAGAAAAACATAGGGGGTTTTTCAGAATAACAAAAGGTAGGAATCTGCAACAAAGTTTGTTCAAATCTTTGTAATGTACATAGAGGGGGGGTGTTGCAATTTTTTTGTGTCCCACGGTATTTGCAGCGGTTTTTCAAACGCAATTTTTTTTTGGAAAAAAAATACAATTTTGAATTTTAATGCAAAAAAACACAATGTATACAAACCAATTTTCTGGTAAAATATGATGATACGCCGAGTAAATGGATACCACCATGCAACAGCGACAAACGGCATAAATTTTACTATCCATAGAAGCTTTAAAAGCCTTTACAGGTTTGCACTTTATATTTACTCGAGGTCTGGTGCTAGAATTACTGCCCAGGTTCTCTTTAGTGAGGCATCCTGGGTCTGAAAGACCTTGCATGTCTCCCCTGTGGGCCACTGAATGTAATACAATGCACATCGCACTGCATTACGTTCTTTTCTGGCCTTGATGGCTGTCAACGGGGACCCAGAAATGACGTTGCATGTCACTTCTGGGTCAACAACTAGAAGGGAAGGAAAGCAGATGTGTGTTCACTCTCCTCCCCCTGCCCCTACTACCCGGCAGCACTCGCTATCCTGGTCCCAGTCCCGCAAATTGGCAAGCAGAGACCCGATATACATAGTAGGGGGCAGACAAGGCGCCAGGTCGAAGCTTCTGGTCGCTATAGTTCCCTGGGGTATGTAAAGCCCTGAAGTAATAAACGCAAAAAAGCACAAATGTTAAATTTTGCAGCTTGCTAATTCTTAGGCTCCATGTACACGGGACGTTGTAAATGGTCGTTTAGGAGCAGTTGGGCGTTTTTTTCAGAAGCCCCTGAACCCATTTACATTTTATCTTATCTGTCCATGTACACAGGGTCGTTTACAGTCATTTGCAGGCAGTTGAGTTCAGGGGCGTTTTTTGGAACGCAATTATTTGCGTTCAAACGTGTGTTTCCCAGCATTTCAAGCGCAGAAACGCGGCCGAACGTGACCAAACCTGACCGAACGTGATGAGCATACGTTCAGCCACGTTATATAAAGTTTTTTTTTTTCTTCCATTCAAAATCAATGGTTCCCTATGGGAGCCTATTAATTTGAATGGAAGTCGCACCGCAAGTCGAATCAGGATGATCCGTCTTGCAGCGCGACTTGCACTGTGAAAATCTTGAGGGGGAACTCCACGCCAAAAATGGGAAAAAAACTGCGTGGGGGTCCCCCCCAGGTTCCAAACCAGGCCCTTCAGGTCTGGTATGGAATTTGAGGGTAGCCCCACGCCGAAAAAAAACGTTGTGTGGTCCCCCCCAAAATCCATACCAGACCCTTATCCGAACATTAAGCCCGGTAGGGCAGGAAGGGGGAGAGGACTAGCGAGCGGCCCCATCCTCCTTGGACCCTACCAGGCCACATGCCCTCAACATGGGGGGGTGTTGGTGCTTTGGGGCAGGGGGAGCTCTGCACCCCCACCTCAAAGCACCTTGCCCCCATGGGGGCCTCATCCCCACCACCCTGGCCGGTGGTTGTGGGGGTCTGCGGGCAGGGGGCTCATCGGAATCTGGAAGACCCCCAGATCCCGGACCCCCTCCCTATGTGAATGGTATGGGGTACGCTGTACCCCCTACCCATTCAGCCCATAAAAGGCAGTGTATGTAAATAACGACAGGAGACGTTTTGGAAAGTTTATTAAAAATCTTCATCTGTTCTTCTCTGCTCTGGTCTTCTCACTCTCCTGGTATTCTGGTCTTCTGATCTTTTGCTGTCCGCTATTCTGCTCTTTTGCCCTCGGCTCTTCTCTTCTTCTTCCTCCGGTCCTCCTCCAACGATGTCTCCGGTGATTATGCCGGTCTCCGGTCTCTGCAGCTTGTTATATAGCCATTGTGGGCGTGGCCCCCAATGACGTCATCGGGAGGCCCCACCCCCTCATGTCACAGATGTCATAATCTGACATGAGGGGGTGGGGCCTCCCGATGACGTCATCGGGGGCCATGCCCACAATGGCTATATAACAAGCTGCAGACACCGGAGACATCGTCGGAGGAGGACCGGAGGAAGAAGAAAAGAGCCGAGGGCAGAAGTGCGGACAGCAAAAGAGCAGAAGACCAGAGCAAAGAAGAACAGATGAAGATTTTTAATAAACTTTCCAAAACATCTCCTGTCATTTACATACACTGCCTTTTATGGGCTGAATGGTTAGGGGTACAGCGTACCCCATACCCATTCACATAGGGATGGGGTCCGGGATCTGGGGGGCCCCCTTGTTAAAGGGGGCTTCCAGATTCCGATGAGCCCCCTTCCCGCAGACCCCCACAACCACCGGCCAGGGTTGTGGGGATGAGGCCCTTGTCCTCATCAACATTGGGGCAAGGTGCTTTGGGGTGGGGGGTGCAGAGCTCCCCCTGCCCCAAAGCACCAACACCCCCCCCCCCATGTTGAGGGCATGTGGCCTGGTATGGTCCAGGGGGGGTGGGGCCACTCGCTCGTCCCCTCCCCCTTCCTGCCCTACCGGGCTGCATGCTCGGATAAGGGTCTGGTATGGATTTTGGGGGGGACCCCACGCCGTTTTTTCGGCGTGGGGCTACCCTCAAATTCCATACCAGACCCGAAGGGCCTGGTTTGGAACCTGGGGGGGACCCCCACGCAGTTTTTTTCCCATTTTTGGAGTGGAGTTTCCCCTCAAGATTCTCACAGCGCAAGTCATCCTGATCCGACTTGCAGGGCGACTTCCATTCAAATCAATAGGCTCCCATAGGGAACCATTGATTTTGAATGGAGGCAGAAAAAACGCTGCTAAAAGCAACGTGGCCAAACGTGCAATAACGCAAATGGAAAAAGCTACTGAAAGCACGTTTTAACAGCTGCTTTTTCCCGGCATCAGAACTAGCTTTGCAGCATGTTTTTTCTAACGTCCCATGTACATGGAGCCTTAGTTGGGATGGCTGCATTGGTTTTCTTGTTTAGGTGTTTTTCTTGTTGTTTTTACCTGGTGATCTGGCCAGTAAGTCTGTTATTTCTTTATCATACACCCCAGGACACTGGGCATCTTCATATTCATTACGATGGTGTTATTCTGCCACCTTTAGGAGATTAGACACTCACAACCCCTCTCAGCTAGGCATGACTTCCATTTTTTGCTAGTGTTTTAACGGCCAAAATTCCACTGTTCCTGGTGAGGACTCATTTGTACCAGAAGCCATAGTACTTCCTGGGCTCTTCAACATCAGGCTTTGGTAGCTTAAGGCCCCTTCACACGGAGTCCATTCAGATCCGCCTATCAGTTTTGGATGTCCCATGCATCTCTATGGGGCATCGGATGTCAGCGGAGACATGTCTGCTGACACCCAATCCGTCAAAACTGGACGGATGGAAACCCTATTTTCCATCCGTCTGGTGGATCGGATGAGAATGGACAGACGGTCCGTTCCCATCTGATTCCCCCATAGAGTTGCATGGGACCTGATAGCTCTGTCTCCGCACACAACGCGGAGACGCAGCTGTCATCCGCATGCTCAGCAGGGGATCAGTGGATCGATCCCCCGCTGAGAAAGAGTCCGCCTGGTGGACTCTGTGTGTGAAAGAGCCCTAAGTTAGTAAGACTGCTACCTGGTCTTCAGTTCACACTTTTACAAAATTTTACTAAGTGTCTGTTCATACCTCTGAGGACCTAATCTTTGGTCAAAGAGTCTTGAATGCTGCTGCGTGAGGTTCCCCCCTGTTCTAGTTTAGTTGTTTGTGACCTGTTGGCTTGTTGCTGTGTTGCCCTCCCCTCATATTCACTGCTTTTGAAACATCCCTATCTAAAAATGGTTGTAAATTTAGAATCGCCAATAACGTGCATCTCTGTTTTATCAAGATACAAAGTACCGTATTTGACGAATAACACCCACCTTCATTTCAGGAGGGAAATTTCAGGAAAAAAAATGAAATTTTATATAAAGAACTTTGAAGCAAAATAAGGGTCAGTGCTAGGGATGCACCGATCCGATGTTGGGATCGGATATCGGCGCCGATACTGCCACAATAGCTGGATCGGGGGATCGGTAAAATTAACAGATCCACGGGCCGATCCGGTTTTGTTGCAGCAGCACCTACCGCGGTGTCTGCTGAGTCCCGGCTCAGCTGTCCCTTATTTGCATGGAGCAGCTACTTCCTGTATAGGTCCGGCTCACAGGTGGAGTGATATCAGATGCACTCCGCCTGTAAATGGAGGAACCATACACATGAAGCAGCGGTTTTGCTCTGTACTGCAGCCGCATGCTTTGTGTGTAGTTCTGTATCGGTATCGGCAGATACACAATGCCAGATATCGGTATCGGGACAAAAGAAGTCAGATCGGTGCACCCCTAGTCAGTGCCCATTAATGCAGCCTCGCCAGTGCCCATTAATGCAGCCTCGCCAGTGCCCATTAATGCAGCCTCGCCAGTGCCCATTAATGCAGCCTCGCCAGTGCCCATTAATGCAGCCTTGCCAGTCCTGGATTACACAGAGGGATCTCCTGTTTACTCAGCGCTCGCAGTCACACATAGTCCTGCCTCCTGGAACGGCTCCTATGATAGACAGAACGCTGGTCCAAAGCCGGGACGTGTGACGTCTATCCTAGGAGCAGGTCCGAGGGGAGGAACTGTGGCTAACTGCGAGCACAGAGTAAACAGGAGATCCTGGCTCTGTGTAATCTGTGCTTGCCTCCCCTCCCCACTGGGGCAGCCAGGTAAAATATCGGCGTATAACACGCAGACATGATTTGCCCTCTTTTTTCAGGGGGAAAAAGTGTGTGGTATATGCCGATAAATACGATACTTTGTGTCCGTTTTTTTAAAAATTCTAATCCTAAATACCTTTTCTAACAGCACCACTGTGCTGTCACATGTCCTTCACGCTAGTTCCCCAATCTAATCTGATGTCAGCCGGCCAAGAGGGGAGGGGCCGGGAGGAGATCGGAACTGGTAGGCCGGGGGGGGGGGGGGGGTAGAGGGAGAGACTCTGAGCAGAGAGTGGGATGACGGAGGCATGTAAACTGACCATGGTATCATTGATCAGCAGCCTTGAATCCTGAGGTTTGGCACATGATCATGCAGAATCAACCAGGAATTTTACAAAATAGAAAGGGGCAAATTTACGCTGCAGAAGCATTATGCTATAGATCAGTGTTTCTCAAATCCAGTCCTTGGGGCACACTAACAGGCCATATTTTAAGTATTACTTTGGGGAGATGCAGATTAGAATACTGCAATCACTGAGCAGCAAATGATATCACCTGTGATTTCAGTTTTCTTGCAAATCTGGCCTGTTAGTGTGCCCTGAGGACCGGAGTTGAGAAACACTGCTATAGATCATGACCTTAAAGAACAGAAGATTCTTTTTTCTCCTTTTTATGGTTACAACCACTTATTGAATATGAAGATGCCCTGTGTTCTGGAATGTAAAATAATGTAAATGGGTAATTTTGGTTACCTGTAAAAACCTTTTCTTGAATTGCATCACAGGACTCGGGGATCCCACCCCTTTCCTTTATTTCTTGGTTTACTAAAATACTGAAGCCATGCCTAGCAGGGAGGAGTTATGTCTGGGCAGGGCTTTCCTTTCTTGTATTTTTTCCAGTGTGCAGTCACCCATAGGTGGCAGCATAACCCTATCATAATGACTATGAAGGTTCTGCTAATAGAACTGCTTGATTAGTCATTAAAAAATCGCAATCTCGATTCAGCCACCTCCCGATCTTGATCTGGCATTTCCACGATTCATGTTAAAGAGTAACTCCACTTTCGTGGGGGAAAAAAAAATAGCAAATAAAGAAAAACCAATCTAGTATATACAATTGCGACACAAATCTTATTGTAATTGAATGTTATTAAAAATGACCTTTTCAATCTACAGCCACTGTAATTTTCTGAAAATGCAATGCAATATGGCTACCTGGAGCTGTTCTGTACACAGAATGTATACTGACCACACCCCATAAACATAATTTCCTCGAAGTCTGCCTTAGATACAAGTCAGATTTCTGGCATCCCCTGGAACAAAAATTAAATTTTTGGTGAGATACTCCCAAAATGAACATGTCTAAAGGGATGCAGACCCTGCAGCTTCTCTTATTAGAGCTCTGAGCTGCCACAGCTGATAGATAATTTTGAAACCACTCCCATTAGAAACACTCAGCACAGAGAAGCAAACAATGATTTCTTCAGAATAACAAAAGATAGGAATCTGCCACAAAGTTTTTTAAAATCCTTGCAATGTACGTAGATCACACAGAGGGGAATGTTTTTTTCTCAACAAAAGTGGACTCTTTAAACAAGTGCAGAGTTGTTGTCTGCTCTGAGCTGTCAAATAAATAAAAAATAGCAGCCGGAAAATGTTTAACATTGCTCAGTGCTGAGAGATAAATAGAAACATTGTATCATTTGGTTCTTTTAGATCGAAGGGATAAACTTAAGCAAATGAGGTCAGTTTAACCACTTAAAGTGTTTGTTACCCTAAAAAAGAAAATAGAGATCCTGTTCCCTTATAGCAGATTAAACGGCACAGTGCTTGTGCTGTCTAAACTGCCTTTCTCTAAGCTGTAAACAACCTGGCTGATCCTGCCACTTCCTGTGTCCTGCCACTTCCTGTGTCCTGCCACTTCCTGTGTCCTGACCATGATAATCATGGCTGCTGAGCCTTGATCACTGTGGTCTGCCTGCGAGCCTCCGTCGTCTGCAGCTTTCCTCTGTCCTCCTCACCCCCTCCCTCCTTGCCTTTCAGCTCCATATGTGTCTCTGTCTCTGCCCCCAACATCCCCCCCTGCTGCTATTTAGTAGAGAATAAAATCTTACCAATTGTCACTGCCAGCACCCCTATTATATCTAGACATTCCACACTGTATAAGTGATTTAATAAAGTTAAGCTTGTAAATACCTTTTCTCTTACGTCCTCCGACAGTCGCCGCCATCTTCATATTCGTCACAATGGGGGTATTAGACTTTGCTCCGTAGGAGTAGCTAGGCAACAGAATATGTTAATATTAAAGCTTGTAACATATCCGACCCCCAGGGGGTGGTCCCCTCAGTCAATACCCTCCTACTTCCTTTATCCATACCTCCAGTTTCAATGTCTAGCTTGTCAGGAGTAGCTGGATCTCTCTATGCTGGGGCATTTTGTCTCAGCCTTTCTCTTCTTTTTTGATTTATTTGATTTTTTTCTCTTTCTTTACTTAGCTGTTACTTTTGTCAGCATTAGTTAGTTCTTCTGATGAAGAGGATCATGCGGGCTGGGTCTCGGGCTGATCCCCCTGGTCGCAGGTTGTGGGTCAGTGGCTTCCCAGCCTGCCATCGAGCGTTCAGTCAGGTACTTCTCCTGGCATTCTGAACGACCCATCCCTGTTCGGTGCAGGGATGCTATGGTGAGGTAGCTACCTCACTGGACGCTGTGCGGTTTCTCAACCCCAGTTCTTCTGCGTCCTGGATGCGACTCTCCCTGTCACATGTGCAGTGGCTTGTTCGCCTGTGCGGGCTCCCCACGCCATTTAGGAGGTAAGTGTATCTGTGTGGGGACCTGTCTGTTTGGGGGGTGTCAGTCTGGGACTGTGTAACCCTGCCTTTGGTCACACTGTTGGACTCCCTGTCTGCTGGCTGCATTCTGTGGGCTACAAGGAGGGGGGCTATGCTGCACTGTTCTGTGTCAGTTTTATGTGCTGTGTCTCACTGTGTGACAGGCTGTGTGCTGAGGGGCATGATTGTATCGTGTTATGCACATTGCGGCGACCGCTGCGGCAGTCCGCCATTATTTTTATTTGCTGCATGTGTTTTTGGCGGTTTCGCTGTGGTGGAGGAGCGGCATCCTTGCCTGAGTTGTACTTTTTCCCTGTGGGGGTCGGCTTGTGCTGGTGTGTGTGTGCGGTGGGCTGCGCTCGCCGCGCTTTTTAAAGGGACAGTTAACCCTTTATTCTTCCACATACTTTGGGGCATGGATTCTCAGGAAAGCAAATTTCCTACCACATTGGTGGGAGGCCAGGGGACTGCTGTTTCCCCCCCAGGGGGGGATTTGGCTACAGTTGTGGCTAACCTTGCTGTTCAGGTGCAAATGCTTGTGGCTGCTCAATCCACTAAACGGCCCAGAGTTTCAATTTCCTCTGATTCAGAGGGTGATGGTGATGGGGCTGCTATGGTTGGGGTCTCCTTATCAGGGTCCCGTTCCTCCCTGGATCTTGTGGGGTCCGAGGTGGAGGCTGAGGTTGAAGGGGTTGATAATTCTCCCCCTGGCTCGTCTGAAGAGCTTGCACTCATGGATGAATTGGTTGCTTCTATCAAACAAACACTGCGATTACAGGATGAACCATGTCCTCCTGCTGCCCTGGCGGCTTATGGGACGCAGAAAAGACGCAAGACATCGCAGGTCTTTCCCTGCACTGATGATTTTCAGCGCGCTGTTAAGGAACAATGGCGCAATTTACGCAAGCCTTTTGCTGTGCCAAGTAGGTTCAAGCTGCGTTATCCTTTCACGCCCGCTACTGATGAGCGTTGGTGTGTACCGCCCCCGGTGGATCACGCGATAGCGGTTTTGAATAAGTCCACTGCGATTCCTGCAGAGGATGCCCCGGTGTTCCGGGATGCCACGGACAGGAGGCTGGAGTCTCTTGCCCGTCATACTTATTCTATTACGGGTTCTATGCTAAAAGCTCTATTTGCTTCACTTATGGCAGCCCAGGCTGTCGTGAGTTGGACGCAGGTGCTTAGACGCGTCCTGGTGGCTGATTCTGCCTCACCGGCGACATTGGATACGGTGGATCAAATCCATCAGGGTGTCATGTATTTGTGTGATGCGGACTTGGATATAGTACCGTTGGCTGCACGTGTACACAGTGTGGCGGTATTGTCTCGCCACCTGGTTTGGTTGAAGTGTTGGTCTGTGGACCAATCTTCGCGCAAGACCTTAGCCAATCTGCCCTATCATGGATCTCGCCTTTTTGGCGACTCCTTGGATACACTGATAAAGGGGATCACGGGTGGTAAGAGCACGCTCTTGCCCCAATCCCACAAGGCTAAGGCGGCTCCTGGTAAGAAGCATGCTTCCTTTCGGCCCTCTCAGGGGTCCTTTCGTGCCTTTCGGTCGCACTATAAGGGCAAGCCATTTAAGGGTCAAGGCTCCCAAAAGAAGCCGTGGTCAGGTAAGCAGAAGTCCGGCCAGTCCGGACCCGCTGCCCATAACAATGCGGCCTGAAGGGGCACCCTCACCCAGTTCTGGGGTGGGGGGACGCTTGCTCGGTTTTCTTCAACCCTGGCTGGCCCGTGTTCGGGACAGGTGGGTTCAGGAAATCGTTCGGTCTGGCTACAAGATCGAGTTTCTCTCTCGGCCGGAGAGCAGATTTTCTCCCTCAAATCTTCAACTGTCTCCGGAGCGTTTGCGGGATCTGCACCTAGCGGTGCGGGACCTGCGGGCTCAGGGAGTGGTGGTTCCGGTGCCTCATCGGGACAGATTCGGGGGTTCTATTCCAATCTGTTCACCGTTCCCAGGAAGGAGGGCAAGGTACGTCCAAATCTGGACTTGAAGGCTCTGAACCGCTTTGTGCGGGTTCGCAAGTTCCGCATCGAATCTCTGCGGTCAGTGGTGGCTGCCCTGGTTCCAGGGGAATTCATGGCCTCCATCGACTGGAAGGATGCGTACCTTCACATCCCGATTTTTGAGGGTTACCAGAGGTACCTTCGATTCGCCATTGCGGAGGATCACTACCAATTCGTGGCGTTACCTTTTGGTCTCGCTTCGGCTCCACGGGTTTTCACCAAGGTGCTTGCACCGGTTCTGGCTTTGTTGAGAGCCCAGGGCATCTCTGTCCTGGGGTATCTGGACGACATTCTGGTTCGGTCTGCGACCAGCCAGGGTCTGGTGGAGGCCCTGTCCGTCACGATGCAGACTCTGCAGGAGTTTGGTTGGACGATAAATTTTCCAAAGTCAACGCTGTGTCCGTCGATTCGTCTTTCCTACCTGGGAATGATCCTGGACTCGGTCCAGGCGAAGGTCTTCCTTCCAGACGACAAACTCAGGACTCTTCAGGAAGAAGTCAGGTCCCTCAGGGACGCTCCGTGTTCATCCCTCCGGACGTGCATGCGGTGTCTGGGATTGATGGTCTCTGCTTTCGAGGCGATTCCTTTCGCCCAGTTTCACACGCGGGGTCTCCAAGCGGAGATCCTGTCCAGCTGGAACGGGCGGCCGCAATCTCTGGATCTCCAGATTTCGTTGAGTCATCGCACCAGAAGGGATCTTCTGTGGTGGCTCCAGTCCCCGTCGGTGTCGGGGGGGCAAGTCTTTTCGTCCTCTTTCATGGACGGTGATCACCATGGATGCCAGCCTGTCGGGCTGGGGTGGTGTTCTGGGCGTTCTGTCCGCCCAGGGTACTTGGTCGGAGGAGGAATCCTCCCTTCCGAACAACATTCTGGAATTGCGAGCGATAAATCTCTGCCTTCGACGTTGGACGGACAGGCTGCAGGGCTGTCCGGTTTGGGTGCAGACGGACAATGCCACGGCGGTGGCTTACATCAATCACCAAGGGGGCACCAGGAGTGCCCGAGCGGCTCGGGAAGTGGCCGAAATTCTGTCTTGGGCCGAGACACACGTCCCGGCAATATCGGCGGTTCACATTCCGGGGGTGGAGAACTGGCAGGCGGATTATCTGAGCCGCCAGACCCTGGACCAGGGGGAATGGTCCCTCCACCCGGATGTCTTCCAGATGTTGTGCGCGAAGTGTGACGTCAGACGCGTTGGTAGCTCCGTGGCATCAGTACCGACTGATGTATGCGTTCCCTCCGATTCAATTGCTGTCCAGGTTCCTTCGCAGGTTGACCTCGGAACCAAACGCGGTGATTCTTGTGGCACCGGACTGGCCTCGCCGGTCCTGGTACGCAGACCTCGTGAATCTGGTGGTCGACGCCCCGTGGCGTCTACCCCTTCGAGAAGATCTCCTGTCTCAAGGGCCGATATTCCATCCTGCTTTACAGTCGCTGGCTTTAACGGCCTGGCTGTTGAAACCGAGGTCCTGAAGAACAGGGGTCTCTCCCCTGAGGTCATTCACACTTTGATCAACGCGAGGAAGTCTTCCTCGGGGAAGGTCTATTACCGTACTTGGAAGGCCTATTTTGCCTGGTGCGAGTCCAGGGGGTTTTCACCTCACACATACTCGGCACATACTCGGTGTCTAGGGTGTTGTCCTTCCTTCAAACGGGTGTTGACCAGCGTTTGGCGCTGGCTACGATCAAGGGTCAGGTGTCTGCGCTGGCCGTTCTTCAACGTCCTGTGGCATCTAACTCCTTGGTTAGCACTTTTGTTCAAGGGGTGCGACATCTGGTCCCTCCTAGGAGGGAACCTCTGCCCCCTTGGGACTTGAATCTTGTTCTGTCCGTGTTACAACATGCTCCTTTTGAACAGATCAGGAAGATCTCGTTGTCTGTTGTCCAAGAAGGCCGCCTTTTTGGTGGCGATCACTTCGGCAGAGTGTCGGAGCTGGCAGCTTTGTCCTGCAATTCTCCGTATCTGATCATTCACTTGGACAAGGTGGTCTTGCGACCTAACCCTTCTTTTCTTCCGAAGAGGGTTTCGGAATTTCACCTCAATGAGGACATTGTCTTGCCTTCGCTCTGCGCGAAGCCTAAACATCCGAAGGAGGTGGAGTTGCACTTCTTGGATGTTGTTCGGGCGATTAGGGTTTACCTGAAATCGACTGAATCCTTTCGCAAGTCGGATTCCTTGTTTGTCCTTCCGGAGGGTCCTCGGAAGGGCATGGCGGCGTCGGCTTCTACCATCGCCAAATGGATCAGACAGACCATTGAACAGGCCTATGCTTTGAAGGGGAAAGTTCCCCCTGTGCCTGTGAAGGCGCACTCTACCAGATCTCTGAGTACGTCTTGGGCCTGTCGTCATGGGGCTTCTGTGGCCCAGGTGTGTAAGGCGGCGACTTGGTCGACCGTGCACACCTTCACAAAATTCTACAGAGTGGATGTTCAGGCATCGGCAGATGCTTCCTTTGGCCGCAAGGTTCTTAGTGCGGCGGTTCCTTAGAGCCCCTTGTTTTGGGCTCCTTGGCTGTTTGGGATATGTTTTTGTCCCTAGGATTATTTGTTTTTTCCTGGGTTATTGCTCCTGTTGAGCAAGTTTTTTCTCATGTTGCCCAGCTGGTTTCCTTCCTTTGGTAAGGTTCCTTTCTTTGATGTGGAGACTGCGTTGCCTTAGGCGCGGCTGCGTTTTCCACTCCTCATGTTTGCACTGCTTTGGGACGTCCCCATTGTGACGAATATGAAGATGGCGGTGACTGTCGGAGGACTCAGAAAGGAATTTTACAGGTAAGATTTTACAAAAATTCAGTTTTTACAGCTTTTTTCAGGCTGGTCACATGACTCCACTCCGTCTCCTACTCTGATCAAGGGCTACTGCTGGAGGACTTAGCAGCCACGTGACCTTCCCGGCATACATCAGAGGGAGATCTCGGCCCCTCCCGCTGTAGACAGGCCAGGAGTCAAGTGACTGGCCTGAAGATAGCTGTAAAATGTATTTACAAGCTTTGTTTTAATAAAAAAAACATAAGCCTCGTACACACGCAAAGAATTTCCGCCGACCGGTCGTCCGTCTTTTGTCCAGAGTGGTGTCTGTTGGTTGGAATGTGCTCTAGACTGCGCATGAATTTTCCCGCAAGACAAAATTCTGCTTCAGAAGTGATGTCATGTGTTGGATTGCTTTCTATGTGTTCTTTCTTCTCTGAGCATGCCCAGTCTTGCTCATAAGATTTTTCCCCATCGATATCTGTACTGACTGCACGAAAATCGGACGTGTTTTGACGGAGGACAAAAATTTTATAGCCTGCACACCAGGATTTTTTTGGCCGAAAAGTCGGAGTCGGTTGTCGAGAGCACCATACTAACGGTCGTCGGACGAAAATTCCCGGCCGATTTTCCACTCGTGTGTATGGGCCTTTAGCCTAGATACTATAGTGGGGCTGGCGGTGATATCTATTGTTGTGGTAACAACCACTTTAAAGACTAATGGGCCATACACACTATAAGATTTTCTGAAGACTTTTTCCTTTAGACTTACCAAAACCATATAATATGAGGTCAAACCTAAACACTTTCAATTTGTATGCAATCAGGCAGGCCCTTGCACTACATAGAAAAGGTAAATCTGAAGGAAATCTAACCACAAAAGTTGGATAGCGTGTATTCACCTTTAGCCTTTTTCTCTCCTCGCCTTCCAGGATGGCCCAACAGTGAGAGATGAGAGGCTCCTCCCCTACCGGAAACACAATCAATTAAGATTAGTTAAAAGGCCCACCTTTCCCTCTAGCCCTCAGTTTAGATTGTGTTTCTTCCTACAAGAAACGTTGGTTACGTGTTACTCACCTGCAGACTCCTAGAGTTGAAAGGTACTCTGTGAGCCAGGTTCAGCAGAAGGCCACGGGTTCCCTCTGGGGGACCTTACGAGCGGAGCTTTACCTGCCATCCCCTTCGGGAACTCACAGGTCGCCCACTGATGCACATGTACTCTAATAGAACAAGTTGAAGTTGGAAGCTGATTGGTTACTATGCATAGCTGCAACAGTTTTAGTAAATCAACCCCAGAGGGTTATAAGGTTAAAACAAACTATTACTGACAAGGGTGCTTACAATGGTTAGCTTTTATTAATTTATGTAAAACCTTTATCCCCTTTAAGAAAAAAAAAAAAAAAAAAACTCTTGCTGTAACTGTTTTAAAAGCATCAAGCTTGGTCATACAATGTACAAAGTTTGGTCTGTCCCGGAAGAACAACTTGAAATTTATTCTATTTGTGGACCCATTCCATTTACAAATATCAATTGTTCAGCTTTTGTTGAAGGAGTCTGCTGGAATTTTTCTTGGCTGATCAGTGGCTGCATCCAATTAAAAAATAATGATGGTGATTGTGGGGGATTGTTGTAGCGTTTGCTGTAATTTGTACGTACTTTCACATTATTATGGCAGACTGACCTTTTTTAGTTTGCCCTTTCTGTCGCTACTTTGAATCTTTGTGTGCCTTTCTAAGGGCTCTTTCACACGGGCGATCCGATCAGATCCGCCTGTCAGTTTTTTAGGCGGATCTGATCGGATCCTCCATGCAGCTCTATGGGGCAACGGGTGTCAGCGGAGACACCTCCGCTGACACCCGCTGCCATCCGTATCCGATCCTGTCCGTGAAATCTGGACGGATGGAAACCCTATTTTTCCATCCGTTCAGTAATCGGATCTGATGAGAGCGGACAGGCGGTCCGCTCTCATCCGATCCCCCATAGAGGGCAGCGGGGGCTGAGACACCTCCCTCTCCGCTCTGCAAGCGGAGACGGAGCTGTCACCCGCCGGCTCAGCGGGGATCGCGGATCGATCCTCGCTGAGCAACACGGATCCGCCTACGGAGGCGGACCGTGTGAAAGAGCCCTTAAAGTAGAACTAAAGGCAAAACTTTTTTTTTTTATGGATGGAGTAAGGGCTATAAGTTAACCCCTGTAAGGAAGGGAGAGGAAAACCGTTTTCCAGAGCTTGTGCTCCCCCCCCCCCATTGGAAGGTTTCCCTTCTTCCTGTTCTCCATGTTGCTGTCCCCCAAACATTTTCTACTTCCTGATGCAACAGCTTCACTTAGTATACGTCCTGTGAGCCCAGAGAGTGATAGATGCATTCTTTTGGGGGGACTTTAATCACAAAGAATCGCATTGCAATGGAAATCGCATTGTTTTCAATGGTGCCTGTTAACATAAGTGCAACTCAGCATGGCACAATTTTGGAAAAGATTCCTGTATTACTTTGGTGCGATTCTAGCACTATTTTCGCCCCATAGAATTTGCAGACCACTTCAAAGTAGCATCCAAGTTGCACTACATAATCGGATAAGAGCAGTGTAAACCTAGCTCGATTGACGAGTTGGGCTACCTTGAAGGACAACTGCAGACATGGCTGCTGAAAATGAGTCTTTGCAGTCATATCTGCATAATATATTGGGTTATTTCTACAGTGCATTGAAAACATATTCATGCCACTTGAAATTTTCCACATTTTGTCATGTTACCAAAAATGTAAATGTATTTTATTGGGATTTTATGTGATAGAGCAACGCAAAGTGATACATATTTGTCGAGTGGATGGAAATTGATAAATGGTTTTCAAAATGTTTTACAAATATGTGAAAAGTGCGGCGTGTATATTTATTGAGCCCCCCTGAGTCAATACTTTGTAGGACCACCTTTCGCTGCAATTACAGTTACAAGTATTTTTAGGGATGTCTCTACCAGCTTTGCATATCTAAAGAGTGAAATGTTTGCCCATTTTTCTTTGCAAAATAGCCCAAGCTCTGTCAGATTGGATGGAGTGTGTTTTGTAAACAGCAATTTTCAAGTCTTGACACAGATTTTCAATTAAATTTAGGTTTGGACTTTGACTGGGCCATTCTAGCACATGAATATGCTTTGATCTACAGTAAACCAGGGTTTCCCTATAAATTTTTCCCTTGGAACCCTTTGACATGGTATAGCAAAACTTTGGAACCCCAACAAAAAAATGTGTGCCATGAGTAGCGCAGCGCAGACTTTTCAATGAGCAGAGTGTATTGTTCTCTTTTGCTGGCAAATTCTTTTTATATCTGATTTAATTGTTGACAATTGTATTCACGTGTCTGCAGTTGCATCAAGTCAATTTCAATACTTTGTTTTTGTTGCAAAGTAAAGTGAGAATCCAGTTTCACATAAGTATGTGCTTGCAAATAGCAACAGAACTTTGATTGCCCCCCTTGGACAATTCTGGGTATTCTTTGCGTAAGGGTCCATTCACACTAGCGCGACTTGGTCGCCTGACAAGTCGCAGTCGGACGCCTGCCATTGATTAGCACAGGACCCGTTCTAATAGGAGCGACACAAGTCGCTCCAACTTAGAAAAAGGGTCCTGTACTACTTTGGGGCGACCTGGAGGCGACTTGCATTGACTTCAATTATATGAAGTCCGTGCATGTCGCGGTGCACCGCGACTTCACAGGTCGCCCCAGCAAGTCGTGTTGCCCCTGTCTGGGCTCTTAATCATCCCAAAAAGCACTAAGAGAAACTTCTTAACATTATTGGCTCAATTGACTGTCAGAAGTTATATTGATCAGATTCTCAAAATCTGCATCAGAAAAATTGGCTGGCTTGTCTTTTATGAATGGATTTCAAACCCAGTCATTATTGTTTTAATTCAAGAATGGAAAGTACTGATTGATGTGATTAAATGGCGACGATGATCTACAATTTCATTGCAAAGTTCATCTTTAGTCTCTGATTCTTCAAGAAAATCCTTAAGTGTTGGCAAAGAGTTCAAATTATTTTGCTCAACAGAATGAGGTCCAAAACTGCAGTTTACGAGACAGTGAAAATATTTTCTCTTGCATTAAAAATATCCGTGTTTTTTTCCTTGGAGTGATAAACATACATCATTTAATTTTGTGAATATGTCTGCAAGATATGCTTCTTTTATAACCACAGAGTGTTAATCGATCAGATAATTCAAATTTTAATAATCCAAAGCGGGCTGGGTGATGGCAGGGCTGACGTCCGGGCGGGATTAAGATCACGCTCCCGCGATCTCTGCTGTTTCCGACCCTCCGGGAACAGCAGTCGACGTCCATCTTGGATGTGGCAAACTACCGTGAAACCCCAATTTTGTTCTTGTGGAACACCAATTGGGAAACGCTGATCTAAAACATTCCATTGTAGCTTTGGCTGTATGTTTAGGGTCGTTGTCCTCTAGGAAGGGAAACCTCCTCCCCAGTCTCTAGTCTTTTGCAGACTGTAACAGGTCTTCGAAGATTGCCCTGTATTTGGCTCCATCCATCTTCCCTGTTCCTGCTGAAGAAAAGCATCCTCACAACATGATGATGCCACCACTATGTTTCACAGTGGGGATGGTGTGTTCAGGGTGATATACAGTGTTGGTTTTCCGCCACACATAGCGTTTTTGCTTTTAGGCCAAAAAATTAAATTTTGGTCTCGTCTGACCAGAGTACCTTCTTTTACATGTTTGCTGTGTCCCTCACATGGCTTCTTGCAAAAGGGATGACTTATGGTATTCTTTCAACAATTCTTTCAACAACAGCGATGATCCCCTGATGACGTCAGCTCGTACTGACGAAACGTACGTCGGGAACGTGCGACCGTAACCACTTCCGGGTTGGAGGAACACTAGCGTCCAGCAGTGCTCATCGTCCCGCTAATGTGATACTTTATACAAGCGATTTGACATGGAGATTGTAGTAAGTGCAATATTTTATCAATAAACCGAAATGTTTTAAACTTGCTGCACCATGAGAAGTCTCTTTTGCTTTACACATATGTCTGCATTGAGATCCCGGTTTTCTATCTGAGAGCTCGCCATAGGAGTATGGATATTGGAGCTGAGGGGCTGAGGATCGTTGTACTGAGTGGATTCAAATGTCTATATGAACCCCTATAATTAAGGGGTCATATACTTCTGGTAAGAAGTACCTTGCTTGAACACTGGGTGGCAGTGTGGAGGTGGTGGTTATTTTCAACACCACTATCAAGTCTTTGCTTTATTTCATATAGTATTGTCAATGCTTCATGGACTTTGATTCTCTGTTGCTGTATATGGACTTTACAATTTTGATATCAAGCTAATGTTGAGACTTTTTCACACCACTTTTTATGTATATATATTTGCACAAGCACCTTGATTACGATATATGTTGAGCGCAATATTTTACCCTTTTAAATTGTCACAGCTTTTTGTTTGCTGCTCACAGTGAGTAAGAAATTCCCCACATTTTCACATTTATTCACATATATTTACTTATATAAGGTTGTATTTATCACTGGGTTTTTTAACCCTTTTAGAGAATTAATCCTTTTGTGCATTTTCCTTTGGTTTTCACCAAATCTTATCTATTCTTTCAACAATGGCTTTCTTCTTGCCACTCTTCCATAAAGGCCAGATTTGTGGAGTGCACAACTAATGGTTGTCCTGTGGACAGATTCGCCCACCTGAGCTGTGGATCTCTGCAGCTCCTCCAGAGTTAACCATGGGCCTCTTGGCTGCTTCTCTGATTAATGCCCTCCTTGCCTGGCCTGTCATTTTAGGTGGACGGCCATGTTTTGGTAGGTTTGCAGTAGTGGTGCACCGAACTTTTCGGCCGAAAATGGGCTTATTCCATTTCGGCCGAACATGGGTTAAAGATGCCGATATTAATGATGGCCGCCGCGGGCGCAGAGCAGGCTTCAAAAGACCCGCCTCTGTCGGGCGGCCCGTCTCCCGGTGATGTCACTACTACTACGATGTGCATGAGTGAACTAACACACTGGGCGGGCGAGCGGCCGCTAATAGCTGTAACGAAGTGAGCCCTTCACTTCCCTATGAGGCGGGTATCTCCGCTGACAGGGAAGTGAAGGGCTCACTTAATTATAGCTATTAGCGGCCGCTTGCCCGCCCGCCCGATGTGTTAGTTCATTCATGCAAATCATAGTAGTAGAGAGTCACCGGGAAGCGGGCTGCCGGCCAGAGGCACGTCTTTTGAAAGGAAGGACACCGGAGGACTGGAGCTGAGAGTAAGGAGATTGCATCATTGGGATGAGGGGTGGGACGCTGAGGCAGGGGGAGGGACGCTGAGGCGGGGTGGGGGAGGGATGCTGAGGCGAGGTTACCAATGGTATTAGTATTATGAAGCATGAGGGGGTTAATGTATTGTCACTGCCACTGGTCAGTCACTAATGCATCAGTGACCAACAGTGGCAATACATTAACCCCCTCATGCTGCATAATACAAATACCATTGGTAATAAAATTAACCACCTGCCAACCCATCACAGTACATATACTGTGACAGGGTGGCAGCGACAGGTGTACATCTGTTTTTGGTGTATGCCCCTGTTCTATCTATTTTAAAATAATTTGGTGGAAAAAAGTCGTTTTCGGCCAAGGGCATCCTGCATTTTCGGTTTCGGCCCAGAATTTTCATTTCGGTGCATCCCTAATTTGCAGTTGTGCCATACTCTTTCCATTTCAGATGATGGATTGAACAGTGCTCCGTGAGACCCCGTTCACGCAGGGGCGACGCTACTTGCTGGGGCGACCTGTGAAGTCGCGGTGCACAGCGCGCACCGCGACCTCGGCGCGACATGCACGGACTTCATATCATTGAAGTCAATGCAGGTCGCCTCCAGGTCGCCCCAAAGTAGTACAGGACCCTTTTTCTAAGTTGGAGCGACTTGTGTCGCTCCTATTAGAACGGGTCCTGTGCTAATCAATGGCGAGCGACCCACCGCGACTTGTCAGGTGACCAAGTCGCCTGACAAGTCGCGCTAGTGCGAATGGGGACTGAGTTTTTCAAAGTTTGAGATATTTGTTTATAATCCAACCCTGCTTCAAACTTCTCTAAAACCTTATCTTTGGCCTTCGTGATGCTGTTTTTACGAGGTTCTCTAACAAACCTCCGAGGGCTTCATAGAACAGCTGTATTTATACTGAGATAAAATTACACACAGGTGGAATCTATTTACTAACTAGGTGACTTCTGAAGGCAATTGGTTCCACTAGATTTTAGTTAGGGGTATCAGAGTAAAGGGGGCTGAATACAAATGCACGCCACACTTTTCAGATAATTTGTAAAAAAAAAATTGAAAACCATTTATCATTTTCTTTCCACTACACAATTATGTGCCATTTTGTGTTGGTCTATCACATAAAATCTCAATAAAATACATTTGTTTTATGTCCCAACTGTCAATGAAGATATGAAGCTGTGTCCGTCAATGAATGGAGAAAACTGGATTTTTGTCTTACTGTAAAATCCTTTTCTCTGATGATCATTGACGGGCACAGCACCCGCCCCTCTGTAGAGTTGGGTTATGTATTCTTCTGACACTGCTTGTTACAGAACTGATGTCCTATAGCGTTAGCGTTACAGACGCTAGACGTTATAGCGTTACGTCAGAGCTAACCAACAGCCTTCGACTTCTTTAGTAGGGGTCAGGGATATTCCCTCACTGTGAAGGGATTTTCTCTCACTTCTGTTTTGGCTATGGAACAGGAAGTGAAGGGATAGCAGCTCCATAATGGGACACTGAGCGAAAAAATAAACCTTACAGGGGTTAAAACCCAAATTAACTATCAAAAAAAAAATTTTTCTTTGATTTTACTTTAGGTAAAAGTTCACCTTTCATAACATGTTACACCCATATTCAGGGTGTAACATGTTATGAACAGAGCAGCCCCCACTCCGCCGCTTTTCAGCTAGCAGGCGATCTGATGTTCATTGGTGCAATGCTTCACAGGCTCCTGCAACAAAAAATAATAAATGAACATTTTTTTACCTGCAAAAAAAACATTTTATTTATTTTTGTCGAAAGGTGAACTTAACCTTTAAGGGCTCTTTCACATTGTGTGTCCGTCGGACGGACTCAGTTTATCTCAGCGGGGGGATCGATCCGCCGATCCCTCGCTGAGCAGGAGAATGACAGCTGTTCTCCGCACTGTGTGCAGAGACACAGCTGTCAGAGCCCCATACATCTCTCTATGGGGGAATCGGAAGGGGACGGACCGCCGGTCCGTTCTCATCTGATCCCATCCGATCCGCTGGACGGATGGTAAATAATAGGGTTTCCATCCGTCCAGATTTGACGGATTGGATGTCAGCAAACATGTCTCCGCTGACATCCGATGCCCCATAGGAACGCATGGAGGGACCAATTGACAGGCGGATCTGAACCGGGTCAGCCTGTGTGAAAGGGGCCTTAAGCTTGGGCATACATGGGTCATTTTTTTTATCGATTAGCCACCGGGCTGACCAAAAACAAACTGAACATCAACACATTAGAGGTGGATGGAGGAATCCTCCCTGCTGTACTATTATTTTGACAGTGGGGAGACTCCTCCTCAGTCAGAATACACTGATCAGAGTTGCCGGTTCACACTAGCCCGACTTGTCAGCCTGACAAGTCGCGCTCCCTCGCGGTCCATTGACCGCTACAGGACCCGTTCTAATAGGAGCGACACAAGTCACTCCGACTTAGAAAAAGGGTCCTGTACTATTTCGGGGCGACCTCGGAGCGACTTGCATAGACTTCCATTATGTGAAGTCCCTGCAAGTCGCTCCGAAGTCATGGTGCATGGTAGTGCACAAGTCGCCCCCGAAGTAGTAAGGAGTCGTGTCGCCTCAGTGTGAACCGACTCTTAACAAGCCTGTTGTGATTTACATTGAGAGGTTAATTTTATATAGATAGTTTAATACTACTTTCATTTGTTTTCTTTCAAGCAGAATATCCAAGAATACAGCCAAGAAACCGACTTACATTTATGGTGATGTGGGGCATTCCTTTAAAAAGAAATCGCAGCACAGCAATAGGGTTCAATAAAGCAATTTGAATCCTCTTGCTGTATTGGAACAATAACGTTGTTCTCTGATCATTTTACAGCTCCTACTGATTGCCCTTCCTATTTTCTGGAATAGACTTTTCTTTGTTTCCTGTGTCTGCATCTATTTCCTACGTCCTATAAATATTTCTGTTACTGGCTCTTCTTTTCAGAGCAGTACGTTTGTATTTCTGGGGGAAGTAAGTGTAAGCTCTAATATTCAGTACAGTTGGAACATGTGTGTAATCTGTCCGCCCTGTTTCATTGTGATTTTTCTCCTAAGGTGAAGGTGTGTCCTTTAGATAGAAAGGGTTGTTTTCCTTCAGTATCCTGACTAAGCAACTTTGTGAAATGAAGGCTTGGGCTGGCAGGGAGGATGGCAAAGTTACAGCAGGAATTTTTTTTATAGGTTGAGTAATACAGTTTGCTTCAACACCGGTAATCACACTGATGTGTCTAGATATAGTCATGTAATTATGGGGACTGTTGTTGCTGACCAGCTCCTGAAAATGTTTGTTGCCTGGACTGTTTTTGGCCTCAAAGCTTTCTGCGACAGTTTTTCATAATCAATTAGTTGGCCGATATATTTATTTTTATTTATTTTTTTTGTTTCGATTCATCAGATAACCTTAAAATGTGGCGTATAATTTTAATTAATATGTACAAGTCCCAAAAAACACCTAAAAAAAAAAAAAAAAAAAAAAAAAAAAAAAGCCCTTAAACACCTGAAAACGATACGCTCAGGTGTGAGTATAGCCTTAGGCTCCATTCACACCTGAGCGTATTGTTTTCAGGCGTTTTGAGGCAGGCATCGACATCTAACAAAAACACTTGTAATCTGCCAAAAAAAAAGCTCATTGTGAGCTTCAGGCGTTTTGCTTCAGGCGACCTAACGCTCATATGTGAACAGAGGCCATTGAAATGAATAGGATTTTGCTTGTTGGGCGTTTTGAAACTTCAGAGATGAGCGTTTTACGAGCTGAAAAACACTCAGGTGTGAACAGGGCTTTAAAGACTAAGGGCTCTTTCACACTAACGGACCGTTCAGATCCGCCTGTCCGTTTTTTTTGGCGGATCTGAACGGTCCCCCCCATACATCTCTATGGGGCATCGGATGTCAGCAGAGACATGTCCGCTGACATCCGATCAGTCAAATCTGGACGGATGGAAACCCTATTTTCCATCCGTCGATCGGATCGGATGAGGACCGACTGACGGTCTGTTCCCATCCGCTTCCCCCATAGAGATGTATGGGGACCTGACAGCTCTGTCTCCGCACACAGCGCGGAGAACAGCTGTCATCCTCCTGCTCAGCGGGGGATCGGTGGATTGATCCCCTGCTGAGATAAACTGAGTCCTTAGCCCAATTTTTTTGTGTAATGTAAAAGATGTTACACCGAGAATCGTGATCTTTATTCTAAGCCAAAAAATTGTGATTCTCATTTTATCCAGAATCGGGCAGCTCTACTGCTTCCAAACACCTGCAAAAAACTCCCCCAAAAAATGCCTGCAATCGATATGCTGAGGTATGAATGGAGTGCCGGGTCACACTTATGCGATACGGGAAGGCTGCGAATTTGCAGCCTGTTCCTGCTTTGCAAACGCACCCTTGGCAGTTCACACTGCCATATGCGATACGCTGGGGGTGTCAATGAAATGTTAACGACACCCCCAGTTTGATTGCATATCGCAGTGCGATCTTTACAGTTCGCACAGGATCGGATCGCATAAGTGTGAACCACTGTGCGATCCGATCCTGATGCGGCTGAAAAAAAGGGTCATGTCCGACTTTTGTGCGGGTGCAGTGCGAATTTAGCCATACAAAGTGTATGGCTAAATTCGCACCGCACAGCCGATCGCATGTAATGAAGGAGCAGTGCGCTCCGATATTACATGCGATCGCCGCAGCCGCAAGAGTATGAATCGGCACGGAGCCACAGGCTCTGAACTGCAAGATGTGTAAATAAAGGCTTGTTTTTTTTTTTTTTTTTAAAAACTAATAACATGTTATACTTACCTGCTCTGTGCAATGGGTTTAGCCTAGAGTAGTCCTGATCCTCCTCTGGTCCCCCACCGGCGCTTCTAGCTCCTCCTTCTTGATCAGTTCCCCCAATAGCTAGCTGCTTGCTATGGGTGCACTGCTGCGTGGTAGCTCCGGATTGACAGCAGTGGGAGCCAATGGCGAGAAAGACCAGGGACAACTGAGGATCCTGTGAAAATCGCTGGATGGGGGGGGGGGGGGGGGGAGCAGCACGCTTAAGGTATTATACCCTAAATGCATGAAGGTAAAAAAACATTCAGACTTTTTTTAAGTAAACTTTTTTTTTTTTTTTTACTTTTGTATACAGGCATTAGAACATTTGTCAGTTATTGCTGTCTGTGTCACCGTTGGGGAGATTCACCATCACTATTTGTCCTGTTTACTATGATTTGTGAAAGTAAAAACAAATGCTGGCTGGTACGGATGGTGGGAAATGCTGGCTGGTGTACGGATGATGGGAAATGCTGGCTGGTGTACGGATGGTGGGAAATGCTGGCTGGTGTATGGATGGTGGGAAATGCTGGCTGGTGTACGGATGGTGGGAAATGCTGGCTGGTGTACGGATGGTGGGAAATGCTGGCTGGTGTACGGATGATGGGAAATGCTGGCTGGTGTACGGATGGTGGGAAATGCTGGCTGGTGTACGGATGGTGGGAAATGCTGGCTGGTGTACGGATGGTGGGAAATGCTGGCTGGTGTACGGATGGTGGGAAATGCTGGCTGGTGTACGGATGGTGGGAAATGCTGGCTGGTGTACGGATGGTGGGAAATGCTGGCTGGTGTACGGATGGTGGGAAATGCTGGCTGGTAGGGCTGGGCGATAATCGATTTAATCGATTTATCGATTTTTTAGTTAGAAACGTTTTTTTTTGGGAAACTCGAGTTTTTTTGTATAATACTTTTTCTCCCTTGCAGCCGAACTCTGCACCGCCGTGCCTGGATGTGACGTCAGCTGCGGGGCGGGCGGTGCGTCTGTCCAGGCCGGGGGTGCGGCACGCTGTGATAGGTAAAGTCTCCCCGGCCTGGATGTGACGTCAGCTGCCGGGAGAGGAAGTCACATCCAGGCGCGGCGGTGGGGAGTTTGGTGGCTAGTAGGTGGCGCTGCTGTATATATATTGTTTACAAGAGAAATACTGCTGGGGCTGCCATTTGCTGGGGAGTCATGTGGAAAGATGGAGTGCTGAGCCAGGAGGGGGCCCCCAGGTGGAGGGGGGTGCTGCCTCTGGCTGGCTGTGTGGTTGAGGTGTGTGTTCCTTCGCCACAGTCAGTACTGGTTGCTGGCATTCCTAATGTTAGTGAAGCGCAAGCACCCCAGTGAGCTGTACTGTGAGCAACCATTCCCCTTAGAAACAAGGATCAGAGGTAGTGGGGCATCTGTACATTTAAAGCTCTATAGGCAGACAAAGGGAAAGAAGCAGCCAGGCACAGGGCCCAGCTAGTTTCCAGAGATCCCAGGAGGGATTACACCCCTTGCTTTAGGAGGACTGTGAGATTCTGTATTTAGAGACTGTGGGGTGAGAAGAGGAGTGGAAATACAGTTGATGCAGTGTATGTGACGATTTACTGTTAAAGAGACAGCGCCACATAAGAGAGGTTTCTCTTGGGTAGTCTAAGGATTACCTAAAGAGACAGGGTCCTCAATGTATAAAGTTAATGGATTATTGGCAACCTGGACGTTTCCCATATCCCATCAAAGTTTAAATCCCCCAATAAAAATAAAAACAACAATTACATTGACTGTTTTCTGACTGCTGTTGACTGTTACAAATGCTGGTTGCTTGGCTGCCGGGCTGGAATGCCACCCGCCTGGCTGCAGACACAAGGTGAACCTTTTTTTAAAACTAGTAGCCCTCAAGGGGGCAGCGCTACAAACCTATTTAAAAAAATGCAAAGCATATATGCCTCATTTTCAACTGTGTTCTATGGGGCCATGTGACAGGCAAGGTCCCTCCTCTTTTTCCTTAGCATTGGTTTCGGTGGTCTAATGTCTAGTAGTCTATTGTTTTGGGATTCTACGCATTTTAACTCTTGAGGAGTTAAAATAGCAAAAAAGTTGCACTTTTGACACTATATCTGATGTCTGAAGTCATTTTTTAAGTGCATTGGAAAAAAAATCGAATCGAAACTCGAATTTTTCTTTAAAAATCGAAGATTTTTTTTTTTAGGCAAAATTGCCCAGCCCTACTGGCTGGTGTACGGATGGTGGGAAATGCTGGCTGGTGTACGGATGGTGGGAAATGCTGGCTGGTGTACGGATGGTGGGAAATGCTGGCTCGTGTGAGGACACTGTACCACAGAGTGAAGAGTGGCGCCGGGCTGGAGGAAGCATGCTGCCGAGCCGATGCTTCCTCTCTCGGTTAGTCCTGACAGTCTGAGTCACAGGCAGAGTGATATCGGATGTACTCCGCTCTCCTCACAGGCGTTTGATATCACTCTGCCTGTGACTCAGACTGTCAGGAGTCAGGATGGTGCCAGAACTATACAGGAAGCATCGGCTCCATTCTGACAGCTCAGATGACAGCCGAAAAATCACGCGGGCCGGACCAAATGATTTTGCGGGCCAGATACGGCCTGCGGGCTGTACGTTTTCCACCCCTGATTAATAATTCCTTAAAATATAAGTAAGTCAAAACTTTTTTTTCTGTTTTGGATAGAATTAGGGAGGGTTCTAAACCCTGTCAGTTTCCCATTGGGAAAACTTTTACTTCACTTCCTGTTCCAAAACCAAAACAACAAGGGAGGAAATCCCTGGTTATCCCCAAGGTCACTAGCACTAGTACCCCCATTGGAAGATTTCCCCTTTTATTTATGTTCCTGTGACAACCCAATAATTTTACCTTTAGTGAATATTGCTAAGCAGTACAAATATGGTGAATTTCCCTACCAGAGACACAGCAAGAAAAGCCTGAGAAGTGTTCTATGCCATCTCCACCTTATTCAAAATGTAAACAAGTTTTTCCTTGTACTTTAATGTAGTGTTTTAAATATAAGCTGTGCATGTACCTGAATTCTACTTGCAAAATCTGTCTTTTGCAGTCTTTGTACAGCTGAGCTTAGACTGGGAGAGAGGAAAGCCGCACAAAAATTAAACTGGTTGTGCTGCTGTGCAGGGAGCATACTGATTGGAAGAGAAAGCATTGTGACCAAGAGATTATCTGTCTATTTCTGCTCCTTTCACAATCTAGTCCATGGGGGGCTAGATGTAGGGGAGGCCTGAGTGTTGTTGAAAAAACAGGGCTGTGTTGTGTGGCAGGATGGGCATACAATTCCTTGGGCAGGTATACCAGTGCCACGGTTCCATGTAGGGATGCACTGATATGATATATCGGCCACCAAAAATAGGGTTGTCAGCGATGGAAAAGAAAAAGGGTCCCCATAATGTCTTCTCTGTTGTGGGAATTTGGCCGCTACCAGCTGTCCATTGGGCGGTGCATGAAGGGAGTGGGTACAGCTTTGACAGCTTGGTTCCGCCCTGCTGCCTTTATCAATGGGGAGCCGTGAGTCGCGCTGCCCCCCACTCCTTTGGTGGAGGCGCGGCTGCACAGTGAGGATACCTGGGCTTTGCAGTTGCGCATGCCCAGTGGTAGTGGCCACGCTGCTGGGTGACGTCCCTCGCCGTGGCATCCATATACCTGGTGACTGGGAGCATATTTAAGGGGCTAGCTATGAGAGAGCCGGTTGTGTCTCTCCTGAATGGGACCTACATGTTATATGGTGTGTGTGTGTGTGTGTGTGTGTGTGTGTGTGTGTGTATGTATGTGTGTATATATATATATATATATATATATATATATATATATATATATACTGCTCTTTTGGGAAGTTGAGTTTTGACAACCAAAGAATAAAATAGAACCTTGATTATGCATGGGATTTACAAGGATAACATTCAGTAGCATGTTATTACTGACAACAGGGTAGTGCATTTTATATATGTGTATAAAAGATGCAGGCATAACTTGCATAGCAAGACAAGAAGAGATGCATGGTTTTATACAATATCCGTAATGCAGCTAAAGTCATATTGATAATACAGTAAATTATCTCTTTATAAAAAATCAATTAAAATATGATTTAAAATGATTTCAGTTTTGTCTTTAGGCCAGGTGCATCTTGAATTTTCGGTGTCGGTCCAGAATTTTCCTTTTGGTGCACCACTACTTCAATTGAACTCTCTGGGGTTTCTCTGGTTGCTAGCGGTTCCTTGAGCAGTGAACAATTTAGAGAAGTTCCTGCTGACACCATTGATGATCTGCATAGTCGAGTTGTTAGAAAGAAGCCTTTACTGTGCCAATGCCACAAAAAGACCCAGTGAAGCATTTCAAGGTGTTGTTGGGCATATTGTAACCGGGCTTTTTTGTGGAATTGAAGAGCAGTAGATGCTTTTTTGGCAACTAGGCCATGCAGATAATTTTTGTTCAACTATCATCGTACTGTGCGCCTTAAAAACAACCACGCTGTCTTTTTTCAGAGCATCCTGTATTTCTCCTGATATTACATGTTTTTCTTTATATCTACCTGACCATGGCTTGGTATCAAGATCCCTGAATTTTACACTTAGCCCCGGTTCACATTTGTGCGATCAAAGAGATTGCATGTAATTCGGAACGCACTGCTCCTAAATTACATGCGATCTCATGTGCGGTGCAAATTTCAGCCATACAGTTTGTATAGCTGAATTCGCACCGCATCCGCACTAAACTCGCACATGACCCTTTTTTTTTATCCGCAGCAGAATTGGATTGCATAGTGGTTCACACTAGTGCGATCCGATTCTGTGCGAACTTGCAGATCGCTCTGCGATATGCGATCTCAACTTGGGGTGGTGTTACGTTTTTTTTTTTTTTTATTGAAATTTGCAAATTACATTTTATTCACTTCTGTGCACTGCAGCAGTTGTCTATTTTATGCAACCCACCTCAACAGAATGTTCTGGTCAGAACCGGGCACATAGAAAACCATGATTTCCTATGTGCCAAGCATTGAGCCTGTGTTGATCTATGTAGATCAATGCAGCTCAGTTGATGTAATGTGAACAACCAAAAACCTGTGTGTTACATTTGTGTTGTGTGTACAAATGAAGCACACAGTTGCTGTGGTTAGGCTTATTTGCTTTTTGTTTCTTAAAGGAGTTGTAAAGTCAGAAGGTTTTTATCTTGATGCATTAAGATAAAAAAACCTTCTGGGTGTAGCAGCACTCCTAATACTTACCTGAGCCCCAGCGATGTTCACGAGTCCCTCGGCCGTCCGGGACTCTCCCTTCTGATTGGCTGAGAGACAGCTGCACCATTGGCTCCCACGGCTATCAGCTGTTCAGGAGAGAGGGGACAGGGCCAAACCGCAGCTGCATGTCTGAATGGACACAAAGCTGCAGCTCGGCTTGGGTGCCTCCATAGCAAGCTGCGGAGGGAGGGGCCAGGAGCAGCAAGAGGGACCAGAGAAGAGGAGGATCCAGGCTGCTCTGTGCAAATCCAACTGCACAGAGGAGGGAAGTATAACCTAATATTAAAACAACAAAAAAAACAAAACTTTAAAATCGCTTTAATTGTAATGAGGTTGTTTGTGACAATCAAGTGATACATTGTGGAAAATATTTTTTACTAGCCAGGACAGTACAGCCTAGGGTTGGTTCTTGAAACTCTGCTTTGTTCGGGGAGTGCACTGGGATTGGGCGTCGAATCACACAATATGGCTTCTCCCTGCAGGCATGCTTCCTCTCCAGTATAATTCTCTATATTGAATTACTACATCACCACCGTGTAGTTATCTTATTAGATAATTGATTTTAATGTTTCTTGGGTCTTGTCCATCTTTTGTGATTTGATGCTTTGTAGGCAGCCGAGGGTGTCGCTCCAGTGTGTTGTTTGTCAGACAAGTTGGATGTTTCCCTTTGGACTAGCAGCAGATGCATTTGGATAAGGGCTGATGTTGAAAGTAAAGAAAATTTAATTTGGTCATATCTACTAAAAGATGAAGGTGGAATGTCAGTCATAAAATGTTGTAATGATTAAAAAAAAAAAGTAAAAATGTATCTAACAGATCCCCAATACTTGGACCAAGTATTCCTGTCTTGGGTCTCCAGAATCTCACGTGATGCAGTGACCTGGCCCCTCAACTCCCCCCAAACATCAGCCTCAGCTCGATGAAGGGTAAAACAAAAGACACTTTATTCAACAACTCACTTCCAATATATACAGTCTCATGTGTTTGATTTCATTATCATATGCAAATGTAATTGTATACAGAACATAATCAACATACCTTGGTCATCTGAAAAGAGACAATAGGGGAATGAAACTGCAACATTAAAATAATTAACAAACAACAAGCCCCCAAAACAAAGCCGAATGCGTATTCCAAGAAGTGTAAATACAAAACCACCTCTAAACAGATGACCGCAGAAGACGTAGACTCGCAGACTGCCCGTCTTCGTTTTCAAAACACCTTACTATAAGTTTCAATACACATCCCAACCGTAGATAATAGCTGAGTTTGACATCGTTAGCATCTCTTTAGTCTCATTGTGTGGAGAAATCCTCTTCTGTAACAGGCAGCTTTAGGCCTGTAACATGGATCTTAGTCTCAGAGTCTGTATCTTGGGGGTGACATGGATTTGAGTCCAAAGCAACACTACTCCCATCATGGTCCTCCAGCATATACCCCCACACAGAGGTCCACTCCCCTACAAGCCAGGGCCCATAGTCCGTGGGCAGGAGTCTGGCCTCCACACACCTCCAGTAGCCCGTGGCGAACGTCCCAGCAAATGGGCGTATGTCAAAGTATCTGTCTGTCTTGCATTTTGGATCCCAAATAATATTCCACAGTTTTAGTTTTGTGGCCCTTGGCACTGAAAAGCAGCACAGCCACCTTCTCGTCACTGCATTCATTTGGTATATGCTTCCAGAATCATTTTCAGGATAGAAATCCTGATTTAGGCTCGGTTCACACTGGTGCGATGCGGGAACCCTGCGAATCCACTGCGGGTTCCCGCATCCCACTCGAATCGCATGCAGTTCACAACCGCTGGGAGTGTCAATACAAAGTTAATGACACCCCCAGATCAGTTCGCATATATCAATGCGAAATGTCCATTTGGACAGGAATCAGATCGCATGTCAACACCCATGTGATTCGATGCTAGTGTAGACCAAACAAGAGTTTGGTCCTAATGCAAATTCAGGCATACAATCTGTATGGCTGAATTCGCATTGCACAGACCTCGCATGTGATTTGCACAGCAGTGCGGTGCGAATCACCGGTGATGTCTGTCATTGCTACAGTGTAATCTGGCCCCTAAAGTGTTATCAAATGTAAAAAGGTTTTTACCCTAATGCATTGTTTACATTAGGGTAAAAAACATTTTCAGTTTCCGCGTGCCCCCATTTCCCTGTGTGAAGCCAGGGGAAAATAGATCAGCGCTGTGCACGGCTGCATCTATTCTTTTCTTCCTCGTCACACAGCATTCGAGAAGCAGCAGGAGCCATTGGCTCCACCAAAATCGCATAATGGTTATCATCCCTGAAACTCAGTTCTGATCTTAGCGAGCCGGCGTGTACTCCGTGTGGTCCGTCTGTTCTCCCTATATTATAGGGAAGATGTGAGGGGTTTAGAGCCTAGGTTCACTACAAACTGTCCGAATTTGCTGCGGATCCGGCTAAACATCTACATTGCAACCCGTCCAACTGATAGTGCAGTGTATGTTTAGTTGACAACACTCCGCAATCAGTTTGCAAAATGCAGCACGATTTGTATAATCGGATGGCATGGGTGTGAACACCCATGCGATCTGATTATGTTGAGGACAAATAAAAGGGCACCAGTTGGGTGCGAATGCGGTGTGATTTGAGGGATACAAATCCATTGTTCAAACCGCACCGCATGTAATTCACACAGGAATATGCTTTGATTGTGATCTGTGTCTCACACCGCAGCAGTGTGAACCCGGGTAGTTAGACTGAAAATTCTGCTGGTGAAGGAATACAATACCTTGGTGTAGTAAAGCATGAACATTTCTCCAGAATTTCTCTTTCAGAAATTATAAACTAGTATAAAAGTAAAAAAAAATCTTGGTTATGAAGCAGAATAGAAGAAAAAAATATGTATATAAATCCTCTTTTTATGTGTATGAACTATGAAGGACACGTTTCATTGCTCATGTACCAGAAGTTGTCAGATGTGTGATGATTTAATGTGGCTCCTGTGCTGTAGCTAACTCGTCTGTGTTAAAGTGGTGTGGCCTTATAACGGGTCATATGCCTGTACTGTATATAATGAGCCATTGTATAATTATAGCTCGCCATTTGTTCAAGGGGAAAATGATTGCTGCATTTAGCTAACCATGTGTTCTTTTTTCCAAGTATACTCTGCACATGCTTTAATAACAAAAATAAAAAGGGTGTACACACACACACACACCCACACACCCACACACTCACTGGCCACTTTTAGGTACACCTGTTCAATTGCTTGGTAACACAAATTGCTAATCAGCCAATCACATGGCATGCATCATGTGGTGAAGATAACTTGCTGAAATTCAATCCAAGCATCAAAATGGGGAAGAAAGGGGATTTAAGTGACTTTGAACGTGGCATGGCTGTTGGTGTATTAAAAAAAAAACTGCTGATCTACTGGGATTTCATGCACAACCATCTCTGGGGTTTACAGAGAATGGTCCGAAAAAGCAAAAATATCCAGTGAGTGGCAGTTGTATGGATGAAAATGCCTTGTTGATGTCAGAGCAGACTGGTTTGGAATCATAGAAAGGCAACAGTAGCTCAAAATAACCACTCGTTACAGCCAAGGTATGCAGAATACCATCTCTGAACACACAACACATCGAACCTTGATGCAGATGGGCTACAGCAGCAGATGATCACACAGGGTGCCACTCATGTCAACTAAGAACAAGTGACTGAGGCTACAATTCGCACAGGCTCACCAAAATTGGAAAAACATTGCCTGGTCTGACTCTCGAATTTCAGTTCTGACATTCAGATGGTAGGGTCAGAATTTGGCGTAAATTACATGAAAACATGGATGCATCCTGCCTTGTATCAGCAGTTCGGGCTGGTGGTGTAATGGGGCGGGGGATATTTTCATGGCACACTTTGGGCCCTTAGTACCAATTGAGCATCATTTAAACGCCACGGCCTACCTGTGTATTGTTGCTGACCATGTCCATCCCTTTATGCCTCCAGTGTGCCCATCTTCTGATGGCTCCTTCCAGCAGGATAATGCACCATGTCACAGAGCTGAAATCATCTCACCACTGGTTTCTTGAACAATGCAATAATTTCACTGTACTCCAATGGCCTCCACAGTCACCAGATCTCAATCCAATATAGCAACTTTGGGATGTGGTGGAAGAGAGAGGGAGATTCACATCATGGATGTGCAGCCGCCAAATCTGCAGCAACTGCGTGATGCTATCATGTCAATATGGACCAAAATCTGAGCAATGTTTCCAGTAGGGATAGACCGATTATCGGCAAAGCCGATATGCACTCTCCCCGATATATCTGTATCAGCCCCGGAACTGGCCGATATTTTTGTGACAACATTCTGCCTTCTTAGGTCGCCTCCCTCACCTTGGACAACCTCGTCTGGAGTCAGGACTAGTCTCGCAGGAGTGTATCACAGCCATACACCCACCCACAGCAGCCCAGTGCCAGCCAGCCACCCACATCCACAGGCCCTGTACCAGCGAGCCAGCCACCCACCACAGGGTGCCAGCCAGCCACCTACAGGCCCTGTACCAGCCAGCCACCTACAGGCCCTGTACCAGCCAGCCACCTACAGGCCCTGTACCAGCCAGCCACCTACAGGCCCTGTACCAGCCAGCCACCTACAGGCCCTGTACCAGCCAGCCACCTACAGGCCCTGTACCAGCCAGCCACCTACAGGCCCTGTACCAGCCAGCCACCTACAGGCCCTGTACCAGCCAGCCACCTACAGGCCCTGTACCAGCCAGCCCCTTACAGGCCCTGTACCAGCCAGCCAGCCCCCCACCCACAGGGTGCCAGCCAGCCCCCCACCCACAGGGTGCCAGCCAGCCCCCCACCCACAGGGTGCCAGCCAGCCCCCCACCCACAGGGTGCCAGCCAGCCAGCCCCCCACCCACAGGGTGCCAACCAGCCAGCCCCCCACCCACAGGGTGCCAACCAGCCAGCCCCCCACCCACAGGGTGCCAACCAGCCAGCCCCCCACCCACAGGGTGCCAGCCAGCCACCCACCACTGGGAGCCAGCCATTAAGTATTAAAAATGAACATGTTCATTACCAGATTTGTGTCAAAAACTGTCTTTATTTTTCAAAACTTTAACTGTACAAAATATCGGCCGATACGTTGTGACCAGAATATCTGTATCGGCCCTGAAAAAAACATATTGGTCTATCCCTAGTTTCCAGCACCTTGTTGAATCTGTCACAAAGAATTAAGGCCATTCTGAAGGCAAAATGTGGTCCAACTCAGTACTAGCAAGGTGTACCTAATAATAAAGTGGCCTGTGAGTGTGGGTATACTTGCATGCACTGCGTTTGTGTGTGTGTGTGTGTGTGTGTGTGTATGTATATATATATATATATATATATATATATATATATATATATATATATATATATATATATATATATATATATATATATATTCTATCTATAATATTGTGTGTGTGTGTGTGTGTGTATATGCTAATGTTTGCTATACCTGATGAAGGATCTTAACAGATCTGAAATTTTTTTATTTTTTTTGTTATTTTGAGGTCTAATAAATATACAAGGTGCTGCAGATTGGATCTATTTTGTTGCTCATTTTGTACATTTGCTCACTGACAAAGACATTATCAGTCTATAATTTTAATGGGAAGTTAATTTAACAGTGACAGACAGAATAACAAAAAAATCCAGAAACGCATTTAAAAAAAGTTATGAATTGATTTGCATTTTAATGACTGAAATATGTATTTGGCTCGTTCGTTAAACATGCTTTAGTAATTGGTGGCAAAACTTTTGCTGGCATTCACAGAGGTCAGATGTTGTAGTTAGCCACCAGGTTTGCACACATCTCAGGAGGGATTTTGGCCACCAGGTTTGCACACATCTCAGGAGGGATTTTGGCCACCAGGTTTGCACACATCTCAGGGGGGATTTTGGCCACCAGGTTTGCACACATCTCAGGGGGGATTTTGGCCACCAGGTTTGCACACATCCCAGGGGGGACTCCTCTTGGCAGATACTCTCCAAGTCATTAGGGTTTTGAGGTTGACGTTTGGTAACTCGAACCTTCAGCTTCCTCCACATATTTTCTATGGGATTAAGGTCTGGAGACTGGCTAAGCCACCCCAGGACATTAATATGCTTCTCCTCGAGCCACGCCTTTGTTGCCTTGGCCATGTGTTTTGGGTTATTGTCATGCTGGAATACCCATCCACGACCCATTTTCAATGCAATGGCTGAGGGAAGGAGGTTCTTACCTCAGATTTAATGGTACATGGCCCCGTCCATCATATCTTGGATGCAGTGAAGTTGTCCTTTCCCCTTCGCAGAAAAAAAACCCATAATGTTTCCACCTCCATGTTTGACAGTGGGGATGGTGTTCTTTGGGTCATAGGCAGCATTCCTCCTCCAAACATGGCGAGTTTAGTTGATGCCAAAGAGCTCTATTTTGGTCTCCTCTGACCACAACACTCACCCTGTTCTCCTCTGAATCATTCATATGTTCATTAGCATATACATGTACATGTGCTTCCTTTAGCGGGAGACCTTGCAGGCGCTGAAGGATTTTAGTCTTTCACGGCATACTGTTACATTTTGTCTTGGTGACTTTGGTCCCAGCTGCCTTGAGATCATTGACTAGATTCTCATGTGTGGTTCTGGGCTGTTTCCTCGCTGTTCTTATGATCATTAAAACTCCACAAGGTGAGATCTTTGTGTAGGTCTACAATCTTGTCCCTGACATCCTTGGACAGCTCTTTGGTCTTGGCCATGGTGAAGAGATTGGAATCTGGAATCTGATTGCTTCTGCGGACAGATGTCTTTTATATAGGTAACAAGCTGAGATTAGAAGCACTTCCTTTGAGAGTGCTCCTAATCTCAGCTCGTTACCTGTATAGAAGATACCCGAAGCCAGAAATCTTGCTGATTGATAGGGGATCATTTTACTTATTTCACTCATTAAAATGCAAATCAATTTTTAACTTTTTTGAAATGCGTTTTTCTTGATATTTTTTTGTTCTGCCTCTCACTGTTAACCACTTAAGCCCCGGAAGATTTTACCCCCATTCCGACCAGGGGGTATTTTGCGATTCGGCACTGCGTGAATTTAACGCACAATTGCGCGGTCGTGCGACGCTGTACCTAAACGAATTTGACGTCCTTTTTTTCCCACAAACAGAGCTTTCTTTTGGTGGTATTTGATCACCTGTGCGATTTTTTGATCACGCGCTATAAACAAAAAAAGAGCGTCAATTTTGCAAAAATAGCAATATTTTTCACATTTTTTTTATATGAAATTCCCCCAAAAAAAAATGTAAAAATCAAAATTTTTAAAAATTTTCGGCCAATTTATTTTATGCTACCTATGTTTGGTAAAAAAAATCGCAAAAAGCGTATTTTGATTGGTTTGCGCAAAAGTTATCGCGTTTACTAACAAAGGGAAAGATTTTTGTCATTTTTGTTGTTTTTTTTTTTAACGCGTAATGGCGGCGATCTGCGATTTTTTTTGCGGTACTGCGACATTGCGGCGGACAGATCGGACCCTTGACTGACATTTTTGACACTTTTGGGGTTACCAGTGACATTTCTACAGTAATCAGTGCTATACATATGCACTGTTACTGTAAAAATACACTGGTAGTGAAGGGGTTAACTTTATTTGGAAGGGAGGGGCTGTGTGTGTCCCTAGGGGCGTGGTTTCTACTGTGATTGGCTGTGGCTCTAGCTGTAAGGACACTGATCAACGGATCTACATACCAGATCCGTTTTATCAGTGTCTTTGCAGCGAGGAGAATGACAGGCAGTTTGTTTACACAAGCTGCCTGACATTCTCCCTCTCCCCCGCCGATCGCCGAGTGACCGGCGGACATCGGGTCCGCTGGTCACACGCGCGGGGGGGTCCGTGACCACGCGGGAGCGGGAGCGCGCCCCGGGGGGCGCGCGCTCGCTCCCTAGACCCTCACAAGCAAGCAACGTAGCCCTACGTTAGTTTGCCTGTGAGGGGCTGACCGCCGACGTAGATAGTCGTGCGGCGGTCGGCAAGTGGTTAAAATAAACCTACCATTTTTAAATTATAGTCTAAATATTTCTTTGTCGGTGGGCAAACGTACAAAATCAGCAGAGGATCAAATACTTTTTTTCCTCGCTGTGTGTGTGTGTGTGTGTGTGTGTATGTATGTGTGTGTATATATATATATATATATATATATATATATATATATATATATATATATAATGTGTATGTGTGTGTGTGTATATATAATATATATGTATATACAGTACAGACCAAAAGTTTGGACACACCTCATTCAAAGAGTTTTCTTTATTTTCATGACTATGAAAATTGTAGAGTCACACTTCAAGAGGTAGTCACCTGAAATGGTCTTCCAACAGTCTTGAAGGAGTTCCCCGAGATGCTCAGCACTGGTTGGCCCTTTTGCCTTCACTCTGCGGTCCAGCTCACCCCAAACCATCTGGATTGGGTTCAGGTCCGGTGACTGTAGAGGCCAGGTCATCTGGCGCAGCTCCCCATCACTCTCCTTGGTCAAATAGCCCTTACACAGCCTGGAGGTGTGTTTGGGGTCATTGTCCTGTTGAAAAATAAATGATGGTCCAACTAAACGCAAACCGAATGGAATAGCATGCCGCTGCAAGATGCTGTGGTAGCCATGCTGGTTCAGTATACCTTCAATTTTGAATAAATCCCCAACAGTGTCACCAGCAAAGCACCCCCACACCATCACACCTCCTCCTCCATGCTTCACGGTGGGAACCAGGCATGTAGAGTCCATCCGTTCACCTTTTCTGCGTCACACAAAGACACGGTGGTTGGAACCAAAGATCTCAAATTTGGACTCATCAGACCAAAGCACAGATTTCCACTGGTCTATGTCCATTCCTTGTGTTCTTTAGCCCAAACAAGTCTCTTCTGCTTGTTGCCTTTCTTTAGCAGTGGTTTCCTAGCAGATATTCTACCTAGAAGGCCTGATTCACACAGTCTCCTCTTAACAGTTGTTCTAGAGATGTGTCTATTGCTAGAACTCCGTGTGCCATTGACCTGGTCTCTAATCTGAGCTGCTGTTAACCTGCGATTTCTGAGGCTGGTGACTCGGATGAACTTATCCTCCGCAGCAGAGGTGACTCTTGGTCTTCCTTTCCTGGGGCGGTCCGCATGTGAGCCAGTTTCTTCGTAGCGCTTGATGGTTTTTGTGACTGCACTTGGGGACACTTTCAAAGTTTTCCCAATTTTTCGGACTGACTGACCTTCATTTCTTAAAGTAATGATCGCCACTCGTTTTCCTGTACTTAGCTGCTTTTTAGTCTATTCAGTAGGGCTGCGCATCTTCACTTACCTCATGATTCGATTCGAGTATGATTATTAGGGTCGCGATTCGATATGATTCGATTCCACGATGCATCACGATTAACGGAAGTAAGCAGAGCTGTTGCGCAGTAGAGCTAGGCGGGAAGCGGACGCCTACATGCGTCTTATCCAGCAATGACAGAAGAGGGAGGGGGAGGAGCCAGAAATCGATTATTCGGGGGGTCCGCATCGATGCAGAATCGTGGGTGGCCGAATCGCGATGCATCGATGCAACGATTATTTTCAACAGCCCTACTATTCAGTAGGACTATCAGCTGTGTATCCACCTGACTTCTGCACAACACAACTGATGGTCCCAACCCCATTTATAAAGCAAGAAATCACACTTATTAAACCTGACAGGGCACACCTGTGAAGTGAAAACCATTTCAGGTGACTCTACAATTTTCATAGTCATGAAAATAAAGAAAACTCTTTGAATGAGAAGGTGTCCAAACTTTTGGTCTGTACTGTGTGTGTGTGTGTGTGTGTGTGTGTGTGTATATGTGAATATATATATATATATATATATATATATATATATATATATATATTTTCAGTTTTGCTCAACATTTGTGCCATATCATATAGGCTTATTGATGCTGAGCTAATTTTTTTGGTCTAACCTCACTGCTATAATATGTATAACTCATCATACATAGCTCATTATACCCAACTTCTGTATTAGGCTGGGTTCGCATAAATCTGGTGCGAGTTTCCAAAGCAGCTGTTCAGTAGTTCAGCTGTGATTTAGATGCAAATTTTTGGAGCTGGTGACTTTAACATTCTCTAGTTGTTAGGGAGCAGGCCGGGAAGCCAGCCATCGCGTCCTTAACGGATGACTTATCAGCTGTCAGCGGAGCTAAATATAGAAAGCCATCTACCTGCCCGGAACTGCATGTCCCGGGCATCCGGCAATACCAATTGCGCATCCCTGAGGGGGGGAGCTTGAACTTACTCATCCCTCAAACCCCCCCCCCCTTCCTTTTCCTGCATGTTGGATGAGGGTCTGATATGGATTTTGGGGGGGTGGAGACATTTTTTTTTTTTGGTGTAGGGGGTACACCTTAAAATTCATGCCAGACTCGAAAGTGCCTGGTATAGATTGGGGGAGGATTGCACGCTGTTTTTGGGTTGATCAAATTCGTGTTCAAAAGTGATGACCTGTGCGATTCAGATACATTCCCATAGAAGGCTATAGCCGGGGATTCGCATCTGAACTGCACCGCAGTGCGCAGGACTCTTTCAATTGGCACTGCCGCTGCACTGCATATATGGGAACCGGCTCCATAGAGAAGGCTGCTGGTTCACATGTAAATCAGGTGCTGTTAAAAGCCCATCCAATTCACATATATGTGAACAGGGCCTTAGATGGAATGCTAGTACAAGATGGCATATTGGTAAAAAAAATTGTATGCTATATATATCTGTCTTAACCTGTATCAGTTGAAAAAAAGTGGGAAATGGCCCTGGATCCATTAGGTTATTATATTGGTAATCTTAGCAGGTATTTAAGTTGGAATAAGTAATCTGGTTCCCAGAGGGGGGCTTCTACACCCACACCCTGGAATTTCTCTACATTCTCCTTGGCTTGTAGTGTAATGTACAAAAATGTATATTGAAGTGCCACACCACCAGTGAAAGGTCCAGATGAAATTTTATTCAAATAAAGTCATAGGGACAATCCAAAAAGTTCCAAAAAGAGCTTGATTGGAATCAATGTGAATGCACTAGGAAAGAACTGAACCTTTTTATTGAAATTTCTACCAGTGTGATTACAAGCATGGCTCTTGTCTGCCAAACCAGCTGCTGACAAGACCCGTGCTTGTAATCACACTGGCAGAAATACTATTACGTCTGCAGTTTACTTCTTGTCCATTCACATTGTTTTTAATTAAGATGCATCGGGTATTTGGACCCCTGAAACTCATTGGCTACTTTTCAGGTTGTCCCCCTGACTTTTATGGGAATGAGGTCATATCTGGACCTTTTTTTAGCAGTAGTGTTGTGCTTCAATTTACATTTCTGTTACATTAACCTGTATTGGGTCGGGTCCATAGTATTTCCCTTATAACTAAAGCCCTGTACACATGCTCCGGATGACACCGGCCGGTTCAATAAAAACCGGCCGACATTCTGCCTGTGTGTATGGCAGCCGGCCGAGCATGCTGTAAAACCAGCAGCCAACCGGCTCCCGATCAGAGCTCCCAGCTAATGGCTGATAGCTCTGATCAAAGTGTTCTGGCAGGGGAGCTGTCCCCCCTGTCACAACACAACAGCTCAGCAGTGGGATCGCTGTACTAACGTCAGATTGTTAGTACAGACGCTCCGACTGGAGCTGGGTTGAATGGGGAAATATAGAATTGTGTACCAGGCTTGACATTATACTCTGTACCACCAGAACCATTACCATAGCCTGTCCTCTATAACCTTCATGCTGATCTGACTCTTTTTTTTTTTTTTTCCCTCCTTATATAGGCGAAACCTTATGTCTATGACCGAGTATTCCAGTCAAACACCTCTCAAGAACAAGTTTACAATGCCTGTGCTAAAGCAATTGTTAAAGGTAAGAATAATTGATAATAAAATTCTTCAACCATAAAAAGGTGTGCTTTTATTAGTTATTGGATTTAAATGATCTAGTGCCATAACTGCAGAGGTTTGTAACCGCAGTATTCTTGCACATTTAGGGCCTGTTTACACCAGAAGCTGTGTTGGAACACAGCTGCTGGTGTGTGGTGTCCCGATAAAGGCTGTGTGTTTTTTTTTTTTTTTTTTTCAAACTTTAGTGATATGTCACAAAATATTTTTGAACGTATATCACCAGACACAAAGCAGCTACTATTGGACACTGACAAGAAAAGACAGGAAGTCTCTTGTAAGTCATAACCCCTCCCATGTAGGAGAGGCTTCAGTGATGATGGTCACTGCTATGCAGCTTTCTGCATGGTTTTCCAGATTCCAGATGATTCCTACAGGGATCAGGAGACTGATTCAATCCTCATTTATTCCTACAGCTATAATTGCTCAGAGGAATGGTACCTGGACTCGGCACTAGACTTGGCATAGGACAGGAGGTTGCAGTCATTGCACTTCCCGATGTCCATACCCCCCAGCACCCTTCGCTCTCTAGCAGGGTTGGCGTCTTTGCTGTAGGTAGGGACAGGAAAGTTCTCCCCCTCTTGGAAGATGCTGACGATGGTCACCAGCTTAATGGGCTGTGGGGGAGTTCTGGAATACCTTTTGGTGCAAGGACTTGGTCTCCACAGGAGTGAGTGTTGTCCATCAATATTCTAGAACAGCAAGTGATCTGATTTGCTCCTCTGAATTGGTCAATGCAATAGAAAGTTCTCCCTATAGCAGTTTAGTCTGACAATAGTTCTCTTTGGGGGAGTGGCTCTTTACCTGGAGGTGTTCGAGAAGAGCGGTCGATGGACGAACATACCAGTTCTGGATCTTCTGGTGTCCAGGTTCAACATTGGACCAGTCTCTCCTGACTTATGGCTTTCCTCCAATAATGCATCAGCTCCCCAGTATTTGGGTTGAAGAAATACTGGTGATTCTATTTGTTCCATCTTGATCCAGGGGAATGTGGTGGACTGTCCTTGGGTTCTTCTGGATTGTCCCGACCTCCTGGCGCTAGGTTCGCTCTTCCGTCCTTCTTTATGGTTGCAGGCTTTAACTGCCTGCCTATTAAAGACAGTCTTGAGAGATGGAAATTTCTGATTCTGATATTCCTACTCTTTGAAAAGCTAGACAGGCTACCTTGAGGAAGATTTACTACTGGCCTTGGAAATCACATTTTTCCTGGTGAGACTAACCAATTTCATCCTCGCAAGTATGTTGTGGTCTGTATCTTGGGGTTGACATTTTTTTGGCCTTGAGTATGATCAGGGGGGGTCAGTTTTCAGCTTTGGCCTTTTTTCTTTCCGAAAGCTGATTGCTTTTCTCAGTTTGGATCTTTCTGTTTTACAGAAAGCACAGTTTGAACCTATTTGAGACTATTCTTTGGTACTTTTGACGAGGAAGGTTGTATTTTTGGATGCAATTACTTAAGCTCATAAGGCTTTGGAACTGGCGGCCCTTTTTTAAGGAAAAATTACTGATTCTTCGGCCTCAACCATCTTTCTTACCACGTGTGGTTTTGGTTTTTCCATTTAAACCAGGACATTATTTTACGTGTTTTTGCTTCTCAGCCTCAGTCATCGGGGGACAAAGCACCACAGTTTAGTTGTGGTCAGTGCTATTAAAAGTTGTCTGAAGTCTACTACTGATATTCAATCAGATGCTCAATGTGTGATTCCTGAAGGTCCAAAGATAGGTCATGCAGCTTCCAAATCTTCAATGTTTTTTGTTGGATTTGCCTGGAAATTTCTCAAGCTTATGGGTTGGAAGGCATGGTTCCACCTTTTCCCAGTGACGGCTCTCTCTACTAGTACAGTTGGGCTTCCTGAGCTATCTGCCATCAAGCTTCCGTGGCTCAGGTTTCAAAGCCACTACTTGGTCTTACGTTCAAGCTTTTGCAAAGTTTTAACAGGTTGTTAGTGTTGCTGTGCACACTTATTTTGGTCGCAGTGTTTTTCAGGCTGCTGCATGAGGTTCTTTTTGGGTTGTTTTTGGGGGATTGTTGCGGTTTCCCTCCACTCATTTAAATGCTTTGTGACATCCCTGATGGTAAGGATTATTAAAGCTACTGTGTCCCGTGATGTACTACATAGTAAAATTGTAATTTTGGCTTGCCTGTAAAATCCATTTCTTGGAGTACCTCATGGAAGACGGTGACCCTCTATGACCCTCCCCTCTATGTTGTGGTTTATGGCTTGCTACAAAACTGAAATGTCTCCTACATGAAAGGGGTTATGGCTAGGTTACGGACTTCCTGCTTTTCTTGCCAGTGTCCAATTACCTGTAGGTGGCAGGTAACCATAATAGTAAGTATTATTAAAGCTGCTCTGTGTCACTTGAGGTAGTCAAAATGGACTTTGCAGGTAAGTTGAAAATCTAATTTTCATACATTTCTGTTGGCAGCAGTACGTGTACCATGCTGCGCTAAAAAAGTTCTACATGCTGTATTTTTTTTCAGTGCACACCACAACTGGCCTTAGTGCCGGTTCACATGTATACAATGTCGGGAACCCTGCAAATCCACTGTGGGTTCCCGCATCGCATTCAAATCGCAAGCAGTTCAAACTGCCATATGCAAATTGCTGGGGGTGTCAATACAAAGTTAACGACACCCCTAGATCAGTTCGCCTATCGCATAACTGTCAGTTCGGACATGGATCGCATAGGTTTGAACCACCATGTGATCGGATTCTGCTGCGGACCCAAAAAAAGGTCCTGTGCGTGTTATGGCTGAATCCGATGCAAATTCAGCCATACAATCTGTATGGCTGAATTCGCATCGCACAGACATCGCATGTGATTTTCAGAGCACTGTGCTCCGAATCACATGCAATGTCTGTTATCGCTATAGTGTGAAGCGGGACTTAAAGTAAAACAGAATATTTTTCATCCTTTTCATCCTGTCGTATGTGGATCTGTGGTAACATTACTGATGCCTATATTAGAACCATTTTTGCGCTCTATCCATGTCGTATTTGTTTTTAAAGCTGTTTACATTGTTATATACTGTGATCAAAATGTGCATCAAAGCTCAGGGAATACAAAGATACGTAAAAAAATGTTGTGTGAATTTTAGACATACAGTAGCCCTGCGTGTTAGATGTTTAGCTTGTATTGAATTTGCATTGTGAGAGTAACAGAATTGAGGTTTTGATGTCTTGCTGTACGTTTTATGGCATGCTTTTGTACATTTGGTACACAAAAAATGTAATAACATCCGCAAAAGAAGTGACTGCTTACTGATGATACCTAACATAAAGGTAAAATTTACATCATCACAGCAGCAAGTAATGAAACGTTGGGTGAGAATTATGGTAAAAATGCTTTTACCATATGATAAAAGGTTTGACAGCTATTTACCATTCTCTGAAATAATGGTGCAACAAAATGAAATATTTTTAGCTGTGACTTGGGGAAGTGAATGTTTACAATCCCTGTAAAGCAAGCAATTCAAAATCCATACTCGCCTATTCTGCTACCCCACCAATAAATTTTGCTCACGAAAGATCTTCTGTATTTAGCACACTTCCAAGTAGCTGCTTGATTTGCTTGGATTGCCTTTCACCTTTTCCAATAGCAACAGAGTTGCTTTAAGAGGCTTTTCTGAATGGGGAATGATTACATTGTCGTAGTTTGCTAGCATTAATATCTAACACTTTGTCCTCCAGATGTACTGGAAGGATACAATGGTACAATATTTGCCTATGGACAGACATCGTCCGGAAAGACCCACACCATGGAGGTAAAAAATCATGCAGTTTGCTGTGGTATGTGTTGTGATGTTGTGTTACTTTGCAAATAAGAATGTGTTTTTTTTCTACTTAGGGAAAATTACATGATCCAGATGGAATGGGGATTATTCCTAGAATAGTGCAAGATATATTTAACTACATTTATTCCATGGATGAAAACCTGGAGTTTCATATAAAGGTAAACCGAGCATAAGTTAAATTGCCTTAAAATATGCAGTCTGAGAGCACAGAAGTGGCATCTCCCCTTCTGCACCCCCTTTTTTCTGTCTCATAGAATGTATTGCTCTGATTTTTGCCTTGTGGAATTATGCACTGCTTCCAAGTCTTCTACCTTCAGATCAACTTTTTTTAGAACTAGTCTCCTTTCTTTTGTAATAAAAAATACTTTCATTAGCAAGGCCCGTGTTTAAATCTGACATGGGCTGGTGTTAGGTTATATAGCCAAACGTTTGTGGACTCCCTTCCAAATTGGGTTCATATGATTCCAGTGAAGGGTAGTGTTTGAGGCTTTAGCATACAGTGCTAAGACATTTTAGTCTATTGTGTGCTTCAAACCTTGTGGTCACTGTTAAGTGCCATTTTCTGGTCCTGTATGAACGTACCCCTGTGCTCTGTAAAGACAGTTTGTCAAGTCTGACATGGAGAAACTCAAGTGACCTAAGAACAGCCATAGATGTTGGATGAATCTCGGCCGGTTCAGCAGGAACTGGGTGAGATTCGAACTGTGTATGGGCAAGCTGAATGTACAACCAGCCTGCCGGATTTACTTGTGATTTTTACTAGCGACAATCTCACTATATCACTAGCAATATTTACTGTCTTCTCCCTGCGGGGATGGCATCCCACACTGGGAGAATACAATGTCTCTGGCAGGAGGGATTCCCCTGTCAGCGCTGTCTCTGTTGATGGGGGAATCATGCAAATTTCTTTCCTGCAACCTGTGGTTGCAGGAAAGAAATTCACGGTCTTTGGCCTGCCTTACTTTAAAGTAGAACTATAGGCAAAACTTTTTTTTTTTTTTTTCATTTTGGATAGAGTAAGGGAGGGTTATAATGCCTGTCAGATTTATCTTCACCTTCTGTGTCCCATTGCAGATATTTTCCTTCATTTCCTGTCCCATAGCCAAACATTAAAAGAAAATAAAGTTCAGCGCTAAGATATAAATAGTGCATAAAATCATTAAAACATCAACATTAAAATGTATAAAATGCACATAAAAGAGCAAAGTTCATAAAGTCCTTAAAAGCTGTTTTCCCATGTGAGAATGGGAGATTGATAGACCACCACTCCAAACGTGATTCCACCACCACAGATATTACAGCCTCTCACCTCCAGTACTCGACCACTAGGGGTCACAATACTCAACAGCAATATTGGAGACAGCCAGAAGATCAAGACATCCAGGATTTCAAAGGGATCTCAATGATTCACATATGACAATCCAGGAAAAAATAAATGGAAAAACGATCTAATGCTCTCAGTATATCAAGGACATTTATTAAAGTAAAGGTAAAAACTTTGCACTCACAAGTAAGGCACTGTCACAGTGCCAGAAAGCAGACAGGATTGCAAGCAGACATGTAAACGAATGTTCCAGGCATCAGAGCGGCGCAGGTGACGTCAGACTCCTCCCCCCGTACGCGTTACATCTGTGGGCGTGACTTCTTCAGCGGGGTGAGGAGAATGAACGTACCTGATCTTTTTAAAGCTGTCTCATAGCAACGAGATACCGGTAATCTGGAACCAGGAAGTGGAGGGGAATGATGAAACTCCGCCCCCTCCACCGACACTCGCCCAGCTTCCTGCAGACACCGGATCTCCAGATTCAATGCTGGTGGAGCCATCAAGCAATTTGCAGAGGAGAAAAATCACGGATTAACCCCTGCACCACTGCTACAGCTCCATATTCATAGTGATTAAATTGCAAATAACCAAAAGTTACACTTTGCCCGCAATTCATTGCCTAAAATAGACAAACAGGCAGTAAAAAATATATATAAAAATGTCAGAATATGACATCAGCCGCGGCTCTCCAGTTGGAACAATATACACATAAATTATAAAATCACGTAAATATATATAAAATACATATATATACAGATGAATCACGCAAATACTATAAAATGCAGACATATACTAAAGAAACTAAACATACTAAAATCAACTATTAGAAATGAAACAGTTAAGGTCAAAATCAGCGTTTAATCCTCCTGGTGACAGCACATTGGTCCGGTAAATCCAGAAGGATTCCCTGCGACCTAATTGTCGCACGAAATTTCCACCCCTCCAGTGGTGGGCTGTTTTTTTTCTATACCCCAAACATAGCCAAACATGAAGTGAGGAAATATCTGCAAATTAAGGGAATTCCTTGGGGCGCCCCCACCTCACCGGAACTAATATTCCCATTTGAAGAGTTTACCTCTTTTCTGGCAACAACCCAAATTTTGGGGTTTTCGTTTACTTTCAGTGACAATGGTAAGCAGGACAAGTAGAGAGGATGAGTCTCCTTAAAGGGGGGGGGGCACAGACTGCAATAAAAAACTGACAGGTGTTCTAATCCCTCTCCACTCTACTCAAGATTATGAAAATATAGTTTTGCCCTTAGTACTTTATACTTTAACATTCATGTAGCACCTTTGGAATGATTTGGGAACCAAGTCTCATCATCCAGCAGCCGTACCTAAACTACTAACTGCTCCTTTGACTGAAGGGGCACACATTTCCACAATCACACCCCAAAATCCTATAGAAAGCATGTCCAGAGAAGTGCAAACAATTTTACATGCATGGGGCAGGGACAACTTAATAATATTGTGCATGGTTTTAGGATGCTATGTTCATCTAGCACACATAATGGTTGTTAGGTGACTACAAACTGTTGGCCTTTAAAGACTAAGTTCACCTTTTAAGAGAAAAATGCACACATTTTTGCAGCTAAAAAAATGTGTATTTTACACAGGAGCTGTTAAAGTATTGCACCCACATCAGTGGATTGCGGGTACAATATTAGGCTCCTGCATCCACTTCCTACAGCTCTATGCTCATACCTGTGTATGGGCTTTCAGTTATTAAGCTTCAGAAACTATCAATAGACTGAGTGCACTGATCAGCATGCTCGTAGTCCATTGAGAACTACAAGTCCATCTGCCACTGTGGAACATAGGACTTGTAGTAGTATGCTTCTGTTCATGCACAGATTTCTGTGAATGAATAACGTGCTGTGCAGGTGGAACCCTTGCCCACTGTCATGGAGGTTGGGGGATCGGGGGCTGAAGCTTAGGGTTCTTGGGAACATGTTGCATGCTGAAGACGGGTGTAACCTGTTGCTAGAGGTGGAGATGGCCTTTAAAAGTGCTACCCTGCCCACTGTGCTTCTTGCTTCCCAGTTCAGCTGCTTCTTTGAATAGACCTGCTGTGCCTGCAACCTTCTAAAGGCAGCTGATGCCTGCCTAACCTAAATGCAAGCTTTGCTAAAGAAAATAAAGCTATCTAATAAGAAAAGGGTCAACTTGCTGTTGCTTAGGCAAAGAATACTATTAAAAAAAACTTGCAGTGAAATATGTTTGTGTTGCTCATGAGTGGTTTGTTTTGTTTAGGTATCCTATTTTGAAATCTATCTAGACAAGATTAGAGATCTGTTGGATGGTAAGTTTTTTTTTTTTTTTTTTTTTTTTTTTTTTTTTTTTTTATATGCAGATTACTATTTTTAACTCCCATGTGGTGCATGGATATGATGGAGTTGTTGCAACGTGGCACAGCCACTTGTAGTCTGCATCAGGGGGACATGTGTTACAGGGTGACAACACAGGGGCACATATGGGACCAAGCTGCACACCCTTGTTAATCCACAATCGCCAGTATTTTATTTTTTCCAATAAAAGATGCAGATTTGAAAATTATGTTTTAAAATACATTAGCAAGTTAAAGCATTTCTAAACCCCAAAACAAAATTTTAATATTTCAGCTTACCAGTCCATAGATGGGCAGACTGCATTTTTTCAGCTAGTTCTCCTTTGAATACCTTTTTTTCTGGCATATAAGACGACCCCCCCTACTTTTCAAGTTAAAACATAGGTTTTGGGCTATACTCGCAGTATAAGCCTACCCCCCATCCGAAGCAAAGGCAACACCATATACGCCGAGTATAAAAAAAATCCCAAAGGTAATTAAGTAAAGCTGGATACACACTATCCAACTTTTGTTGTTAGATTTCCTTCAGATTTACCTTTTCTATGTAGTGCACGGGCCTGCCAGATTGCATACAAATTGAAAGTGTTTAGGTTTGACCTCATATTATATGGTTTTGGTAAGTCTAAAGGAAAATCTTATAGTGTGTATGGCCCATTAGTGTAATCTATGAAAGCGCTGGCTGTCTGTGCCCTATTCATCTGCAAGGTACCGTAAGTACCATTAATGTATTCTTATAAATAAGGTATTGTAAGTATTACCGGTAGATGTATAATCTCTCAAGGCGCTGGCTGTGCGGGAATCCTGTACTGGTATACCGTAGCTTCGGCTACATACAGTATACCGTGCTGAGCCAAGCACGGTAAGCGATGTATTCTATTATTGAATGCAAAGCCTGCTCGGATTGGCGGAGTCAGAGAGAGTAACATCATCCCGCCTCTATGACTTCGCCAATCCAAGCAGGCTTTGCATTCAATAATAGAATACATCGCTCACTGTGATTGGCTCAGCGCGGTATACTACGTAGCCGAAGCTACGGTACAGGATTCCCACACAGCCATCGCCTTGAGAAGATTATACATCTACCGGTAATACTTTTACTTACAATACCTTGGAGATTTATAAGAAAATACATTTATGGTACTTGCGGTACCTTGCTGATGAATAGGGCACAGACAGCCAGGGATTTCATAAATTACACTAAATTATTTAGGGGATTTATTTGAGGTTCAAATGTTGTCTTATACACCGGAAAATACAGTAACACTTCCTGTCACTTGGTGGATAAATTTATTTCTCCACTGTGTTTATGGAAGTTTCCATGTTTGCCACCTAGGATATACTTCAAACATTACTGCCCTTGTTCATCTCTGCTACATGGGGGATGCAGAGTTTAGTAGTTTACAGATGGAAGGTATCATTGTTATATGCTTCCAGGTCAGTTTATAGGAAGTAACCAGGACACTGCAGGTAATTTTTGTACTTGTTAAAACATTTTTTTCTTTTTCTGAACAAAGAAAACAAACACCACATCTAAGGACCAGTAAGCTGCAAAATGTAACATTTTTGTTACCTGATTTTGGTTTATATGAGGGGCGTTCAAGTCAAACTGGGACTGTTCATTTTACAGGTATAAAAAGGATGCTAGTGTTACGGTACTATATGCAGTAGTAAGTGGCAAGTGTCCTATTACTGATGGGCAATGCAGATGTTGCAAGCCAGTCCAGAGACGGTTAATCAAGATGGCAGACAACAGGGTTAGTGCGTGTATGGAACAGCCCATGGTGATATAGTTTCTTGTGAATGAAGGCGTAAAGCCCATGAATATCTACAAAAGACTTCAAAGTACAGTGATGAGAGGCTCAGCCTAAAGCCTCGTACACACGTACCGATTGTCGGCCATAAATATTCGGCCGACGACCGATCGACCGATTGTAGGCTTGTTAGTATGATGCTTCCGACAGCGCACTTTCGGCCGAAAAGAATCTGTCGTGCAGGCATTAAAATTTTTGTTGGCCAACACCAGAACGGCCGATTGTTCGCCAGTCAGTACAGATTTCGGCCGACAATCAGCAGATTTGCAAGACTGGGCATGCTCAGAGAAGAAAAAACACAGGGAAAGTTAACCATCACATGACATCACTTCTGCAGTCGGCGGACAAAATTCTTGTGCAGTCTTTTGCACTTTTCAGCGGACAGGACAGCCCTGGACAAAAGACGGCCGATCGGTACGTGTGTACAAGGCATTAGTAAGACATTTGAATGGTGTGAACATTTAAAGATGGCTGTACATCCATCAGTGACGATTCTGGCCCACAGCAGTCATTCCTGTGAACATTCAGCGCGTGAAACACCTTATCCTGAATAATCGACGCATAACCTGTAGTGAAATTGCACAAATTACTAATCTTTCTGTGAGAACGGTGAACAAACCTTTGCATTGTCGAAAAGTTAGCGTACGCTGGGTACCAAGACAGCTTTCTTCATTTGACTGCCACACAAGAGTTGAGTTGAAGTCTGCACTGTGTTGAAGCGTTTTGACAGGTAAGGCCAGGATTTTCTGGATCACATCATTACATGTGATGAAACCTGGGCACATAATTTCACTCTGGAATCAAAATGAGCATCAAAGCAGTGGAAGCATGCATTCTACTCCTTGAAATGTGTTTTTATTTTACGAACTCAAAAGTTCCAGTTTGACTTGAACAACACTCGTGTATACTGTAACATCCACTTATGTCTGCCTTGCTACTTGATTGCATAAAATGAAGAGGATGAGAACTCTTCACTGAACCCTCTATTCTGCAGACTCCAGGTCCCTTTCTCCCCTTGCTTTTTGAACTGCAAACCTACACTGGTGACATTCATCCTGAGCTTGGTCTCCTGTAGGTTCATTAAGCTCCTCCTTTCTACCAAAGAGATTATAGAGAAGGTACCACTGGTGCAAGACCAATTTTGGCTACTGTGGGGCAGCTTAGTTTAAAAGTGGGTTCAAAGTCTCAGCTCAATTTGAAAAACAAACCAAGGGCTTGTGTACTCCCCAGTTAATTTTGTCCTGTTTGCCATTTACAGCTTCAAATAACTCATGCAGAATCTTTCCCATGTAGAAGCTTGATTTTTGAAAACTAAAATCACAGGTTATCAAGTTAGTGAAATAGGGAATTATATATATAGTCTTAGGACAGATGGTGATTTTTTTTTTTTTTTTTTTCTTCTTTTCCACAAAAAAGTCTGAATATGGGCAGATGTTACCGTCCTCAGCAAGCAACCAGACAATGCTTGTCTCATCAGTCTGTAGGTGCAATGCTAAATTCTGTAAGCGACTCTAAACTGTCACAACGGCTTTCCCCTCAAGTCTCTTGAAACTTTTTTCTGAAACTACTGTGCATAAACCTTGACTGACATAGTACCCGTGCAGAGACTATACAGCTAATGTACTCAGATAAATTCAAAATCTTTCATCTCTTTTATTCTAGTGTCAAAAACAAATCTGTCTGTGCATGAAGACAAAAACAGAGTTCCGTATGTAAAGGTGGGTCTTTTAATTATTTGTTATGTGTGTGTGTGTGTGTGTGTGTATACACACACACACACACACACACACACAATCTCACGAAAGGGTACACCCCTAACATTTTTGTTAATATTTTATTATATCTTTTCATGTGTCAACACTAAAAAATGACACTTTGCTACAATGTAAAGTAGTGAGTGTACAGCTTGTATAACAGTGTAAATTTGCTGTCCCCTCAAAATAACTCAACACAATGTCTAAACCGCTGGCAACAGAAGTGACACCCCTAAATGACAATGTCCAAATTGGGCCCAAAGTGTCAATATTTCTCTATCATTCATTGACAGACACAGCTCGATCTAGTCAGAGACTATAGGGTTATGCTCCTATCATGAATAGGCACTAGGCAGGAAAAAAGCTTAACCACACCTATGGGGGCTATCCCTGCAGACATAACCCCACACACCCTTCTATCATCAAAGCAGTTTGTTTCTGCCTAGTTTAAGGAATAGGTCCTAGCTTCCTGCTGGGACTTTGGTCTTGGCTATTTTATTTTCACTAGTTAGTTCCTGAGGGCCAAGATCCAGAGGAACTACAAGCAACAGCCGGCTTTCGCACTGGATAATCCAGATCCTTAAGGTCTCCCAGCCTGGCCAGCAAGCGTGAGCAGGTTATAGTCCAGAACTAGGCCTCGCCACGACAGTGCCCAGATAAATGGGGACGAGCCTGCGAGTGGACCGTCTCGCTGTGACGCACACGACCTGGAATGCCCTGAGTCGCAGCTTCCCCTTTGCTGACAGCACCCCATCCCGGGTGGGAGGTGATCTGTTTCGGAATGGCGTCCACCTGGTACCGTGGTATCGTGAGTAAATTGTCCCCCCAAAAACCCATGGCCGTCTCGGGTGGATGTGGGCCCTTCTCTGGAATAGTCGGACCTTAGGGGCTCCCTCGGTAACCCCTGACACCTCGGAGGACTAGTCCTGTGTACCCCTCGGCATTCCCCTACCCCAGGCAGGTTTTTACCTGGGGGGGGGGGGATAATGCGGCCGTTGTGGCGCTTATTTGAGGGTTGTGACTTGTCCTGTGTGGGCCCCTGGGCAGGGAACCTTTACGATGCCTATTGTTCTGGGCCCCATTTTGGGGGGTCCTGGAGACCGCATGGCGTGCCCTGAATGGCCGCCATTTTGCTGTGGATCATGATTTTTATATTCCCATTAGATTTGTTTTTTTATTTTTTTTTTTTAATTATATTTTTTTTGAAAAAAAGAAACATTACAAAAACAATCAACAAACTAAGGGACAGTGTCCCTGTAATAAAATAAAATTGGACAACGAATTGTCAGCATGAAAGTACCAAAGTACAAAATATCACAGTATTGCACATAAAGAAAAAAGGGGAGATAAACAGGCCTCGGTGTAACCCAGAAGAATGAAGATCCCAATCATCCCAAACAGCATTAAACTTTGTTTAAAGTTCATCATGGACCGTTGCCGTAAGAAGTTCCATTCCCCGAATATCCGAGAGCAAACGTAAAAGAAGGGACTTATCAGGGGGTATTTGCTGCAGCCAACAGAGCGGAATAGCTCTTCTAGCGGCCAAAAGGAAAAAAGATAGCAATTAGTCAACTTGGAGACACTGGGGAATGGAAGACCCAGCAAATAATGTAATTGATCCAGCGGCAGTTGCAAAACAGTAAATATCAATGACATAATGATTGATCAAAAAGGCTATATAGCAGAACATTGCCAAAAGATATGATATAACGTGCCCAATTCCACCCCACACTGCCAGCACAATTTTCAAAGCAGTCTCTGTACCACGCATCTAGAAGATTTAAAAGCAGAAGTCCAAATTTTACTCCCACATAGGGAGAGTAATGGTGCGTTGCAAAATCCCAGACCATTTCCGCATATAGGAGTGATACTCCTCAGTCAGCGGCAGGGCATCATGAAGGATATTGTAAATAGGACACCAAGTGTCCCTGGTAAGGGCCATGGGCACATAAGTATTCAAAGGCAGAGGGCCTCTCCAGATACGGGGAGGCCGACAATGATCTGAAAAAATGACGTTTTGTAAATAAAAATAAAAGGAGTGTTTAGGAAGAGCAAACTTATCACTTAGTGTTTCGAAAGAAAAAAAAGTGCGGGACACCAGATGGGCAAAGTTATGATGGAGTTGAAAGAGTGGGGCTCATGTCCAAGCCCACACCCGACCAATATGAAGTCCATCCGGTAACAAGGGATTGAATAAAACGCTAGTGAGAGGTGGGCATGGCGAAGAGAGAGAGAACTTAAAGCATTTGCGCCAGACCTCCATAGTGACTGCCATGGAAGCCAAGCACATACCCCTCAACACTCGATCCGTATGCAACGTAGGAGACCAGAGCAATGAGCAGGGATGGACTGGAAAAATCGCACCCTGCTCTATTTCTGACCACCGATTGGGAAGACCAGGAGGCCACCACTCGGAGGTTGGAAGCATAGTAATAATAATATCTGGAGCCCCTAGACCCCCCGCCTCCTAGGAGAATACACCACAGAGGCGGCCACCTGTTCTCATCAGCCGCTGCATGGGAACGCGCTTTGGTGGAAGCTCTGATAGTTTCAGTGCGGGAAACCTTTAAAATTTACTGATCAATCCACAGCGCCGGGTAAGCAGGTGTCTTTTTGCTCCCGCAAATCCCGTAAATCGGGCAAGGTGCTCCCTTCCCCAGAACTGTTTCATACTATTGTGGATGAACAATGGTGGCGCATTAAGCACATGTTGGTGGTGCCTAAGCGTTTTGCACGCCGTTTCCCCTTTGCCGAGGCAGTGTCCGCTAGGTGGACTGTACCACCAAAAGTGGATCCCCTGGTGTCTAGGTTGAATAAAGCGACTCCGGTACCGGTGGAAGAGTCTCCAAATTCTGTGGGACAGGTGGACTCCTTGTCCTGCCATATACACGTGGTAGGAGGTCACATATTGAAGGCTACCTTATGAATGTTTTGGTAGCGCAGACTGCTATGGAATGGGTGGAGTTACTTAAAAGTAACTTGGAAGCTGAACGGCTCCCCCCTGCGGTGTTGAAACTACTGGACCAGTTGGCTCAAGCCCTGGTGTTCATGTGTGCTATGTCCCTGTATTCAGCCCCGTTGGTGGCCAGGGCTTCGGCAGTGGGGATTGCTATTAGGTGCATGGTGTGGCTAAAAAGCTGATCGGCAGACCAGGCTTCTAAAAACACCTTGACTGATCTTCCCTTCTTAAGGGAGAGGCTGTTTGGACCCTCTCTCGACGAGTTGATCAACTGTATTACAGGGAGAAAGAGAGCATCATCTTCCCCAATCTTCTAAGGGCAAGGCGCCGTGTCCTAGGCGAGGGCCTTCCTTTAATACTCCTAAACGTCTTTTTAGTGCCTCCGGGTCACAAGAAAAATGTAAATCATTCATTCAGGTCTTCTGGACCCAAGAAGCCGTGGTCAGGGAAAGCAAGACAGGCCAATTAGGACCTGCAAATAAGTCCTCGTCTGCATGAAGGGGCGCCCTCACCCGATTCTGGGGTGGGGGGGGGGGGGCGTCTGTTTGTTTCTTTCTGGAACACTGAACCTCCTTGATTCAGGACAATTGGGTTCACAAACTGACCTGATCTGGGTGCAAGATCAAATTCCTGTCTCGCCCATCGGACAGGTTCTTCCCGTTCAATCTTCGACTATCCCCAGTCCGGTTAAGGGACTTGCGAGGGGCAGTACACGATTTTCTGTCGCAAGAAGTGATTGTACCAGTGATTGTACTGGTTCCTTTTTTCAGGAACATTTTCAAGGGTTTTTTTTTTCAAAACTCTTCACCGTGCCCAGGAAGGAAGGCAAGTTGCGTCCCATCCTGGATCTCAAGGCCCTGAACTGCTTCATGTGGGTACAGAAGTTCTGGATGGAATCCATCCCCATGGTAGTGGTGTCACTACTCCAGGGAGATTTCTTAGCCTCCATAGATATCAAGGACGCATATCTACGCATCCCTATTTACGCTGGACACCAGCAGTTTCTTCACTTTGCGGTCGCAGAGGAGCATTATCAATTTGCGGTGTTACCCTTGGTCCCACCTCAGCTCCCAGAGTGTTTACCAAGGTCTTAGCACCGGTATTGGCATTGCTGCACCAGTGGGGGGATATCGGTACTGGAGTACCTAGACAATCTGTTGAGAACGGATTCTCCTTCAGTCTTCTTTGGGGATCACTGTCAGAACTCTGCAGGATTTCAGTTGGAACCTCAATTTCAAGAAATCCGTGCTGAAACCTGTATTGAGACTGGATTATCTGGGCTTGACTCTGGATTCAGCTTTGGCCAAGGTGTTTCTTCCCCCAGACAAGCTGCAAAAGTTGCAGGAGGCGATTCGGTTGTTGTTGGCGAACAATCTGTCCTCTCCGAGTTTGCATGTGGGCCTTGGGTCTGATGGTAACAACCTTCCAGGTGGTTTCGTTTGCTCAGTTCCATACTAGAAAGGGAGATTCTTGTCAAATGGAACAGGGATCCAAAGTCCTTGGACTCTTTGATTTGGTTAAGCCACAACACAGTCTGCTCTGTAGAAGTGGATTCGGTCTCTAGCACTATGCCAGGGCAACTCCTTCCTCCCATTGTTTTGGACGGTGGTGACCACAGACGACAGCCTCTCGGGCTGGGGTGGGTTGCTGGGGAAGCTCTGTGCCCAGGGTACCTGGATGATGGAAGAGTGGAAGCTACGATAAATGTTTTGGCGCTCAGAGCAATAAAGCTTTGTCTGAGCCATCGGACGACTGGTCTGCAGGATTGTCCGGTTCGGATTCAATCAGACAATGCCACGGCTGTGGCTTACATCGATCACCAGGGGGGCACCAAGAGTGTCTTGGCTGCCAAGGAGGTGGCCGAGATTCTGGCCTGAGTGGAATAATTAATTCCAGCCCACTGCTGTACACATTCCAGGTGTGGCGAACTGGCAAGCGTGTTACCTGAGTCGTCAGATGTTTGATCTAGGGGAGTGGTCCTGCACCCGGAGGTATTTTCATCTCCTGTGTGTAAGGTGGGGGACTCCCGAGGTCGATCTGTTTGTTTGCTTCTCACCTCAACAAGAAGGTTCAGAGATTCGTAGCCAGGTCTCGATCCTCTGTATGATGCCACAGACGCTCTGGTGGCTCCTTGGGGGTCAGTATTGGCTAATTTATGCCTTTCCTCCCTTGTAACACCTGCCGAGGCTTCTGCGCAGGATAGAGATGGAAGGGATTCTGGTGACCCCAGACTAGCCTCACCGGTCTTGGTACGCAGACCTATTAAGGTTGGTCGCGGATGCTCCTTGGAGGCTTCCTCTCAGGGAAGATCTGCTGTCTCAAGGTCCAATCTTCCATCCTGCTTTGCAGTCGCTGGCTTTAATGGCCAGGTGTTGGGTGATAGAGGTCTTTCTGACTGTGATTCCTACACTATTGAAAGAAGTAAGGCTAGGAAGTTGACTTCTAGGAAGATATATCATCGTACGTGGAAATCCGTATATTTCATGGTGTGAATCACTGAAGGTGCACCCTCGCTTGGCTTGTTTTCAATGGCTAGGGTCTTGGCCTTTCTGCAGAAAGGAGTTGAACAGCGGTTGGCTTTGGGCACTATCAAAGGCTAAGTGTCTGCTTTGGGTATATATTTCCAACGCTCGTTAACTACACTTCCTTTTGCTTCGTACCTTTTATACAAGGGGTGCGCCATATGGCTCCTCCGAGAAGGTCCCCGCTACCTCCGTGGGACCTCAATTTGGTATTATCTGTTCTTCAACAGCCTCCTTTTAAGAACATTCAGGAGATTTCTCTGCTTTCGTGGTCCCAGAAGGTTGCCTTCTTGGTGGATATCACTTCCGCTCACAGAGTATCTGAACTGGCGGCGTTGTCCTGCCGCTCACCTTATCTGGTCATACACAGGGTTGAAGTGGTACTTCGACTTAATCGTTGCACTCTTTGAATGTGGTTTGTGCGATCAGGGTCTATCTGGAGACCACTGAGTCTTTTAGCATATCAGGCGCTCTTTTTATCCTTACCGAAGGATCTTGTAAGGGATTGGCTGGGTCTGCGGCGACCATATCCAGATGGTTCAGGCAGACGGTAGTTCAGGCTTATTCACTGAAGGGTCAGGTTCCTCCTTACCCGGTGAAGGCGCATTCTACGAGGGTGCTGAGAGCCTGTTGGGCTTTTTGCCATCAGGGCGTCGGTGCTGCAAGTTTGCAAGGTGGCAACTTGGTTTACAAAATTCTACAAAGTAGATGTGTTGGCATCTTCAGATGTTTCTTTTGGCTGCAAGGTTTTGCAGGCTGCTGTTTAAAGAGAACTGTTTTTGTTTTTTTGTTTCCCTTAGAAGGGTTTATTGTGTTTTCAGGGTGAGCTCCATTTGTTCCTGGTTGAGCTCCATGTTCCCTGGTTGGCTAAGTGTAGCCTTTGAGGAGTTACGTTTCCGTTTGCGTTGTCTTCCCACCCCTCATGAATAAACTGCTTTGGGACATTCCTATAGTCTGACTAGATGGAGCTGTGTCTGTCGAACGATAGAGAACTGGATTTTTGTTGAACTTACCGTAAAATCCTTTTCTCTGAAGTTCGACAGACGCAGCACCTGCCCCTCTACTTCTGAGTGAATGGGGTTTTTTCTATTCTAAACACTGCTTGCAACTTAACTGCTTGATGATAGCAGGGAGTGTGGGGTTATGCCTGCAGGGACAGTCCCCATAGGTGTGGTTAAGCTTTTTTCTTGCCTAGTGCCTATTCTTGATGGTCCCACTGATCCATGTCCTTAGTTTGCTTGTCTTCAGCAAACTGTGGGCTTTCTTGTGCATCATCTTTAGAAGAGGGTTCCTCCTGAGACGACAGCCATGCAGACCAATTCGATGTAGTTTGCAGCATATTCTCTGAGCACTGACAGGCTGACACCCCCCCCCCCCCATCTCTATAAGCATTGCAGCAATGCTGGCTGCACTCATACATCTATTTCCCAAAGACAACCTCTGGATATGACGCTGAGCGCATGCACTCAACTTCTTTGGTCAACCATGGTGAGGCCTGTTCTGAGTGGAACCTGTCCTGTAAAACTGCTGTATGGTCTTGGCCACAGTGCTGCAGCTCAGTTTCAGGGTCTTGGCAATCTTCCTATAGACTAGGCTATATTTATGTAGAGCAGCAATTCTTCTTTTTTTCAGGTCCTTAAGAGCGTTCTTTGCCATGAGGTGCCTTGTTGAACTTCCAGTGAGAGAGTGAGAGCGATAACAACAAATTTAACACGCCTGCTCCCCATTTACACCTGAGACCTTGTAACCCTAACAAATCACATGACACAGAGGAGGAAAAAATGCCTAATTGGGCCCAGATTGGACATGTTCACTTAGGGGTGTACTCACTTTTGTTGCCAGCAGTTTAGACATTAATGGCTGTGTGTTTTATTTTGAAGGGGACAGCAAATTTACACTGTTATACAAGCTGTACACTCACTACTTTACATTGTATCAAAGTGTCATTTCTTCAGTGTTGTCACATGAAAGCTATAATAAAATATTTACAAAAATTAGGTGTGTACTCACTTTTGTGAGATACTGTGTGTGTGTGTGTGTGTGTGTGTGTGTGTGTGTGTGTATATATATATATATATATATATATATATATATAGATATAGTGCATTGCAAAAATATTCACCCCCCTTGACTTTTTACCTAATTTGTTACATTACAGCCTTAAGTTCAATGTTTTGTTAATCTGAATCTTCTGTGATGATCAGAACACAATAGTCTAAGTTGGTGAAGTGAAATGAGAAAAATATATACATAAAACTAATTTTAGAAATGGAAAACAGAAAATTGGCATGTGCGTATGTATTCACCCCCTTTGTTATGAAACCCAAAAAAACCTGGCGCAACCAATTACCTTCAGAAGTCACATAATTAGTGAAATGATGTCCACCTGTGTGCAATCTAAGTGTCACATGATCTGTCATTACATTTACACACCTTTTTTGAAAGGCCCAAGAGGCTGCAACACTTAAGCAAAGAGGCACCACTAACCAAACGCTGCCATGAAGACCAAGGAACTCTCCAAACAAGTAAGGGACAATGTTGATGAGAAGTACAATGTTGATGAGAAGTACAAGTCAGGGTTAGGTTATAAAAAAAAATATCCAAATCTTTGATGATCCCCAGGAACACCATCAAATCTATCATAACCAAATGGAAAGAACATGGCACAACAGCAAACCTGCCACCAAAACTCATGGACTGGGCAAGGAGGGCATTAATCAGAGAGGCGGCACAGAGACCTAAGGTAACCCTGGTGGAGCTACAGAGCTCCACAGCAGAGACTGGAATATCTGTACATAGGACGGCAATAAGCCGTGCGCTCCATGGAGTTGGGCTTTATGGCAGAGTGGCCAGAAGAAAGCCATTACTTTCAGCAAAAAACAAAATGGCACGTTTTGAGTTTGCGAAAAGGCATGTGGGAGACTCCCAAAAGGGTATGGAGGAAGGTGCTCACATCAACCCAACACATCACATCACCCAAAGAACACCATCCCCACAGTGAAATATGGTGGTGGCAGCATCATGCTGTGGGGATGTTTTTCAGCAGCTGGGACTGGGAAACTGGTCAGAGTTGAGGGAAAGATGGATGGTGCTAAATACAGGGATATTCTTGAGATAATCCTGTACCACTCTGTGCGTGATTTGAGGCTAGGACGGAGGTTCACCTTCCAGCAGGACAATGACCCCAAACACACTGCTAAAGCAACACTTGTGTGGTTTAAAGGGAAACATGTAAATGTGTTGGAATGGCCTAGTCAAAGCCCAGACCTCAATCCAGTAGAAAATCTGTGGTCAGACTTAGTTTTCTGTTCATAAGCGCAAACCATCCAACTTGAAGTAGCCGGAGTAGTTTTGCAAGGAGGAATGAGCAAAAATCCCAGTGGTAAGATGTGGCAAGCTCATAGAGACTTATCCAAAGCGACTTGGAGCTGTGATTGCTGCAAAAAGGTGGCTCTACAAAGTATTGACTTTAGGGGGGTGAATAGTTATGCACATTGACTTTTTCGGTTTTGTCCCATTTGTTTGCTTCACAATAAAAAAAAAAAATCTTCAAAGTTGTGGGCATGTTCTGTAAATTAAGTGATGCAAATCCTCAAACAATCCATGTCAATACCAGGTTGAGGCAACAAAACACGAAAAATGCCAAGGGGGGGGGGGGGGGGGGGGGAATTCTTTTGCAAGGCACTGTGTGTGTGTGTATATATATATATATATATATATATATATATATATATATATATATATATATATATATATATATAACACCCATATTTCTATATTATGTTCCATTACATGTTCATTCATTTCTTTTTGTTTTTTGCTTTAATGAATTTCCGTTTCCTCTGTAGGGTTGTACTGAGAGGTTTGTTTGTAGTCCTGAAGAAGTCATGGATACTATAGATGAAGGAAAATCTAACAGACATGTAGCTGTGACAAGTAAGTTGCCCATGACTGACATGATCCTCTTTTAAACTGGAACAGTCCTGGGAGATTGGGAGCTGCTGGTACTTCATTTTATTTATGGGGCCAGTCTGCTGTATTTTCAGAAGAGTTTAGTTTCATGCATGTTTAGTGAAGGCAGATTCCACATTATCTATCCTATAAGGTTCATGTTAAATGCTGTTGATGTTTAAAATGGCATTATAACACAAGCTCTTTATCATAGCCTTACTCATCTTACCCTTAATTCTTTATTTTCATTTGGTTTGTACCTGACATGTTTGTAATCATGACATGGTTTGCCATTAACTTTAATTCTGGTAACCTTTTGCATTACATTTTTTTATTAAAATGGTTACATGTTTGCCTGCCATAGACCTCTCTTACAAGACCCTTGCTTACAAGGCATTCTCATGCTACGATTGCTGGGCAATGATCCAAGATGAGCAAAATTGGAAAGTTAAAAGTCTGAGTCCTGTTGGCATGTTGTATTTTTTTTTTTTTTTTTCGTGTCCTCTTTTATATATGGCATACCTCCTGTTCTGTGTCGTGGCTGGACAGGGTAAACTCCCATAATGCTCATGAGCTGTTCTTTTTCCGCTCCAGTAAAAATTACTATCTCAGCTCCCTCTCATAATTATGCTTATTCACGCAAATGGGAACGGGGGAAAGTGCTGGGAGGTGGAGGGAGAAACCTGTTGCATTACTTTGAGGGGAGCTCTCCTGTCCTTGAGTGTTCTGAAGCGGTATGTGGAGAACATTCAAGAAATGCACTGTGCTCCGCATTTTATGAATGAAATGTTAACTCTGCAGCCTTTGTGTGGGTTTTCACTGTAGTCCTTTTGGAGTGTGCACTCATTATTAGGATTTTTTTTGTTCCTAGGATGTACTGTAGCAGAGATGACCATCTCCAGTTGTCAAAACACATTTTTAAGTCCCCGTTCACACTGAGGCGACCTGGTCGCCTCCCATAGGGAAACTGCGGACTCGTTCTAATAGGAGCGACACAAGTCGCTCTGACTTAGAAAAAGGGTCCGGAGCTTCTTTGGGGCGACCTGGAGGCGACCGCCATAGACTTCAATGTTATGAAGTCCGTGGCGGCCGCTCCGAGGTCGCGGCGCGCTGCTCGCACCGCGACCTCGGAGGTCGCGGTGCGAAGTAGCGTCGCTTGTATGTGAACGGGGCCTAAGTTCTAATCTTATGTTTTTCTCATGCACATTACCAAACAAAGCTTTGTTCCCAGTTTTTCTGTAAAGAAAACATACACTGTTAAATAATCAAGGATAGGAGTTGAACTTCACTGTACAATATCGGGCTACAATGGAAAGTGTGATCCTCTGCTTTAGATGTAGTGAGATTCTTTCCCCTCTTTTAGATATGAATGAACACAGCTCTAGAAGCCACAGCATTTTTCTAATCAATGTAAAGCAAGAAAACACTCAAACAGAACAGAAACTGAGCGGTAAACTTTACTTGGTTGATTTGGCCGGTAGTGAAAAGGTAAGCTGCTTTAGGGATTGGTTTAACGTTGTGTGTGTGTGTATATATGTAATGTTGTCATCCGTTGCTGTTCCTATATATACTCGGGGACTAAAGCTTGATCATACACTAGTGTTTTTTTTTTCATTCACAAGGAGCCGGATGGTGGGGCTGAATCTCGATAAGCATAGAATCGGATACATACAAGAAGGTGGTCAAATCTAGATAGATGGGCATAATCAGTCCAGGAACGCCAAGTCCAGAGGAACTTATCATGAGTCCTCCAAGATGGCTGTCAACTTGTTGTTAATCATACAGTGATACCTCGGTTCACGAACTTAATTCGTTAACTGACTCTGGTCGCGAACCGAATTGGTTGTGAACCGAGGCACATTTTCCCATAGGGTTCATTGTAAATCTGGTTAATCCGTTCTGACTTTTTTTTTTTTTTTTTTTTTTTTTTGAAGCACAAAAATATGAAACAAATTACAATACACATTAGTACAGTATAGTAATGTATAAAGAGAGAACACTAACCTTGCTTGAGATGACTTCTGGCATTGGGAGTCCAGTACAGTAAGCACTCAAACGGGTGAACTGTACAATACAGTAAGTACAGTATTGTACAGAAGTACTATACAGTATTGTACAGTACAGTACTGCATGTGCTAAAAAGCACACCAAAAAGCAAAAAGTGTCTTCACAGTACTCACAGTACTTCTTTCTGTGTCTCCTTCTCTCCACGATCTTCCTACAGGAAGTCACGACCATGTGACAGCCTGGAAATAGCATTAAAATGGCCACGGCTCCTGTTCGTGAACCGAAGCAGAGTTTGTGTACCGGAGCATATTTTTATGAACTTTTCGGTTCGTGAACCGAGTTGTTCGTGAACAGAAGCATTTGTGAACCGAGGTATCACTGTATTTGTCATTCATGCTGTGTTTTACTACCTAAAAATTAAGGGTTGGGGGTTTTCAAGCCCTGACAATAGCTCATTTAGTAGCTGTAAAGAGATTGGCAGCCAATTGTCATTCCGAACGGAAGGGAGAGTTGATTGGCTTTTGAAGTAGAGCTTCAAAGGTTTTTTTTAAAAGGGAAGCTCTGCTAGTTCGCATAACCCCCCCACTGGCACATTTGGCACCACTTTTTAGCAGGGGAGGCGGGAGCTGGTACCTGGTAGGATTGCCACACGGCGGTCTCTGCCATGTCCAACCCCGTCTCCTTTCCCCCCTCCCCCTCTCCTTTCCCCCCCTCCCCCTCTCCTTTCCCCCCCCTCCCCCTCTCCTTTCCCCCCCCTCCCCCTCTCCTTTCCCCCCCTCCCCCTCTCCTTTCCCCCCCTCCCCCTCTCCTCCCCCCCCCCCCACTTTGTTGGACCTGTGTGTGTGTGTCCCAGAAGACGGCGGGACCATTCAGAAAGCGCAGTGCAACTTGCACTTGTGTAGTAGGAAACCGGCTGTGAAGGCTTCACTGTCAGTTTTCCTTACTTGCAATGCCAACGCCTGCACCCGAAGCCAATGGACAAATTGGCTTGTGGTGCCGACATCGCTGGGTCCCTGAACAGGTAAGTGTCCTTATTAAAAGTCAGCAGCTGCAGTATTTGTAGCAAGCGAGATGATATCTGAAGAGTATGGGCGTGATTTGCAGTTACTTTTAAAGGAAGTCAGGCTGGAAGGTGGAGTTTGCTTACGAAGAATTTGAAAAATAAAATGTCTAAGCTGCAGGTAGTGAAAATTCTCCCGCAATGTAATTTGTATAAAGTTCATTAGTTGAAAGGTGCAGTGTGATTGGTTGCTAGGGTTTAACAGCTCTTTTAAATTTCTATGTGCTTTGCTGAATAAGCTTGTGTTTTCTGAGATTATGAACATGAAGCAGAAAGTTGGAAGTATTTGGAACACATTAGGTTAGGGTTTAATTTTGTGAGTCCTTGTTTCTTAGTAATGTGGCTTTCATGCTTTTCCTTTAACGCAAGCACACCAAACTTTTGCTCTTCATTTTAAACTGTATTTCGTTCTAATGTTTTTAGGTTAGCAAAACTGGAGCTGAAGGAGCTGTGCTTGATGAAGCTAAAAACATCAACAAATCTTTGTCAGCGCTTGGAAATGTCATCTCTGCCCTGGCTGAAGGCAGTGTAAGTTGTCAACACACTTAAATTGTATTGTTGGTATTATACTCTGAATCTTGTTTTCTAGCAGTTTTCATTGCTTTCAGTTAGTATTCATTCACCCACTGGAATTTTGTTTCATACATATTTCAGCTGAACATGGCTGTAATATGTGACTGCAGACATGGGGGGGGGTGGGGGATATTCACTGCGGTTCTGCAGTTTCCAAGCCATTGCTCCACCTCTAGCTGTGAATAAAATCGCACCCATTTCTCTCCTGTATTTTCACCTGATTACTTCAACCATCTGCCAGTCCTGTTGAACAATGAAGAGCAGGAATTGCCAATAAAAGCTTATTATTTTTGTAGGTGTATATTTACACAGAGTTCTTCATTAAAGTGAACCTTTTAAGGTGTTCCCCTTAAAGTAGCTTTGCACATGCATAAAATGTGTGTGTGTGTGTGTGTGTATATATATATATATATATATATATATATATATGTGTGTGTGTGTGTATATATATATATATACACAGTGGCTTGAAAAATATTCATACCCCTTGAAATTTTCCACATTTTTGTCTTGTTACACCAAAAAAACATACATGATTTTGTTTTAAGGATTTTATGTGATAGACCAAAACAAAGTGGCACATAATTGTGAAGTGGAAAGAAAATGATAAATTATTTTCAAAATGTTTCACAAATACACCCCCCCCTCCCCCCCCAAGTCAATACTTGCTAGAACCACCTCTTGCTGTAACTACTGCTACAAGTCTTTTTGGGATGTCTCTACCAGCTTTGCAAATCTAAAGAGTGAAATGTTTGTCCATTCTTTTTTGCAAAGTAGCCCAAGCTCTGTCAGATTGGGTGGAGAGTGATGGAGAGCAATTTTTAAGTCTTGCCACAGATTCTCAATTGTATTTAAGTTTGGACTTTGCTTGGGCCATTCTAACACATGAATATGCTTTGATCTAAACCATTCCATATTAGCTCTGGCTGTATGTTTTGGGTCGTGGAAGGTGAACCTCCACCCCAGTCTCAAGGCTTTTGCAGACTCAAACAGGTTTTCTTCTAAGATTGCCTTGTATTTGGCTCCAATTATCTTCCCATCAACTCTGACCAGCTTCCCTGTCCCTGCTGAAGAAAAGCATCCCCAACATGATGCTGCCACCACCATGTTTCACAGAGGAGATGGCGTGATCAGGGTGATGTGCAGTCTTTTCCACCACATGTAGCGTTTTGCTTTTAGGCCAAAAAGTTCAGTTTTGATCTGATCTAAACGGAGCACCTTCTTCCACATGTTTTCTGTGTCCCCCACATGGCTTCTCGCAAACTTCAAACAGGATTTCTTATGGCTTTCTTTCAACAATAGGTTTCTTCTTGCCACTCTTCCATAAAGGCCAGATTTGTGGAGTGCAGGAATAATAGTTGTCCTGTGGATAGGTTCTGCCATCTGAGCTGTGAATCTCTGCAGCTCCTCTAGCGTTACCGTGGGCCTCTTGGCTGCTTCCCTGATTAATGCTCTCCTTGCCCGGCCTGTCAGTTTAGGTGGACAGCCATGTCTTCGTAGGTTTGCAGTTATGCCATACTCTTTCCATTTTCGGATGATGACTGTATATTCTGGAAAGAGCTTTAAAAAAAAAAAAAAAAGCACACCTATTTTGGCAAGGAATATGAATACATTTACTGTGTTTCCCTGAAAGTAAGACCTACCCTGAAAGTAAGACCTAGTGTTATTTTTGGGGAGGGCTGCAATATAAGCCCTAGTTTAGTGTATGAAAAATCCTAGGATGCACTTTATTAGTGTTTTAAATAATGTCCAATGTGTGTTTTTGTAATATAATACTGTGAAATACATTCCTTGCATCGCCGCTCTGCTTTCAGCTGATTCTGTCTTTCTCCTCTCATACCGGTAGCTGTCAGAGGGGGATCTCAGCCCCTCCCCTCTGCAGTGTAACACAGAAGCACCGGTATTCGATTAGAATTGTGGGAAATACCTTCGATACATCGGCCCTTCCGTGACCCCCAGCTGTCAGCGGGGGAGAAGAGGGCGGCAGATCAGCTGAGCCCGGAGCTGCGATGAAGAAGGTATTTCACACTATTGTAATCTAATCTACCCTGTGCTTCTGTGTAAACTGCAGAGGGCAGGGGCTGATATCCCCCTCTGACAGCCAAGGTATGAGAGGAGAGGATGAGAGACAGTATGAGAGACAGGAGACAGTGGGAGACACAGCAGTGATGTAATGAAAGTATTTTACACTATTGTATTACAAAATCACACACTGGACATATGTAAAACACTAATAAAGTGCATCCTAGGATTTTATATACACTAAACTAGGTTCACACTGGATTCTTGGCACACAGGGAGGGCAGAGAGGGACAGAACATTATAAGACCTACCCCGAAAATAAGCCCTACTGTGTCTTTTGGTGCCAAAATTAATATAAGACTCGGGCTTATTTTCGGGGAAACACAGTAATACATTTCTTAACTTGTTTCATTGGCTGAGCATTGTAAATAAGGTAATTTACATCCTCTGCTAAACCATTATATCTGGCCCTGGTTCTAGTAAGAATTCCTAGCCTGTTTTATTGTGTTTGAAGGAAACCGTCAGCAGTGTTAGTTCAAATGTTTCAGCTTGCTTGATATGACATTATGTCCCCATACAGGTCTATATTCCATATCGAGATAGTAAAATGACTAGAATCCTCCAAGACTCCCTAGGAGGCAATTGTCGAACCACTATTGTAATTTGCTGCTCACCATCCTCCTACAATGAGTCTGAAACAAAGTCTACTCTACTGTTTGGTCAAAGGTGAGAAACACTGTGCATGATGTGCAACTTAACATCCACCACCACCCCACAAAAAAATTTGCTTACCAATATTCAAGCTGATTGTGATTCTGCAATGTTAAGTTAAAAATTTAAAATCTATTAGGCTGATTTTGGTAATTTGTTTTATCTGTTTATTGTTTAAATTCTATTAATAATACAGACATAAAACACCTGTATGTAGAAAGTGGCATGCAAGTATTTTAATAGCTCTTACAAGTGATATATTTCAAGCATTTCTTTCTATTGAATTTTAATGATTATGGCTTATAGCGAGTAAAAACCCAGAATTCAGTATCTCAGAAAATTAGAATATTGTATAAGACCAATAAAGAGAATTATATAAGACCAATAAAGAGAAAAAAAAAAAGATTTTGAATAGAAATGTTGTTACTGAAAAGTTTGTACAGTATAGTATGCACTCAATACTTGGTCGGGGCTCCTTTTGCATGAATTACTGCATCAATACAGCGTGGCATGGAGGCGATCAGCCTGTGGCACTGCTGAAGCCTAGGTTGCTTTGACAGCGGCCCTTAGCTTGTCTCATGGTTGGGTCTGTTGTCTCTCATCTTCCTTTTGACAATTCACCACAGATTCTTTATGGGGTTTAGGTTAGGGGGAGTTTGCTGGCCAATCAAGCACAGTGACACTATGATCATTAACTTATTGGTACTTTTGGCAGTGTGGGCAGGTGTCAAGTCCTGCTGGAAAATGAAATCCGTATCTCCATAAAGCTGGTCAGCAGAGGTAAGCATGAAGCGCTCTAGAATTTCCTGGTAGAGGGCTGCGCTAACTTTGAACTTGATAAAACACAGTGGACCAACACCAGCATATGACATGGCTCCCCAAATCATCACGGACTGTGAAAACTTCAAACTGAACCTCATGCAACTTGGACTCTGTGCCTCTCCACTCTTCCTCCAGACTCTGGGACCTTGATTTCGGAATAAAATGCAAAATTGTTCCACAGTCCGTGATGATTTGGGGAGACCAGTCATCTGCTGGTGTTGGTCCACTGTGTTTTATCAAGTCCAATGTCAGCTCAGCCCCTCTACCAGGAAATTCTAGAGCACTTCATGCTTGCTTCTGCTGACCAGCTTTATGGAGATGTGGATTTCATTTTCCAGCAGGACTTGGCACCTACCCACTTGCCAAAGTGCCAACCCCTGGTTTAATGATCATGGTATCACTGTGCTTGATTGGCCAGCAAACTCACCTGACCTAAACCCCATAGAGAATCTGTGAGGTATTGTCAAGAGGAAGATGAGACACCAGACCCAACAATGCAGACGAGTTGAAATCTTTTATTTATTTTTTTTAAAGTTTCGGAAATACAGAATTTTGGGTTTTCACTAGCTGTAAGCAATAATCATCAAAATTAAAAGAAAGAGATGCCTTAAATATATCACTCTGTGTGTAATGGATCTATATAAAATATGAGTTTCACCTTTTGAATTGAATTACAAAAATTAACTTTTTGATAAAAAAAATTCAAATTTTACGAGATGCACCTGTGTGTGTGTGTGTGTGTGTGTGCGCGTGTTTTATCTCTCTCTCATAGATAGATAGATAGATATAGATAGATATAGAGATATATATATATATATATATATATATATATATATATATATATATATATATATATATATAATCAAACCTAGCCTAGGGCCATTTGTATTCTTGCATGCCAAATCGTCTCTTACTGAAGACTGTATTGCTGAATTTAAATTCTGTACATTTTTCATTACCTTGGCCTCAATCTATTTATTTATTTATTTTTTTTGAGAGCGAGCTGTAATAAAATGTTGAGTAAGCATCATAGAACACAGTATTTAACCAGCAAAGTTCAGGGTTGGTTACACATTCTTAAAATGAAACTGAACTCAAAAAGTAAAGAACTGTTAATTGTGCATAAGCAATACACTACAATATTTGACCTTTTTGTCTGAAATGAATCCTGAAAAATAGTGCATTTCCTGGTATTTGGATGTGCCTTGGCACCCCTGTGCCTACAGCCTCACAGATGTATGTCTGCAATGTCAGAGTTTGGTTTGGGGATATCACTACTGTGTTGCTCACTGTTCTCTTTGCTGTGGGCTCTGAAATGCCTTTACCAAGATGACTGCCTCACAGAAAAATTGTGTTAACCAAAGCATGGTAAGTCAGTAGTGGGGAAAAGATTATCTGCAAGGAGACCACAGGTAAAACTGGTGACTAGTCCTTTGCTCGTCTGTCTGCCTTTTTGTTGGCCACATCTTCCAGAGTTAGGTTCCCCTTCATAGCTCATTTCTAGTGAGCATAAACCGTTATTAACGTGGCAGGGCATTATAGACTGTTTCCCTTTTGGTATTAATGCATAAATGCCATTTAGTTACACAGCTACATTGTTCTAGCTCTAAGTTCAGAAGAGCAAAACTAACAATTTTTTTTGTTTTACTTTCACCAGAGCGAAGACTATTAAAAACACTGTGTGTGTTAATGTTGAGCTCACAGCTGAACAGTGGAAGAAAAAATATGAAAAAGAAAAGGAGAAGACAAAGACGTTGCGAGCTACAGTGCAGTTCCTGGAAAGCGAGCTTGCTCGCTGGCGTAAAGGTGAGGTCAAGCATAGTACTGGATTTATAATGAGAACTTTACTGATGAACCTGCTTCCCTAAGCTTGGGTAATGTCAAAATGCTCCTACAGGGAGCTGAAAGTGATCCAGCAGCACTATCAAGGAATCCCGAGACTTTTGCTCCCCTATGTGAAAAATAGAAGGGGCAAAAAAATGAGTTTTACCCAAACGCTTAAACCCCTCAAATCCGCCCCAACATGCAAATGTGTAAACGCATGCATCAGGGGCCTATATATAAAAACCTCAATTGAGCTACACATTGCATATTGCCGCCTGCACTGGAATGAGAGCAGTAAGTCTGCAGCCATTTACGGTTGAACCCAAAGGGATGACCTTTAGGAGCTTTTAATGAGTCACATATGATAAAATCTGGGTACTGAAGTTCTTTGTAATTTCATGGGCGCACACAATTTTAAACTTGACACATTTGATATCTAGTGACTTGGCGCAACCCCTTGTTTTATATTTTACCAAGCATTTTTTGCATATGTATGGCCTTAATGAACTTTAGTGTATTTTTTACTGGAATTTTGGCCTGCTGCACTAACATCAAGTGACACAAATTTGTAATCCTCATTTTATTCTCCAAGGTCTCTACTTATAGAAAATATAGGTTTGGGGGCTTTAAATATTCATGCCTAAACTTTTTTTAAACCTGTGCAAAAAGGCATTAAAATGGCTCTGGCAATAAAAAGGGTTACCGTACTTTACCACAAAAGCTCATGTGCTTTATTTGGTTGTAGGCCAATTTTTGAGTACAGATTTAACCTTATTGTGATTTATTGTCTAAACTGGCTGTGTGATAGTTAACCACTTAAATACTGGGACCTTTACCCCTTCCTGCTCGGGTCAATTTTCAGCTTTCAGTGCTGTCACACTTTGACAATTGCGCGGTCATGAAACACTTTACCCATTTATTTATTTTTTTTAAACCGAGCTTTAGTTTAGTGGAATTTAATCACCCCTGGGGTTTTTTAGTTTTTGCTAAACTTAAGACAAACACTGAAAATATTTTGAAAAAGGAAAACCTTCTTCTTTTTTTTTTTTTTTAAACCTATAACATTTTGCAAATAAGTAATTTTTCTCCTTCACTCATGTGCGCTGCTGATGCAGCACTAATGGCTACTGATGGGGGCTTACGATCAGTGCCCTGATTTAGATGTGTAGATGTCCCTGTCACACTTGCCGGTTACTGACTCTCCTCACAGAGCAAACTGGTTTACATGTGAGCAGCTGTGATTGGACACAGCTGATCACATGGTAAATGTCCACTATGATTGGCCCCCAACTCCAATCTGAGCTGATCAGAACGGACATGCAGGGGGGACAGGGTTCTGGGAGGACGCCCTCCTAGAACTTTACGACCGCGCTGTAGCCATGTTTTAGCCCCGTTAAGGAGAGTCATACAGCAATCTTCCAGACACAGATAGCAAATAACGGGTTAAAACCCTCCCAAAGTACTATATATATATATATATATATATATATATATATATATATATATATATATATATATAATATAATATAATATAATATAATATAATATAATATAATTTATTAGTACTAGTAATCATTACAAATGGCTTTGCTCCTTGCAAGTTGAAGGCTGCAACATGTAGCACAATATAATGTTAATTTAAAGAAAGTTGAATTTTAGATTTACAGACTGATATTGATTGAAGGACTGTGTGCTAAAGTATAATTCCTGTCTGTGTCCTGCAGGGGAGACGGTGCCTATTGAAGAGCAGTTTGACAAGGAGAAGGCCAATCTGGATGCATTGGTTGTGGAGAATGTGGTAGTCAATGATAAGCCAGCTGTGACACTTACTGCTAATTTCACTGATGCTGATAGAAGACATCGTGATGATGAAGTTGCTAAACTGTATAAACAGCTAGATGACAAGGTAAATGCTATGCTGTACGTTTATAGAGTGTGGCACGAATCCATATCAGAGTTGTTTACGCACAGTAGTGATGTGGCGGTCAGCAGTAGGAGCCACAGGGCCCAGCCGGAGACAGGCTATCCAGCGCACTCAGAAGTGTTGGGTAGCAGGGATGCCTGTATCTCTTCAAGAGAACTAAGATATCATTTGCTGCTCTTTGGGAATGCAAGTATTAAACCTCGTTCACACAGAAAAAAACTGCCCTCCTATGGATTTTCATGGCAAGTATACTGCAGATATTTGCGGCCGGTATCCTAGGTGTTCCGACCGGTGGTTGCTCTGCCTGTAGAACTGCACATCCAGTGGTTACCTGTGATTAAGAACAGATGTCTGTCCCTGATGGCAATCTATCTGCATTTAGAGGCAAACATCTGTTTCTAACAGCAGATAACCACTAAGAAGGACCAAAAAAAAAGCACACGAGGGCTCAATTGGTTTTTAAAAACCTAGCATCTAGCACACTACCATAATACTTAGCATAATAAACATCACAAAACAATAGTGCAGTGCTAATATAAATTAAATTGTATGTGCAATACAATAGTGCACTGCAAATGCAGTTTATCAAACGATTATGTATCACCACAAATTGAAAAAATTAAAAAAAAGAAATCCAAATTTGAAGCCAAAAACTGAATTATGTGAGTCTTCAATTATGAGGGAAATGACAGATGTGGAAACCAAACGCCACCAAACATGATAAACCACACAGCACCTTTGTGTGCAACAGAGGGAGACTTACCATAATCATATGACCCCCAATTAAGAGTGGTCAATCAGCGCTTGTGTATCAATCCAAGTTATCCAGCTTTCGTCAAAAGCACTTCAAACGATGGTACTGCTGCGTTGCAATAAATTGCTGTGCGTATATATACTCAGTTGGACACACAGTATCATGAAAAAAGAGAGACATGCTCTCCATAGTGTAATTCTGATTAAAACACCAATTTCATTGGTGAACATCCTGTCATTGTAAATGCACTTACAATGAAGAGATGACAACCAGGCACCTTAATATCATCATTTAAACAACTCCTATTCCTGAATCCAAGATGGCCATGGCTGGATCGCATATGCGTACTTGCGTGTTTCGTCTCTGCCCTACTAGTTTCATCAATTTTACTCTTAAGCCACAAGATGGCACATTATAGAAGTTGTCAACACTTGCTATATAGCATCATTCAGGAGACGGCACTGAATGTGTTTGGCGCACTGCAATTTGTATGCAGGGTTAACTATCAATCTCCACCCTGTGTATGTTGCTCTAATAAGGATGTCTTCCTCCTTGTGGCGTTCTGTATAAAATGGAAGAGTGGAAGCGTGTGTCATGCTTCTGATTACGTCATCTTTGACAAAACTAGTAGGGCAGAGACAGGAAATGCGACACTACCCATATGTGATTTCTGCCACGGCCATCTTAGATTCTGGAATATCAGTTGTTTATATGATATGAAGTGTCAGGCTGTCATCGCTTCATTGTAAGTGCATTTATCTCATTAAATTGCTGTTTTTATCGGGATTACACTATGGAGAGCGTGTATTTTTTCTTTTTCATGATACTATGTCTGAGTATATATGCACATTGATCTTTTACAATGTAGCAGTACCATCGTTTGACATGGATTTGGGGAAAGCTGGATATCTTGGATTGATGCACAAGGGCTGGTTGACCACTGATAAAAAAGGGCCCTATGATTCTGGTAAGCCTCCCTCTGTTGCACACTGAGGTGCTGTGTGGTTTATCATTAAGAGCCAGTTCACACTGAGGCGATCCGACTTCGAGGGGCGACCTGTGAAGTCGTGGTGCACAGCGTGCACCGCGACTTCGGCGCGAATTGCAGGGACTTCACATAATGGAAATCAATGCAAGTCGCTCCCAGGTCGCCCCAAAGTAGTACAGGACCCTTTTTCTAAGTCTGTGTCGCTCCTATTAGAACGGGTCCTGTGCTAATCAATGGCGAGTGACCAAGTACGACTTGTCAGGCTGACAAGTCGCGCTAGTCTGAATGGGGTCTAAGAAGTTTGTTATCCACATCTTTCGTTTCAGTCAGAAGAATCTGAGAATTCACCATTTTTGGCTTCACATTTGGATTTCTTTGTTTTTATTTTTTCAGTTTGTGGTGACACAATAGTTTGATGTATTTTCATTGTACTATTGTATTACACATACATTCTAATTTATCTTAGCGCATACTATTATGTTTGTTAGGCAGGTAACCACTGGCTATACTGATACATGCATATACATGCTTACAGCTGTAGAATAGTGTGGCTGCTATCAGCCTGTCATTCAGTTGACCTGGCTGAGCAGCTGCTGCTTATTAGAACACCTAGGATTCCAGCTGCAAGTGTCGGCAGCATACTTGAAGCAGAAATTTGTAGAAGGGCATTTGTTACTCACATGAATTGGGCCTTAAAGAGGTTGTACACCGAGATTTTTTTTTTTCCTCTTCTTTAAATCCTGAAAGAGAAACCCATAATGAGCTAGTATGCATCGCATACTAGCTCATTATGAAATACTTACCTTAGAACGAGCCCCCGCCGTGCCGTCCGCTTACCTGTATGACGGGCGACATGTATAGTCGCCCGTCTTCCGGGATCGCGGCATCCGACCATCTGATTGGCCGGAGCCGCGGTGACGTCACTCCCGCGCACGCGCGCGGGGGCCGACGGTCACGGCACGGGGCTCTGAAGAAACGGCACGATCTGCCGTTCCTTCAGAGCGCATGCGCCAGTGACGTCACTGGCTGCATTAAAGGTAAATATCTCCTAAACGGTGCATGTTTAGGAGATATTTACAGTACCTATAGGTAAGCCTTAATATAGGCTTACCTATAGGTACAACTTCCTGAGGAGGGTTTACTTCCTCTTTAAAGAGTGCCTAGGTTTAATTTTTTGTTTTGTTTTTTTTTTCTGTGGTGACTGACTTTTGTCAGTTCTAAAGTTCATTGTAAATACAACCAACTGTATTTTTAATGTCCTATTTGCAGATTATACCAGAAGGAATCCGTGACTTGGGAACAAACTTAGATTTTATCTTGCCTCTGTCCTATTACATGGAATTGTGGTGTGCAGAAAATAGGTATTGGGTCACGTTTGCACAGCTGTGTACAGGTGTTGGAGACTTGTTTCTCCTTTTTTTTTTTTTTTTTTATGACTCCAACTTAGTGGCTGCAAAGTCACATGTATTGATTATTTTAATTCTTTCTGTTCCATGTCCCTGTTCAGTGCAGTGTGTTTTTTCCTAAAATTATAAATATGTGAGTACAGTGGAAGGGGCTGAGATTCCCCTCTGATGAATGCAAGCTAGCAGAGGGAGGTCACGTGTCTGCACAGCAGGGCTCTGCAAAGCAGGTATTTAGCATTATAATTTTAGGAAACGCACACACTGTACTGAACAGGGACCTAAAACAGAAGGGATCAAAGTAATCAATATGTTTCTTTACAAGCATTGGAGCAGCTGCAGAGAATAGAATTATACAGGAATGAGAGGCGAGGGGAGGGGTGAGGAGGAGATCGGCTCTCAACAGACTACAGAAAAGACAGGAGAGCGGGAGGGGCGAGGGGAGATGCAGAGATGCTGAGGAGAGAGCAGGATGACGGAGGCACGTAAACTGACCATGGTATCGGGGATCAGCAGCCATGATCAACACGGTCAGTTTGTACAATACCTGGTTGATTCTGCCTATTCCTGTCTTCCCCTGTTTAATTGTAGAATGGAATAAATGACACTACATAAACACTATGCTATATATTATGCCTTAAAAGGGGCAGGGGCATTTTTTCCTAGGATCACCACCATTTTAATAGAGAAAATCAGACTTCTCCCTACAGTTGTCCCTCTTCTAATTGTCTCGAAGTACTGAAAATGTCAAGTTGGCTGACATTCTTGCTGCTGTGTTTAGAACATTTCATGTTTGTCTTGCAGCATCTTCATTTGAACATTTTTTTAACTTGCAGGATGAAGAGATTAATCAGCAGAGTCAGTTAGTAGAAAAACTGAAGCAACAAATGTTGGATCAAGAAGAGGTAAGCTGTTGTACAGAAACATGAAGATCTTTTAAGCGTTATTCGAAGGCTGTATGTACGGTATCATTCAAGATTAACATCACAGCTACTTACAGTATGCAGCACTGTGTGTCGGGCTGAGTGCTTCTCTACTATTCAGAGAAAACCTTGTATTTTTATTGATTAATACAAGGCTTCCTCTGGAGAAGCGGGCTGCTGTTTCCATGATCTCCACTTTCATAACTTCTCCTTTAACCTGTCTGTCCATATCCCATCGTACATCTTTCATACTGCCTCCCTCCTTTCCGCCTCTTTCTTGAAAGATTATTACATATGTGAATTCATGCTTGTGTTTTACGTGAATGTCCTATATATTCTATGTTTATGTATTAGTTTTAAAGAATATTTATCTCTCAGCTTCTGGCCTCCACAAGGCGGGATCAGGATAACATGCAGGCTGAATTAAACCGCCTACAAGCTGAAAATGATGCCTCCAAAGAGGAAGTGAAAGAAGTCCTGCAGGCCCTGGAGGAACTGGCTGTCAACTACGATCAGAAGTCTCAGGAAGTAGAAGACAAAGCTAAAGAGTATGAGATTCTTAGTGAAGAGCTTAGTCAGAAATCGGTGAGGTTCAGAAGGTGTCTTGGTTTATCAAGGTTGGGTTAAATGATATTTGTAGCTAATTTAACATGCTTTAGGAGGAATTCCCCCTTTTATGTGGCAACATTGAGGAAATACCAACCAATTCTGCAGCTCTCATTAGGCTGTTTAGTTTTACAGAATGTACTTGTTGCTTACTTGCCAGTAAGAGTTAACATTTTAATATGTATGTATTTTTTTATTACATTGAGGGTCTCCAAATCAGACATGTTTTCTATTTTTTCTTGAATATCCCAAAATGAAAAAAAAATTCGTTAACCTGAAGGGAAGAAACATTTTACCACCTAAAGACTGTCCGCATTGTACTACAGATGAGGTTCCGGGATTAGGGCGCACCCCCCCGGCTTGCTCCCGCTGTGATTGTACTTGGCGGGAGTCTGTCAGCAAGTCCTGGCTAATGATTCATGCCCGTACATTCACAGTCCAGAGCTCTCTGTTGACATTCAACACAGGGCTCTACACCGGGAACAATCTGTGTTTCTCATCCCTGCAAAGCAGGGATAAAAAAAATGTAGAGATCTAGTAAAAGCAGCACACATTACACAGTTGGGCACATATTTAACCGCTTCCCAGCCAGTGTCAGTAAAGTGACAGTGTATATGTTTAGCCCTGAGCTCTATATTAATGGCAGTGGTAATGCCAGTGGCAGTTCCACTCAGTGTCAGATTTCCCGCTGTACTATTGCAGTCTCATTATAAGCCATTGATCGCCACCAAAAAATGTACTGTCTTTTTTTGTTTATAAAAAACTATATACATTTTGTTTGGGTTCTGTGTTGCATGACCGATGTATCGCCAGTAGAAGTAGCACAGTGCCGAATAGCAAACAAAAATGACCTGGTCATGAAGGGGGTAAAATCTTCCCGGAGAAGTAGTTAATTTGCCTTCAATTCAGCCCTCTTTTAGTTACTTTAAAAACATTTGCTATTAACACAAGCTGTAGCTACCTAAAGCAGTTCTAAAGTTAAAATATTTTTCACCTTAATGCTTTCCTTGCGTTAAGGTAAAAAAACTTTTAGCACTTGCTGTGCCGACCACCACACACCACACCTGTTTCCTGTATTGATCCAGCACTGCCCGGCTGTAGCTATTCTCTCCCCTCTCCCCAGAAGCTGCACTGATGGCAGCGAGAGCCATTGGCTCCTGCTGCTGTCAATCAAATCCTGAGAGGGGGGTGCACCCAAGCCTTGTGTGTGTGTGTACACGCCCAGCTTTGAAGTTCACCCGCACGTGTGCACACAACTTGGTAAGGGGCGGCTCTGTGCAATATTATGCACAGAGCAGGTAAGTATAAAATGTTTGTTTAATTTAAAAAAGTTAGCCTTTACAACGCTTTTAAAAATTCTATGATCCCCAAATGGCAAATTTTTTTGAAGGACTCGGGCATTCCAAAGTGCTTTTACGGTTTAGAAAGTTAATGGAGTGTGTGCTGTGCTTAAGAGTGGTGAGTGGCACTAAATACAGATACAAAAAGCCGAGTTGGAGGGTGGGGACCAGCTTGCTGCATGTATACACTTCAATACCCTGCATTCTGTTTAGGGGATTATCCTTTTTAGTTGTCTAAAAAAGCCAGCAGGCATTAGAGTGGTTCTAAAGCCTTTAAGGTTTTTCACCTTAATGCATTCTATGCATTAAGGTGGAAAAAACTGTGCTGGAGCTCTCCCACAGCCTCTCCCTCTCCCCGATCCAATCCAGCGATGTGCAAGAGAGCAGCGTCTCCCGCCGTTGTCTCCCTCCTCATGGGCCTGCTGTCAATCAAATGCTTTGACACGGGGGGCTCAGGAGCGAGCATGCACGTGTGCCCCCATGGAAAGCCAGTTTCCATGGGGGCCCCTGCCGAAGAGGAGGTGCCTGGAGCACCGGTGGGGAGCCCCAGAAGAAGAGGAATCGGGGCTGCTCTGTGCAAAAGCATTGCACAGAGCAGTTAAGTATAGACAGGTTTGTTTTCATTTAAAAAAAAAAAAAAAAAAAAAAAAGGTGTTTTATCACTTTAAGATTCTAGGAAAACTCGTGCATCTAATGACAAAAATGGAGAGAGCCATAATTGAGCCATCTGGCAACGTGTCCTCTGAAAGTATTGATTCCTAGCTCAGTTCCTGTCTGCTAAGTTATAGCATTGTGATTAGGCGGAGAATCGCTCCACAAGTTGACCTTTTGTATACCTGTTTTTATTTTTAGGTTATTCTTAGCAGCTTAGACTCTGAACTCCAAAAACTTAAAGAAATGACCAACCATCAAAAGAAACGAGCTACAGAAATGATGACCTCTTTACTGAAAGATCTTGCCGAAATTGGTATCGCAGTAGGAAATAATGATTCCAAGGTAACTTGTCTGCCTTTCTTCAATGTATTTAGTAAATATTAATAATGCAAACGTTCCCTGCTCTCAGTATGCTTTTTGCAGGCCCTTCCTTGCTCCGATACATCCTCACTTAACTAATTTTCTCTTGCGTTCATTGATGGACACAGCTCCTTATCTTCATAACCATTGCATTATACTGCCCTCTACAGGAGTAGGACACTAGGCAGAAAAATAATCTGGCCTACTCAGGAGTAAGGATCTAGTTACTTGCTGGGATCTCTGGTCCAGGCAAAATTTTTTCTTTTAGATAGAAATTTTTTCTCCTGGTTTTGTTTTTTTTTACCCTGTGAGATCTACAATCAACTGCCGGACTGGGCGACGGGCTGGATAATCTAGATCCAGTGGTCACCCCTGTCTGGCTAGCGAGCGCGTGCAGACCTCAGCTCCTCGCTAGTTTGGCCCGCGACGTAGCCCGACTGGACGGGGGCTGGCCTGGGAGCTAAACTTCTCACGAGGTCGCATACAACTGGGTCTTGGCCCAAGTCGCAGCATTCCTCCTGGCCCTCAGCCCCCCCCATTTTGATGGCGAAGGAGTTCTGTCTGGAGCAGTGCCCGCCTGGTTCCTTATATGGTAAGTAGCTGTCCCACTCTCCCCCTGGAGGGTTTTGGGGTGGACGTGGGCCCCTCCTTGGGATGGTCGGACCCCTGGCTTCCCCTCCTTACTGTCAGGCACCCCCCTTTTATCTGTCCCTCATCCTACCCCCCCTCCTCCACTAATCCTGGGTGCTATGCTGGCAATGCCAGAATCCTCCAGGAGCCTTGGCAGACAGTGTGCCTAGTGCAGTGTTTCTTAACCTTTTTTCAGTCGGGACGCCCTTGAAAAGTATTTTCAGTCTTGAGGCACCCCTGCCCAAGGTTTGATTCACGTTACTGTGTATTGCAGAACACTGTGTATTGCACGAAGACTCGTGCTCGTTCCTGACACACAGACAAATGCTCTGCTCTTTAGGTGTGCCATTAATTCTTAATGGCACCCCACACTTTAGCAAACATTGGGGTGCTTTGGGTGCGGCACAAGTTTAAAAAAAGGGTCAGGGACTTCTTTCCCTGCATTTCTGCTGGTAGGGAAGCCCTACACGCAGCACACATCCACACAGGGCTTGTTCACATGTCAGGTTGGAGGGGCAGTAAAACCACATGGTTGAGCTGTCTTTACTACCCTCAGCTGCTCCCCCTTTAGCTGCAGAGGCAGCATCTGGGGATGTACACATGAGGTGGCTGCAGCTGGAGGTATACCCAGGGGGAATGAGGCTGCACTGCAACCACACTGCCACTGTGTGCATGGCTGCGGTGTGGCGGTGCTGCATTTCCGGGCTTAAAACAGGAGGTGAGAAGCAACATATTGCCTCTTTACCACCTGCCAAATGCCTCTGAAAAGTGATCCAAACACATACACACACACACACAAAAATGTACAAACACACATGCATATACATACAGACGCATGCACAAACACACACACATACAAATGCACACACATGCATACACATGTATACATGAACACCCACATGGACACATGCGCGCGCGCGCACACACACACACACACATATACAAATACAAACACATGTATACATGCACACACACATTCAAACACATGTGCAAACACACAGACACACCCACATGCACATGTGTACACACATATATATATATATATATATATATATATATATATATATATATATATATATATATATATATATATATATATATATATATATACACATATTCAAACTTTAAAAGTTCTAATACAATACCTTTCCTCACAGAGGCCGGGTGCTGCACTGTAGGGGGAAGCAGAGAGCACAACACACTCTCCCCCCCCTTTACTTTCACCTTGCTGAGGCTGTTGGAGCTTCCTCACAATGCCGATGTACAGCAGAGGATCGAGAGATCGGGCTCATCTGACAGCCCTTCTCTCCCATGATCCTGCAGCACACCTGAGGACCTCTGGTGGCACACTAGTGTGCCGGGGCACACCGGTTGAGAAAGGCTGGCCTAGTGCCTTAACATTGATTGTGGGACCAGCAGAAGAAAGGGTCTTTATTTTAGTTATTAGTGTAACAGAAAAAATTGTATCATTTACACTAACATATCCTTATTACATGCAACTATTTAAATAAAATTTTCATATCAGGGCATGTTTACAAGTTGGCTAAGACAGCCTTTGCCCCGTGACTGTAGATGCCATTATTGGGCACCAGGGGTAGCTATTAGGTCTAGCGGATGCTTGGATGTATTAAAGCTAAACTCTGGGCAAAGAAAAAGTTTACTTTGCAGTGGACCCGTGTTTGCATTGCAAAGGTTAATTGGTTCTTTTTATCTAGGGGAGAGATGAAGGGAGATATATACTTCCCTGATCCTTTGATCCTTCAAGCTGAACACAGGTTCCTGCATCTCCAGCACCTGTGCGCTCTAGCGGTCTTGAGCGGTGGACTGTTCTTGATGATGTCAAGCCCAGAGCAGGCTTCATAGACCTGCTTTGGACATGAAGACACCAAGCACAGTCCACCGCTTGATCATTGGGGAGTACCCATTGTCAGAGAGTCGGGGATCCGTTGAGTATAAGACTTTCTCTTATCCCCTGGCCAACACAAGCACTTAACCCTTGCAGTGCTGGCACTGGAATATTTAGTTTTTGCCTGGAGTTGGGCTGTCAAGAAACTTGGGTGTAATCAACTAGCAATTTTTGTGTGGGGGATTAATTTTTTTTTTTAACTCCATATGGAATGCTACATCTAAAAAAGGAGCCACCAATTCAAAAATGTTGTTTGTGTTAATATTTTTAATCTGTCACTTGGTTTAATTGAGGTGACCAGTGCACCCTGCTTTTCACTTGACTGGTTATCTGTAAGCCGATTTGTGAATACTACTTTTTGGTCCATTTGTCCAAATTAAATAAACCTTTGCCAAGCCATAAGCAAATATCTCACAGCCTGCTTTCTCCTGTTAGCAACCTGAAGTGAGTGGCATGATTGACGAAGAGTTCACAGTGGCCAGACTGTACATCAGCAAGATGAAATCCGAGGTGAAGAGCATGGTAAAGCGCTGCAAGCAGCTGGAGGGCACCCAGTCTGAGAGCAATAAGAAAATGGAGGAGAATGAGAAAGAGCTCGCTGCATGTCAGCTCCGCATCTCTCAGGTGAGTTCCGCAACCCACGCGTGGGTAATGGGTGTTTTAAAAAGGTATTGTGTACCATGGCTAGATAGAAGTCAAGTAATAAAACTCCAACTGAGGCATGGACGCTGCACATATGGTTTTTTGAATTTGAACTCTAGGTAGTTAGAAAAAGCACAAGTTAATGCAGCTGCTTATCTATTAATACATTTTTGAATGTTTACTTTTAATGCAAGCATTGTAAGGACCCAACTCTGACCTGGTATCAGCTTCTTGCAATCCCCTGTACAGCAGAACTTAGACTGGGAGAGAGAGAGAAACAACATAAGTATCCTATCTGTGCTGAACATGATTTTAACACAATAACTGGCCTTCCAGAAGGTTGTAAATGAATGGCCTAGTCTTGTTGATCTCCTAGTAGTAATTTCTGTTAACTGTTTTTCTGTGTATATCACTACTGTAGTCTGTTAAATGAAAGCCAGGTGTGAGATAACATGTCAGCAGTTGTATAGAGAACTGAACTATCCGCATTGGGTAAAGTTATCCTTAAAGCAGAACTTCACTCATTCAATCAACATGGACTTTTTTGAATCCTTATGCTACAAGCATTAGTAAATAGGATAATATATCGCAGTGGTCTCCAAACTGTGGAGGGGCCAGATGCGGCCCTTTGCTATTATCTGGCCCTTGGGGCACTATTTCATCCCCCGATACCAACAATGGGGCATAATTACCCCGAGTGACACCAATGAATGGGGCACAATTCTTCTCAATAACTCTAATGTTGGGGCACAATTCCACCAACTGACACCAACAAAAGGGCACAATTCTTCCCAATGACAGTAATGATGGGGCAAAATTCCTCTCAATGACATAAACGATGGGGCGCAATTCCTCCCACTTTACACCAATATTGGGGCACAATTCCTCCCAATGACACAAACGATGGGACCCAACGACATTAATGATGGGGCACAGAATTCCTCCCACTTACACCAATAATGAGGCACAAATACTCCCACTGAAACAAACATTTATTTTTTCCCACTGACGTCGGCACCTTTTCTACTCCCACTGGCCACTGTCCAGCCCTCATGAAGTCTGAAAGACTGTAAACTGGCCCTTTGTTTAGAAGGTTTGGAGACTCCCGGTATATCGTATTTCCTTGTTTTAAACTTTGTTTACATTTCTTCAGTTACTTCCTGTTTTCCATGCCTAAGCAAATACATCCCACATACATACATCCCACGTGTCTTCAGGAGGAGGGAGTGCTCTGAGCACAGCCTATGCCTGAGCTAATGGCGTATGAATTCCAGGACGTAAATGTTATTTCACCTGCGCCAACTCAAGATGACCACTGCCAGAAATGCCAGAGGGTGGTTTTCAAAGTGATTTCTCAGAAAAATAAAGCATGAAGAGATAGATGAATGTGGGAGATTACTTTGAATTTTAAAAAATGAACTAAATGGCATTTTTGGTTTGTGATGCTCAGATGCAGTGCAGTTCCACTTTTTATATAAATATTAGGTCTCTGTAGAATTGTTTCACCTCTAGAATTGTTTCACTGCTATACTTTGTAAATCCTTGTATTGCATTGTCTATTTCCAATAAAAAGTTTGCAATAAAAAAATGCTACTTATTGTGACCCATTGGTCTAGGTTTCCTGCACCTGTGTCTGTTGGTAGGCAATACATATGTTAATGCATTACTTCAGATCTATATTATGAATATCTAATGTTGTTGTCTGTTTATAGCATGAAGCAAAGATCAAGTCCCTGACAGAGTATGTACAGAATGTAGAGCATAAGAAGAGGCAGTTGGAAGAATCCGTGGACTTGCTGAATGAAGAGCTTGTCAAGTTACGGGCACAGGGTGGGGCTTTATATAGTGTTAAGTTGTATAAACCATCTCTGAAATTCATTAGAAACTCCTCAGACCAGATATTCGAGAAAACCTGCTAAGAATTTTATTAAAGCAGGGAGGGGCAATGTGGGCAGGTAAAAGTGCACTATGGCTGGGCGTGCTAATTATTTTTATTCATACCTTTTCAGATTTTGGCATGAATCTGCTTGCTTTTAAGTTTTAAAGTACAACAAAGTGAACTTATTCACGATCATCACAGAGCTCATATTCTGGAGGCTGCCATTGCCCTACTGATATGAGCTGTGCTGGTTTCAGGGCATAGCACAACCTTGCAGAGCTGTGATCATTGATGTTTATGCACAGATTCTCACCGCTAGGCAGTGGCGGTCTTTAGCATTGGATAGGAACTCAGTTGGGCTAATTCAGTCATTGTGCTTGATTCCAATTACCAATGGCTGTAATCTAGCACAAGTCACACCCTCTTCCCCGTCCTGATTACTTCTACGGGTGCCATAAGGATTGTCAGTGAGGGGAAAATCTCCCTCTAGGGGTCAGAGGTGGAAATTCTGACATTTTAACTCTTCCCCCTTTTTCAAAGCTACAAAATGACTTTTTCGCATGTGTTAGACTTTAATGTTATAGAGACATTCTTTGTTTGACTTGGGGCTTAATTTTGCATTGTCTCATAATACCTTTAGGGGGGGGGGAGACAGACATACCCCTTTCAGAGCTTTTCAAACATTGGGCTTGTCCTACACATTCTTAGCATTAAAAGCCCATTGCTGTCTTTAGAAGCAATCTCCTATCATCCAAACATTCTTTATTATTCAATGAATGGGTGACTTACCGCAAGCACATTGGGCTGAAGTTCATATTTTTCAGACTGCATGATTGTTCCAGGTCACTGACCCTCTATGTAGTTGGTCCCAATATTGGGATGGAAACCCCAAAACATGCCTCTTTCAGCTACAGATGAAATCCAGGGGACATTACTGGACGCAATTGATTTTTTTTTTTTTTTTTTTTTAATTTTTTTCTAGAAAAAGTTCATGAAATGGAGAAGGAGCACTTAAATAAAGTACAGACTGCCAATGAAGTTAAGGTATGTTGTTGAGTCTTTTAGGCTACTTTTTACTAAATGTGAAGTTTTATTAAAACAAAAATATTTAAAGTGGTATTTTCCTCACTTAGCATGCTGTGGAGCAGCAGATTCAGAGTCATCGGGAAAGCCACCAGAAACAGCTGAGTAGTCTGAGAGATGAGATTGAGAACAAGGAGAAGCTGATCACAGATCTTCAAGAGTAAGTGATAAAGGTTCACCTGCTATAGAACAAATAAAAAGTAAAAATTAAAGACTAAAATAATGTGGTTTCATAAGTGTGCGCACACCCTCTTATACCTGGGGATGAGGCTGTGTTCAGAATTAAGCAATCACATTCAAACTCATGTAAAATAGGAGTCAGTACACACCTGCCATCATTTAAAGTGCCTCTGATTTACCCCCCAAATAAAGTTCAGCTGTTCTAGTAGGTCTTTCCTGATATTTTCTTAGTCACATCCTACAGCAAAAGCCATGGTCTGCAGAGAGCTTCCAAGGCATCAGAGGGATCTCATTGTTAAAAGGTATCCGTCAGGAGAAGGGTACAAAGAATTTCCAAGGCATTAGATATACCCTGGAACACAGTGAAGACAGTCGTCATCAAGTGGAGAAAATATAGCACAACAGTGACATTAACAAAAACTGGACTTTCCTCCAAAATTGATAAAAAGACGAGAAGAAAACTGGTCAGGGAGCCTGCCAGGAGGCCTACAGCAACATTAAAGGAGCTGCAGGAATATCTGGCAAGTACTGGCTGTGTGGTACATGTGACCACAATCTCCCGTATTCTTCATATGTCTGGGCTATGGGGTAGAGTGGCAAGACGGAAGTCTTTTCTTACGAAGAAAAACATCCAAGCACGCCTAAATTTTGCAAAAACACATCTGAAGTCTCCCAAAAGCATGTGGGAAAATGTGCTCTGGTCTGATGAAAACCAACGTTAACATCTTTGGCCATAATTCCAAAAGATAGAAGATGTTTGGTACAAAAACAAAACTACACATCACCAAAAGAACACACTAACCACAGTGAATGCTTTGGAACTGTTTTTCTTCAGCTGGAACAGTAGCCTTGGTCAAGGTGGAGGGAATTATGAACAGTTTCAAACACTAGTCAATATTGGCACAAAACCTTCAGGCTTCTGCTAGAAAGCTGAACATGAAGAGGAACTGCATCTTTCAGCATGACAACGACCCAAAGCATACATCCAAATCAACAAAAGAATGGCTTCACCAGAAGAAGATTAAAGTTTTGGAATGGCCCAGCCAGAGCCCAGACCTGAATCTGATTGAAAATCTGTGGGGTGATCTGAAGAGGGCTGTGCACAGGAGATGTCCTTGCAATCTGACAGATTTGGAGTGTTTTTGCAAAGAAGAGTTGGCAAATATTGCCAATATAAGTTAAAGATGTGCCGTGCTGATACCCAAAAAGACTTGAGTGCTGTCAAAAAATCAAAAGGTGCTTCAACAAAGTATTAGTTTTAAGGGTGTGCACACCTATACAATTATATCACTTTAGTTTTTTATTTTTACTTCCCTAGTTTTACAGTTGATAAGTCATATTAAAGGCGGAAAAGGTTCTGAAACTGATCTTTAAATCTTTTTTTTCTTTTACGTCCTCCGACAGTCGCCGCCCACTCATACAGTCTTCACCAATGGGTATTGACTTCCTCTCCCCAGGAGTAGCTAGGCATAAGACTTGTTAAAAACAAAAGCATTTAACATAGACACACCCATGGGGGCTGTCCCACTGGTCAATACCCCCCTGCAATAAGCCATCCCAACTCAGTTTGTCTTCTGCCTAGCGTTAGGAGTAGATAGGCTTCCCTGGGCTGGGGCTACAGTCTCAGCCTTCTAATCTTTTTTTTTTTTATGATTTTTTATTTGCAAGAATGTCATTTTTTTTCTTTGCTTTACTAGCGGTTTATTTTGTCAGCTTTCGTTTAGTCGGATCTAGGGACGAAGATGGATTTTGCGGAGCTGGGAATCGGACTGGTTGCCCTGGTTCTCCAGGGCAGAGGGTCAGATGGATCCCCAGCCCGCCATCGAGCGTTCAGCCATGTGTTCGCCCTGGCATTACGAACGACCCATCTCTGTTCGCAGGGATGCCGCCTGTGAGGTGGCTACCTCACTGGACACATCTGCGGTTTATTCGCATGCTGCAGTGTCCTGCGTTTTGGCTGACGGCCTTCCCTGCCATCTGAGGGCAGTGGCTTTCTGTTTAATGAGAGGCACCCCACGCCATCCGGTACAGGTAAGTACTCTCTGTGTGGGGCCTCTGTCTGGGTTGGCAGTCCTGTGTGCTTTGGTGTCCCCTCATGTCTGTGCGTTTGTGGGGCTCCCTGATGCGATCCCTGCGGGGGTCTTTTTTATTTGCACTGCTGGCGCTGTGTGTGTTTGGGGGCCCCTCTCCTGTGTCACTTCGGTGTTTGGAGGTGCAGACTGTGTGTGCGGCGGCCGCTGCGGGGTGAAAACCGCGCGGTCCGCCATTTTAGGTGTGGGCAGCATGTCTGGCTTCACTATGGGCTTTTTACACAGCTTCTATGTAGTGGTTTTGGCGCCCTCCGACGCCATCTTGTGTGTGGCAATAGATCGTTCTGTGCACATGTCGGCAGCCATCTTGCCGAAGCCTCCCATTGCTTCCTATGGGCAGCCATTTTCCCTTAGCCTGCAGCATTAAGTTCAGTCTCTGGCGACCTCACTTCCTTTTCCTCTGGAGCAGCGATCTGTGTGGTAACACTCTGTGGGGCTCTGCAGACTGTCCTTTCCATTTTCCTCTGTTTTATCCTTTCTGGCTCAGTTTTGTACCTGCGGGGGGTCTGTGTACACAGTCTATTTAGCAACCGCAGCGCTCTTAAAGGGCCAGTACCTTGGAAATTTTTTTTTCTACAATGGAATCTCAGGACAGCAAATTCCCCCCAGCCTTGGTGGGGGACCCCAGTTCTGCTGAATCCCCCGCCCTGACTAATTTGGCCGCTGTGGTGGCAACTTTAGTGTCCAACATGGAGGTGCTGATGGCTGAACGGGCTGCTAGGAAAAGGCCTAGGATCTCTTTCTCTTCTAATTCAGAAGGTGATGTGCTTGCTGTGGGTGGCGTACCCTTTTCGGGGTCTCGCTCTTCTCTGGACCCGCTAGGGTCTCAGGGGGAGGCGGAGGTGGAGGGGGGGTAGATGATTCTCCCCCTGGATTGCCTGAAGAACGCGCAGCTATGGATGCGTTAATTTCTTCTGTTAAAGAAACACTACATTTGGAGGATGAGCCCCATCCTCCGGGCATTGTGTCCTCTTTTGGTACACATAGGACCCTCAAGTCGGCGCAGGTTTTTCCCTGCCCCGCTGAGTTTCATCAAACGGTGAATGAACAATGGCGCAGTTTGAAACGCCCTTTCACGGTGCCAAAACTGTTTCAACTGCTTTACCTCTTTGCGTCTTCTATGGATTCGCGCTGGTGTGTGGCTCCCCAGGTGGATCACACTGTGGCCGTGTTAAACAAGGCTACCCTGGTTCCCACTGAAGATACCCCGGTGTTCCGGGATCCTACGGACAGGAGGTTGGAGTCTCTTGCCCGCCATGCTTACATGGTGGCAGGTTCCATGCTAAAACCTATTTTCGCCTGTGTCATGGTGGCTCAGGCAGTGGCGGATTGGACTAAGGTGCTTAGATGTACTCTCGTGACTGATTCTGCCCCCCCTGCTACGCTGGAGATGGTGGACCAAATTCATCATGGGGTCATGTATTTGTGCGATGCGGACTTGAATGAGGCCCATTTTGGCTGCGCGCCTGTCTAGTGTCGCGGTACTTAACCGTCGACTGATCTGGTTGAAGAGCTGGTCGGCTGACCAGACATCACGGAAACCGGTGGTTGATTTTCCTTATGCAGGGTCTCGCCTTTTTGGTGAGGCCTTAGATACTTTGGTTAAAGGAGTCACTGGGGGCAAGAGCACTTTGTTGCCCCAAAATCCGAAGAACAAGTATTTTCGCGGTAAGCGGGGTCCCGCCTTTAAACCCAATCAGGGGTCCTTTCGTGCCTTCAAGGCACAGAACAAGGGCAAACCTTTCAAGGGCCAAGGTGGCCAGAGAAAGCCCTGGACGGGCAAGCAAAAGACTGGCCACGCCGGTGCGGCGGCTCCGTCCGCCTCTGCCTAAAGGGACGCCTCATCCGTTTCAGGGGTGGGGGGACATTTGCGTGGTTTCCTCCAACCTTGGCTGCTCCAAATTCCGGACCGGTGGGTTCAGGAAATCATTCGATCAGGATACAAGATCGAATTCCCTTTCGCGGCCGGCGGACACATTCTTTCCCTCAAATCTTCATTTGACCCCAGAGCGTTTACGAGACCTGCATTGAGCGGTGCAGGACCTCCTTGCCCGGGGGGTGATTGTCCCGGTGCCTCATCGGGACAGGTTTCGGGGGTTTTACTCGAATCTGTTCACTGTGCCCAGAAAGGAGGGCAAGGTACATCCGATCCTGGACTTGAAAGCTCTGAACCGCTTTGTGCGAGTTTGAAAGTTCAGTATGGAATCTCTCCGCTCGGTGGTGGCCTCCCTGAGTCCAGGGGAATTCCTGGCCTCTATCGACCTGAAGGATGCGTACCTGCACATCCCCATTTTCGAGGGTCATCAGAGGTACCTCCAATTCGCCATAGCGAAGGACCACTATCAGTTCGTAGCGTTACCTTTCGGTCTCGCTTCGGCTCCAAGGGTCTTTACCAAAGTGCTGGCGCCTGTTGCGGGCACAGGGCATTGCGGTCTTGGGATATCTGGACGATCTCCTGTTAAGATCGCGTGTCAGTCAGAGCCTGTTGCGCGATCTGTCGACTACGGTACAGACGCTCCAGGAGTTCGGTTGGACCATCAACGTTCAGAAGTCAACTTTGTCTCCTTCGGTTCGTCTTCTCTATTTGGGAATGGTTCTGGACTCTGTTCAAGCGAAGGTGTTTCTGCCGGAGGACAAGCTCCGGACCCTACAGAACGAGATCCGGTCCCTCAGGGACAACGAAGTCTCGTCACTCAGGACCTATATGCGGTCCCTGGGGTTGATGGTGTCAGCCTTCGAGGCGATACCATTTGCTCAGTTTCACACGCAATCTCTCCAAGCGGAGATCCTGGCCAGGTGGGACAGACTGCTTCAGTCCTTGGATCTAAGTGTCTCGTTGAGTCGCCAGACCAGAATGGATCTTCTGTGGTGGCTTCAGTCCCCGGCTGTGTCGGGAAGGGAAATCCTTCCGACCGTTACTGTGGACAGTGATTACCACGGATGCTAGCTTGTTGGGCTGGGGTGGAGTCCTGGGCAACCTGTCTGCCCAGGGCACTTGGTCGGAGGAGGAATCCTCCCTTCCGATCAACATATTGGAATTGAGAGCGATCAAATTGTGTCTCTTCCAGTGGTCGGATCGACTTCTGGGCTGTCCTGTACGGGTACAGATGGACAATGCTACCGCGGTGGCTTACGTCAACCACCAAGGGGGCACCAGGAGTGCCCGGGAGGTAACTGCCATTCTGTCTTGGGCCGAGACTCATGTCCCGGCGATTTCGGCAGTTCACATTCCGGGTGTGGAGAATTGGCAGGCCGATTATCTGAGCCGCCAGACCCTGGATCAGGGGTATGGTCCCTACACCCGGAGGTCTTCCAAATGCTGTGTGCGAAGTGGGGATCCCCGGATGTGGATATGTTCGCATCTCGGCTAAACAACAAGGTGGAAAGGTTTGTGGCAAGAACGCGCGATCCTCTGGCGGACGCCTCGGATGCGCTGGTGGCCCCTTGGCATCAGTATCGTCTGATGTATGCCTTTCCTCCGATTCAGTTGTTATCCAGGTTCCTTCGCAGATTGGCTTTGGAACCGACGTTGGTGATTCTGGTGGCGCCGGACTGGCCACGCCGGTCCTGGTACATGGGCATCGTTCACCTAGCCGTCGAGTCTCCTTGGCGGCTCCCGCTGCGGGACGATCTTCTGTCTCAGGGACCGATCTTCCATCCTGCTTTACAGTCGCTGGCTTTAACGGCATGGCTGTTGAAAGCCAGGTCCTGAGAGACAGGGGTCTCTCCTCAGAGGTCATTCCTACTTTAATCAAGGCTAGGAAAGCCTCGTCTGGTAAGATTTAATACTTGGAAAGCTTATTTTGCCTGGTGTGAGTCCAGGGGCTTTTCTCCTCGTTCATACTCGGTGGCGAGAGTGTTGGCTTTCCTCCAGTCTGGTGTGGACCAGCGAATTAAGGGCCAGGTATCTGCACTGGCTGTTCTTTTTCAACGCCCTGTGGCGTCTCATTCTTATTTCGCACCTTCATTCAAGGTGTGCGCCACTTGGCCCCTCCCCGGAGGGCGCCTTTACCTCCATGGGACTTGAACTTGGTTCTGAACTTGATCTTGCCTTTCTAGCGGCGATCACTTCGACTCGCAGGGTGTCGGAGCTGGCGGCATTGTTTTGCCGCTCTCCTTACTGGTGGTTCATAAGGATAAGGTGGTCTTGCGACCTAACCTGTCATTTCTCCCTAAGGTGGTGTTTGATTTTCACCTTAATGAGAATCACCTTAATGAGGACATTGTTTTGCCTTCGCTCTGTGCGAAGCCTAAGCATCCTAAGGAGGTTGCATTGCATTCCTTGGATGTTGTCAGGGCGATCAGGGTTTACCTGTCGTCCACTGAATCCTTTTGAAAATCTGATTCTCTTTGTCCTTCCTGAGGGACCTCGGAAGGGCATGGCTGCGTCTGCGGCGACCATTGCCAAATGGATCAGACAGACAATTGTTCAGGCCTATGCTTTGAAGGAACGGGTTCCACCCTTCCCTGTTAAGGCGCACTCTACCAGATCGATGAGTACGTCCTGGGCCTACCGGCATCAGGCTTCGGTGGCCCAGGTGTGCAAGGCTGCGACTTGGCCCTCGGTGCACACCTTTTCCAAATTCTGTAAGATTGATGTTCTGGCATCAGCTGATGCCTCCTTTGGCCACAAAGTTCTCTGTGCGGCAGTGCCATAGGGGACCCTGTTTTTTTTTTTTGTGGGTCCCTGGCTGTTGGGGTTGTTTATCCCCTGGGTTATTTGCTTTCCTGGGTTGTTGCTCCTGTTGAGCCTTTTTCTGTTGCCCAGAAGGTTCTCTTACTGTTCGTGTAAGGTTCCTTTCTCTGATGTGGGTACTACTGCGTTGCCTTTTCTACGGTTGTGTCTCCCACCCCTCATGTCTACACTGCTTTGGGACATCCCATTGGTGAAGACTGTATGAGTGGGCGGCGACTGTCGGAGGACGTAAGAGAAAACTGAATTTTTGTAAAATCTTACCGTAAAATTCCTTTCTCCGAGTCCTCCGACAGTCGCTGCCCCCGCCCCTCTTTTGGGGTTTTCTTGTACACTTACTGCTATGCTACCAAACTGAGTTGGGATGGCTTATTGCAGGGGGGTATTGACCAGTGGGACAGCCCCCATGGGTGTGTCTATGTTAAATGCTTTTGTTTTTAACAAGTCTTATGCCTAGCTACTCCTGTGGAGAGGAAGTCAATACCCATTGGTGAAGACTGTATGAGTGGGCGGCGACTGTCGGAGGACTCAGAGAAAGGAATTTTACAGTAAGATTTTACAAAAACTCAGTTTTTCTTTTACATCACAGAAACCTGACATTTTGACAGGGGTGTGAAGACTTTTTATATCCACTGTGTGTGTGGGTAGATGTTATCTTATTGCATATGAATGATTAGCTTCTTGTATTCTGTGATACTTAAAGGTTCCAATTTCTTGGTGTAGATCTATTAGTGTGCGCTCAGACTAATTGCAATCAAGATGAATGTATAACCTACTGCACATTTACAAATACATCAATTTACTGCAGTTACTAGTTGTAACGGTAAATCATAAAACCAAATATCTCTAAACACTATGGCATTCAGTTATTGTTTCAAAAATCCTGCAGCAAGGTAATTTATATCCTGTGGATCTCTTTTCGATAAATAGCAGTGCTGAGTACAGTTCATTCAATTCTAAATGGAGTCAACAGGATGTTAATGTGGCCAACATTTTTAGCTCTGCAGCTATTGAGCAGGAATGCTAATCCTACTAATAGACATACTAGAGGGAGAATCTGTAGAATCCTGTATGAAATGCAATCATGAAAAAATGGGAAAGTTGCATAAAAATATTACTTTCAGGGTAATTTTTATAATATTAAAATGTGTACTCCTAGAAAGTACACAGAGGTTTTTTGTGATTTAAACTTATTTTGACATAGTTGTGCTGTGCAGCCATTCTGTAAGAAACTAATAGTTGTTTCTAATACCTGATGTCTTTCTATCTCTTTGAAGTGTCAATCTGGAAAGTACATTTTAAAACTTCTCCAAAACTATATGTTCCTACATGTATGTAAAGACCAATTCTGTTTTTCTTCGGGTGTATTATGTATAAAAGAAAGAGTTAAAGTATAAGGAAAGGCAAAACTTTTTTTTTTTGTTTTGGATAGTATAGAGAGGGATTAGAACGCTTGTCAGTTTTTATTGCTATCTGTGCCTTCCTTAAATTCCTCTCACTTCCTGTTTGGCTATGGGACAGGAAGTGAAGGGAAATCTCCCCAATGGGACAAAGTTGGCAAAAATAAACCTTGTGGGGGTTATAACCCTCCCTTGCGCTATCCAAAATGAGAAAAACAGTTTTGCCTATACTATTTTAAGTAGGCATTTCCAGCATCCATAGGGATGTCACTCCAGAGAAAACACATCCCTGTGTATTCTCGTACCATCCTTCGGTCATAGTGCGTGGAATTGTGCTCTGCTGGTTAGCGGGTACATAACAGACGTACATTTTAACCTGACATATTTAAATGTATTTACATAACATGGACAATACTAATTATTTTAATACTTTGCTTTGTCTCTTGCAGCCTAAACCAGAAGATGATGCTGGAGCATGAACGACTTCAAGTGGAACATGAAAAGCTAAAATACGCTGACCAGGAGAAGAGTAAGAAACTCCATGACCTCACGTAAGTAGATGTTCAATTGAAGCAATGTGGTAGCCTGCAGATAATTTTCGTCAGGTGCACTGATGTTAGGTAAGGGATGAACATAACTGATTTTTAAATGCTTGAGATGCTTGTGGTGAAGTTTTCAGATTGAATGCCTATTTGGGTTTACCAAATGCTCACCACTCTTCTGCAGAGGAAGAAAAGTCTAATCTACCTTTCATCTTTATAAATCAAAAAATGATTAATTTGTGATCAAATGAGTGGGGTGGCAGCTTGAGATAGATGCTGATTGGAGTTGTTTTATACAAACTTTTCCTCCATGGGGCTCATCCACAATATACTGGTGCGATTTTTAGTTCACAATAGGGCCTGGGGTACTTGGGAAGGGAAAATCTTTGGCTGTGAAATTTTTATGCCTTCTGTTCAGGATTAAAGTAATTGTAAAGTCTCTCTCTTCTATCTTATTTTTTTTAAATTACAAACCTGTGAAGTGGTTTTGCACAGGGCAGCCCAGATCCTCATCTTTTCGGGGTTCTCTTCTGTGCTCCTCCCTCCTGTTGAGTGCCCCCACAGCAAGCGGCTTGCTATGGAGGCACCCAAGCCGAGCTGTAACTCAGTGTGTCCATTCAGACACGGAGCTGCTCTTCTACCCCGCCCCCCTCTCCTGATTGGCTAACTGACTTTGACAGCCGCCGGAGCCAATGGCGCCGCTGCTGTGTCTCAACCAATCAGGAGGGAGAGTCCCAGACGGCCGAGGGACTCGTGGACATCGCTAGACAGGGCTGAAGGGGACTGCTACACACAGAAGGATAGAATGCATTAAGATCAAAAACCTTCTGCCTTTACAACTCCTTTAAGTGATTGGAAAAAGATAAATGGCACTTTCCAAATGTTCAACATCTTCATAGCATTTAAAGTTGGTTACAAAAGGAATCCTAGCAATTATGTGAATGTGGCTAGCATGTAGCTCAGGCTTTTAAACTATTCGGTTTCTTTTTTTGCCCTGAAGTGGTTATAAATAAAGCCTAAACATTTTTTTTTTACTGTAATGCATTCCTTGTATTAAAGTGGTTGTAACCCTAAAAAAGGAATAAAAAGCACAGTGCTTGTGCTGTCTAATCTGCCCCCTTCTAAGCTGTAAAAAACCTGGCTGATCCTGCCTTTGCCTGTGTCCCTGTCTGTGTGCTGACCATGGTAATTATGGCTGCTGAGCCCTGATTACCATGGTCAGTTTTACATTCCTCCTTCATCCCGCTGCTCTACCCCCTCCCTGTCCGCTCCTGTCTCTCCCTCCCCCTCTCTGCTCCCCCCCCCCCCCCCTTGCCACTTTTTTTTAGCTGGCACAAAAAGGAAAGAACAGTTACAGCCAGCGCTCCTGTTCTAGTAATTTCTCCTGCACTGTGTAAATGTTTTTTTAAAACAATGCCTGTAAATACCTTATGTTCGATCTCTTCTGGCCGGTCTTGTGACCTCAGGCCACTCTCCTCCCCCTATTTCAAAGGCTACCATGGGAGAGGCTGAGCGGCCAGTACATTGTTCCCTTGACCCTCGCTAGCTGGCATCAGAGGAGATCTCAGCCCCTTCCGCTGTAGCCCGTAGCTCGGAGAAATAGAGCCGCCGCAGGTCAGGTGACCGGTCATAAAAGATCGAAGATGAGGTATTTACAGGCATCTTTTTAGAAAACATTGTAAGAGAGATTAATAGGACAGAGGTGCTGGATGTAATTGTTCTTTACCTTTACAACCACTTTAAGATAAAAAATGTTTAGGCATCTGTTTTGTCATGTTTTTGGGGCTATATGTTCGATATGTGCAAAGAGAGATCACACAAATACCTAAAAGTATAACATTTATTAAAAAATTGACAGATAATAGAAAATATAACAAAAATACATACCCAAAGATGCCGTTTCCGCCACGAGTCCCTTCATAAAGGCGTGGCTAGGCAATCAGACCAGACGCTTGCATGTTTCGTGAGACAAAGGTCTTATAGGATTTGGCTGTGGTATTCTAGAATTTGAATGTAAGAAAAAGACCACTCCCGGCCAACTCCCCTTGTAAGCAACAGTATGACCTTCTAAGGAGGCACATTCCTGAAGAGGGGGGCTGACTTGTCCATGGAGTCAGCCTACAATCACCTTCCAATGACTAGAATAGCCAAGTTTTTAGAAGCTTTATTAGATATTTGTGAGGCCAACCTTAATAAGGAATATGAAGTATGCAATATCCCCATCAGCATCATTCTTACCTGAGCCCTCATTTGATCCTGCAGCTCTTCTCTTTCCTCACTTCCATGTCTCACTGGCTTTCCTTAGGCAGCGGGAGCCATTGGCTCTCGCTGCTGTCAAGCAAAGCCAAACTGTTGTCCAAAGCAAGAGAATTCAGAGTTCATTTTTATTTATTTAGGTTAGAGAGTTGGATAATGGTTAAAATTGTATGCAGGTTTTGTATAATTCCTTGCAACAGCTACATGCAGTTCTCTTGGCCCACTTTCAGTCCTTTACCTTGGTGATTGTCAGTTTTCCTAATGTACTGCACTATTTCGTCAGGGTAATGCAAGATAGAAGAGAACAAGCACGGCAGGATCTGAAGGGACTAGAAGAGACTGTGGTGAGTAAATCATTGAATGAATACATACATTGCTGTTTAATTCTACTGCTCGAGTTTCTAACAAAAAAAATAAATGTATTTTTGTAGGCAAAAGAGCTTCAAACGCTGCACAATCTCAGGAAGCTGTTTGTTCAGGATTTGACTACTAGAGTAAAAAAGGTATGTCTCGATCTGCTATATGTTATGTCTCCACCTACTGTCCTTGCACAGTCCTTTGCTCTGGCCACCCTATGTCTTAACAGGGTACTTTCTTTGTAGAGCGCAGAAATGGACTCTGATGACACAGGGGGAAGTGCTGCACAGAAGCAAAAGATCTCCTTTCTTGAGAACAACCTGGAACAGCTCACAAAAGTCCACAAACAGGTATACACCCCCTTCCCCCCAAGTTGCTTTGTCCATGGCATGAAGTAACGCAGTAAAAATTATAGGTAAGCATATGTTTTCTACTTTATTGTAGTTGGTACGTGATAATGCAGATCTTCGTTGTGAGCTTCCAAAGCTGGAGAAACGACTTAGGGCTACAGCTGAGCGAGTTAAGGCCTTGGAGTCTGCTCTAAAAGAAGCCAAAGAAAATGCATCTCGCGATAGGAAACGGTATCAGCAAGAGGTGGATCGTATCAAGGAGGCCGTAAGGTCCAAGAACATGGCTAGAAGAGGACATTCTGCACAGATTGGTAAACACAATTCATATAGTTATTACTGAAAAAGATATTTGCACTTTCCAAAAAGTCAGTCAAGCTCATAGACCACATTATTGGTCATTGTTGAGTTAATTGGCAGCCTCTGACTAGTAGTGAGTCCTGGGAGGATTGAGGGGGCTTTGAAAAGTTTTTGGCATTGCCTGCAAGTTTTGTTTATAGAGCACACCGTTTCAAAACTTCCTTGGCACTCAGGCAATATGACACACATTTACGTTTAAAACGGACATGTCCTTAAAAAAAAAAAAAAAATTTACATTGCTAACCTTCTCTTCTAAAAATACTAGCTACTTGACTGATTAGCAGACCCCTTTATTGAGTCAAAGAAAAAATACCCCTCAAATCACCCTTTTTGGAACGTAGACCGTCCAAGGTATTTAGTAAATGGCATCGAGTTTTTTTTTTTAAATTGTAATTTTTGTCTCAAGTTTTTGTTTTTTGTTTGACAAAGTTGCCATTTTAACAAGTTATGTCTCACAGCAAACGGCATACATATAATTATAAGCTGAAACACATTCAGGTATGCCCCCTGAGTATGATATCACATGTGTGAGACTTTTTCACAGCAGTTATGCCCCCTGATGGTGAGTCATTCAAGTGAATAGGGTTGCTAGTGCAGGGTTAAAGCAGGTGGTGAGGGAAGCAATACAATTCCTGCCTGTCAAATGGTCTCTGAAGAGCCATCCTAACATGGCCATTTATCTTTCTTTCATAATTCATTGTGTACTACTGTGAATGCTGAAATTGACTATAGCTATTAGATGGTACAGGTCCAGTGTGATTGGACCTGTACCATGTGATCACTGTGACCAATCACGGAGATCACAATAATAAACAATGCTATCATGAATGGATGCCATTCATTTAAGCTTTTTTTTTTTTTAACTATTGGACATGGGATCTCTGTGATTGGCCAATCACAGTAATCCATACTGAGCACTGTAATCTGCTGTGTCTGGTGGACACAGCAGTCACAAATTGTGCCAAGCAGCACCTGTTTTTGAATATAGAAGCACTTGCCTGGCCATTTATCTACATTGGCCAGGCAGGAACCAGTAATTGGAGATGTGTATCTTAAATTTTGCAGTTATTATCTCCAGTCACACCAGCAATCAATACAATGTATAGCATTGCCATGTTCTTGCGTTTTAGATGCGCTTTAACAGGACAAAGTTCAATCTTAAATGTCTGAGACTTATCTCAATTTTACAATGATTCACTTGCTAATCATTTTTTCCCTTTTTAGCTAAACCCATCCGTCCTGGACAGCACCCAGCTGCCTCTCCAACGCATCCAAATGCAATCCGTGGGGGAGCTGTGTTCCCTCAGAACAGTCAGCCAGTGTCTCTTCGTGGAGGAAGTACTAAACCCTGACAAAATGTAAGCTTTAATGTTTGTTTCTTTTTGTGAGAACATTACTGATAGGTTATATTCAGAGTGTTTTTTTTGCATTGTTAATGCAGAACTACACCCCCTTATTCTTTACAATCAAAGAAGCTGCCATCTTAGCCCCTATTTGATCTGCATTTGTCACAGTACTATACATATGACCAGTTTTGACACCAAACGTTTGATGGCTGGAAGGTTTGGTTGAGAGCGTAAACAAGTGTGGCTGTTATTATTCACGGCGTGCCTTTTTAGATAACTGTTTTGGGAAACAGTTAAAGTGGAACTAAAGTTCTGCTGTTACATAATGTGAACAGGTAGGCTTTTTAGCACAGAAGAGACATGCGATTTCTCTTCTGCAATAAAAAACTTGCCTGCTCAGAGCGATCCCCACAATGTGTAAACTGAGCTGTGCATGTGCAGCTCACATTACAGTGGCTGGCCTGTACCCTGTGTGCCAGAATGACTATCTCCTGATCATGTAAAGGAGTGACGTCATCCTGCGTCGGCCAGTAAAGATGTCTGAAAACCAGCAAACAGGAGAAGAATGCCGCCAAGGAACTGTTTGAAAAGTGAGCATTTATACCTTTTAGTTCCACTTAAAATTAATGGGTTTAGTTCCACTTTAAAGCAGATGACAATTCTTCCATAAGGTGTTCTATCGTAAACCAATTGCCTTAGTGGGGAAGAACCATTTACTGTAACTCCTACAACCACTCCGATTCAAGCAAGTAGTTAAATATGGCAGTTGGACAGTAAAGGTTTGGATTAGATTCATTGCTATGAATTTAAGACAGTAAAGGGTTGGCCCATACCCTGGTGAATTGCCCACTGGCTTCCTATCTCTTTTCAATCCACGAGTTCCTAGCATATCTTTTCTAGAATGTGGAGTCTAGTGTAGTATGAGGAACCAGACATGCCGGAGAGAACATTACAAACTTGTAGCAAAGTTGTTGACGACATTTTGTTTGTGCTAGATTTGCAGTGCATTTTATGTCCACAAATTTAGCTAATGAGGGTTACTATCTGCCTCCTTTCCAAGACTTCTAACTGGTTTGTGCTTGTTGACAGATCAGTGGAGCTGGGCTCTCTATTGGCACTTTTCCACTGCAAGTACCGGCTCGTACCGGCTTGGCTCTACTCGGCCCTGCTTGGCCCGGTTTGCTTTTCCACTGCTGGTACCGCATGGTATAGTGTCGGAACGGTTCGGTACGGTACGGTATAGGTTTGCTTTTCCACTAAAGTAGTACTAAAGTTAAGTGGGTGGGATAACAACGGGGTGGGTGTGATTCTCTGACCAATCAGTGGCTAGTAGTGACTGCATGCAAAGGATTGTGGGATATGGTACCAGTTTGGTACCTGTTGGAACCACAATCGAGTAGGTACTGTTTTTTCAGAGCCGTACCGTACCGTACCGTTCGGTTCCATGCAGTGGAAAAGCAAACATATACCGTACCGTACCGAACCGTTCCGACCCTATACCATGCGGTACCAGCAGTGGAAAAGCACAAAAGCGTGCCGAACCGGTACGGTTCCATGCAGTGGAAAAGCGCCATATGTAGCTCCACTTCCTACGTCTTGTATCTGAATCCTTTTTCCTGCTTTTTTACTGTGCCCATTGGCCCAGCCCATTTTTCAAATGTCAGTTATTGCCAAGAATGACATTTACCTACAGGAGACCACAATTTATACAGGAAAATAGCAGCTAGAATTTTTGTGTTAGGACAGAAGTAGAACATGCAGGGTAGTCTGAAGAATTTCTATTAAAGTACAATAAAGCCTTGGATTGAGAGTAACTTGGTCTGAGAGTGTTTTGCAAGACAGGCATAATTATTATTTTTTTTCAAATAAATTTTATCTTAATAAACGAGCGATGTGAGAGGTGCCTCGAAGTGTAGCGATATGGTGACTTTTAATGAAGGTACAAAATTTAGCAACTCACATGGTTGATGATTAAAACATGCACATCCAAGTATGCAGGCATCTGGGATAAAGCTGTCCACAGAGACCGTCATCCCTTTCACACTGTGCTCCACGAGCACTTCAGACCTCACTTTTAGATTGCGCTACTGCAGGGTAGTCTTCCCGGTCACGATTGCAGACTGACAGCTGTGAGAGCCGGCGTTGCGGAGGATGGTCAATGTGGACAGCTTTACCCTGGATGCCTGCATTCTTAGATGTGCCTCTACATGCTAAATGTTGTACCTTCAATATATGTAGCCATATTGCTATACTTGGAGGTGTCTCTTTTATACTTTGTAGCTCCTGCTGGATTTTGCTTCTAATCCCCTTGTGGAGGCTGCCATTTGTGGATGGACATTTTATGGTTACACAACCTATCGCACTGCTATAATCTTTTTATATTGACTGAAGGACTTATGAATAAATGATTGTGGAACAAATCATCTGAGTTTCCATTATTTCTTATGGGGAAATTCGCTTTGATATGCTGTGGATTACAAGCATGTTTCCGGAAAACACATTATGTTCCCAATCCCAAGGTTTTACTGGTATATGTGTAAAAAAAAAAAAAAAAAAAAAAACATTCAGTATATGTGTGCAAAACAAGCACACTCCCTGATATGTCCCTTTTTAGAGTTGGTTCACACTAAGGCGACACGACTCCTTATTACTTCGGGGGCGACTTGTGCGTTACCATGCACCACGACTTCGGAGCGACTTGCAGGGACTTCACATAATGGAAGTTTATGCAAGTCGCTCCGAGGTCGCCCCGAAGTAGTACAGGACCCTTTTTCTAAGTCGGAGCGACTTGTGTCGCTCCTATTAGAACGGGTCCTGTAGCGGTCAATGGACCGCGAGGGAGCGCGACTTGTCAGGCTAACAAGTCCAGTGTGGACCGGCTCTTAAAGTGATTGTAAAGCTTTAGTGTTTTTCTTTTTACATTAACAACATAAACATGTTATACTTTCCTGCTCTATGCAATGGTATTGCACAGAGCAGCCCTGAAACTCCTCCCTTGCCTGCCTGCACTCTGTGCTCCTCTTCTTCTGTGGGTACCCCCATAGCAAGCGGCTTGCTGTAGGAGCTCGCATGCTGGAACGCTCCTAACCCAGTGTGTGTGTGTTCGCTGTCAGTCTCTCAGTGTGACTGCAGGAAGAGCGGAGAGAGGGTGGCTGCCAGTGGGGTATCCTCAAAATACTAGTGGTTAGACTTTGCCTGTGCCACATCCCTCATGAACTATACAAAAATTGTTTCCCCTGAATATTGGGACTTTTAAGGAACTTTTAGGTTTGATCATACAAATGAAAAAAATGTTTATAAAAAATGTATATATTTTATTAATACATGTTAAAAAATTGGTTATTACATATACAAAAAAATACATGCCAATGTTCACATGACACAATGTATACATATTAGGATGGACTGCGAATACACCAACTGTGAAGGATGTGATGATGAAGTTGTAACTTCTTCCATCCGACGCGTTTCAGAGAGCAAAAACTCTCCATCAGGGGTATGGGAGGTGTCACTTAAAGTCAATCACATGGTATTGTGCATAGACCTTACATGTATCCTCTTAAAAACAAAATCTGAAGCTTCTGCTTATCCACACAATTTTTGACACCCTATGAGGCTTGTTCATAAAACAATGGTGGGGAGTTGTAATTTTAGAATTTTTTGTGGTAAAACAGCCACAAGTGTGGAAACGGGTGTCACTGAGACCTGAAAGACGCCATCCCTGAAACTCCAAGGCTATAATGAATGTGCTCAGGTTGGATTCAAGTATTGGATTCCCTGGAAACTAGTTATCGGGATGGTGTGTAGTAAGGTGTCATTGGTTGGAAGCACAAAGCTGGGATACAGTGTTGGATCGAGAGTTGTGTCTGGTAAGTGTTTAGGGGACAAGGGGAGGCACACACATTGGAAGGTTTTGCCTTTTAGAACCACTTTAAAATACAGGTGATTCTTAGTTGTACAGTACAGCACACAGTATTTTTAGCCTTTACCAAGGAGTTGTATGCAGCTACCTTCAGACTATTGGTCACCGGCAAAAAAAGAATGCTACAGGAACATCTGCTACATAGAACCTTCCACTCCCAGCTAGCCTCCATTTTTGGCCAGTGTTATTAGGTGATGGAACTCTTCTCTCTGAATACCTCTTTCCTGTGAAGATTTTTTGCTGAAGTTTTTTTTTCTCCTATCAACACTTCTGGCTGCATCATAGTCACTGTGCTACTTCTGCAGCTTCCAGGTCAATTTACTTAGTTAATCCCGTGTGGGCACTCACCTTGGCACAAGGTGCATTGTGGTGTTAGCCACAGTGTGTTACACAAGTCCAGGGCATTGGTCTGCCCACAGCACACCTCTGTCCCTGAAGACTCCGAGTTATGCCCAATGTGGTGCCCAATGTGGAGGGTGACGCTACTCGCGCTAGGGTGTGAGAAGATGACATGTGCCACAGTAGGTGCTTGGCTTATGCCCGTTAAATGTCCCCCAGCGTGTTGGTGCTCTTATTAGTCACCAAGATGCAGCACTTTAATCGGTTTATTGCATCTGTGGATGGGAACTGGTGGCTGTTTAAATTTGGTGTCGCTTTTGTGCATGCCATTTACCTTCACTGGGCATGCTTTCTCCTGGCTGCCACCAGCAATCCAAGGCTGCCTCTACTGTACAGCACTGGCACAGAAAGCTTAACTCTGCCTCTCCATAGCAACAGAGGTTTTAAGTACTCTTCTGGGGACAATTTTACACTGCACATGGCGTATCACAAGAAGTGCATGGATAAGGGGTACTGATGGCCTTGTTGGCACAGACTCAACACCTGTCTCTAATGGGGTGGTGAGAGTTCTTCTGGCACTCCGCTGGCTCTTCTGCTGCTCTGTCACCCTTGTACATATAACAGGGGTCATAAGCAAGCCTCTTCATTCTCCCATTCTTGGTTGATCTTGGACTTTACCTTTTGCCTTGATGAAAAAAAACTTGCACTTCCACAGGTGGACTTCTTAGGCCTCCAGCTCTGAACTGTAGGTTTAGCTTTAGGATCAGTCCTCCCTTATACCTGCCAGCCAGTGTCAATGGGACAGTGCAGACTCTACTGCAGAGCTTCAGTTGGATCTTCAACCTTCAGAAGTTCTTCCTAGAACCAACTCTCCAATTGGGTATCTGGGTCTGACATTGGCTATGGCCCTATCCACAATTTTCCTGCACAGGGACACGCCTCTGTATTGGCAGGTGGATTTTCTCAGTTGTCAACCTTGGTATCTGGGTGATGGGCTCTCCATCCAGAGGTGTATCAAGCCCTTTGCCACAGACAAGGAACAGTGAATGTAAAGTGGTAAAAAACTCCAAACCAAAAATGAAATGTATTGCAGTTTACCAATCCTTAAATGCTGTGGCAGCACTAGTTTTTAAGGCCTTTCCGCTCTATTTCCACCTGGTGATCTGGCCAGTAACACACCGACTGTATTGGAGCGCCTTTACTCTGTACTACTTTACACAGGAACATCTTTGGACAGCATCAGTATTAATATGGGGGGAGGGGAGTGTTAGATATACTAACAGATTTAGATGCACTAAAAAAATGTAAGCCAAACTCTAGTAAACACTTTGTAAGCAGTTACAGAAAACTGTTTCTTTTGGAATAAAGGTTTTACAAAAATAAAAGCTGATCATTGTAAGCACCCCTGTCAGTGTTAAATGGTTTGTATCAACCCTTAACTGTTACTTTTGCTGGGCAGCTTGTTCTGTTGAAAAGTAACAGAGTTCATGGCAGGGTCCCCAGATAAAAATAACAGAAAAAAAAGCCTTAAAATACCATTATTGCAGCTACCACATACAAGGACTGGTAACCTGCAAAAAATTGGGTTTAAATGCTTTAAATCTTTGGGTGTCTAGATTCAGCAACAAACTGGACTTTGTCATTGAGTTCTGGCACCTTCATGTCTTCCACAGGATCAGTCCCACCTGATCTATGCCTCACTAGCTTCTCCCTCCTCTGCTTTGCAGAATTGAGTTGAAGAGAAATCCAGCGATTCTTATCGCCCCAAATTGGCCAAGGGGTGTATGGTACGCAGACATGCCCGGACTTCTGGCAGACTCTCAGTGGGATCTTCCGGAGCGTCTATACTTTGTGTCTCTAAGGTCAGTCCACTCTCTTGCTTCTTGGTCTTTGGCTTTAATGGCTTAGCTGTTGAAGCGCAGATCCTGAGGGACGTGGACTTATCACATTCGGCCATGCCTACTCTCTTGAAGTCAAGGTGGTCAATTTATCAGGTGGTTTACCACTGCACCTGGAAACACTATTTTGAGTGCTGTGATGCTAGGAAGCTCCATCCTAAGAAGGTACTCAGTGGAACACATTTTGTCTTATTCTAGTCCGGTCTAAATCGGCATCTGGATTTGGGTACCATCAAGGGACAAATCCCTCAGCTTTGGCCATTCTTTTTCAGAGATCGTTGGCATATAATTTATTAGTTATTCAGCTGTGCAGGGTGGTAGCGCACATCCACCCCCTCTGTCCGTTTCTCTTTGTCTTACTGGGACCTTTGCTATCACCTCTGCGTGAAGGTTACCTGAGTTAGTGGGGCTTATCCTGTACAGAGCCTTTCATACTGTTAACCAAAGACAAGGTTGTCCTGAGGCCTAAATCCTCTTTTCTTTCTAAGGTGGTTTCCTCCTTCCACCTCAAGACGTTATCCTTCCTTCCATTTGGCCTGCACCTAAACATCCTAAGAATTTCTCTCAACTGCCTTGATGTGGTATGTGCCACCAGAGTCTAGCTCTCGGGCTACAGCCTTTTTTAGGCTGTCGGACTCTCTTTTTGTACTTCTCGTGGGTTCCCTGCTTCTCACTCCACCACTGCTTGGTGAATTAAACAAATCAGCCTTCGCACTTTAGGCTAAAACAATAGGGTTCCTCTCTTTCCTGTTAAAGTGTACTTTACCTGATCTGTTAATGCTTTGTGTCTTTTCAGTAACATTCACATGTTTTTCAGATTTGCAAGACACCCACCTGGTCTCTGGTCACGTTAAGTTTTACCAGGTGGATGTTCATGCCTCCGTTTATTGCTAGATGCGGACAAAAGGTGATACAAGCGGCTTAGAGTTCTGTTGGGCCTTTCTTGACCCATTTGTTATGTGAATCTGTTAGTTGCTGTGTTGCAAAATTCTCAGTTGAACTGCTTTTAGCTGTCCCAAAGATAGACTAAAGATCATGTCATAATCATCAACTTTTGACTTGTCTGTAAAATCTACTGTACAGAACACAGGTCTGCCACTCTGTTCTTATGATCTCCCTATTGCTTGCTACAAAACTGAGGCTATTTGGGAGTGGGAGGGGCTATATAGGCGGAAGTCCCTGCATCTTAATTTTTTGTGTCCAATTACCTGAAGGTAGCCACATATAGCCCATGGTTAAATACTAACAGTGATGGTCAGTTCTGCCAGTGTTCTTTGGTGTACAACAATACACCTCCCCTCCTGTAGCCATGAAAATCTATATTGCATCTGTTTTGGGGTTACATTTATTTTCCTTCAAGTGGTGGTAGTCTGGGCAATAATAATAAGGGGCAATGTTCTGCAGGAGCAGCAAAATACAAGCAGGACTGACAACACTGTTTGAGATTTTAGTGCAGTAGAGGCCAAGTCGTCGGCTAACTACAAGAAGATAGGGGCTCATTGGATTTCTGGCAGATCAATAGAGGTTATTCTGTACGTGCAATGTTTTCATAGAGAAACATGCATGTTTTTCAGCAATGTACTGAATGTTTTTGTTATAGAAAACTGTACATATAAAATACCAAGGATATGGCATAGAATACATTTATTTGAGCTTTGTTTCTTTTAGATCATGGCATGAATGAGTTAGGGTCCATTCACACTAGCGCGACTTGTCAGGTGACTTGGTCGCCTGACAAGTCGCGGTCGGTCGCCTGCCATTGATTAGCACAGGACCCGTTCTAATAGGAGCGACACAAGTCGCTCCGACTTAGAAAAAGGGTCCTGTACTACTTTGGGGCGACCTGGAGGCAACTTGCATTGACTTCAATTATATGAAGTCCGTGCATGTCGCGCCGAGGTGCACCGCAACTTCACAGGTCGCCCCAGCAAGTCGTGTCGCCCCTGTCTGAATGGGCTCTAATACAAATACGTTTTGAGTTTTGGATGGTTGGTCTTTCCATAGAATTGCAATTCATGTTTACACATCGTTTTTTCTTCTGTGTTTCAGATGGTGAAGGATCATTGAATTACCGATCAGAATGACAGCAGTGCCCAACGGCCATTTTTGGGGTTCATTTACCTTTTGGGATTGTAGGATTGTTTTTTCCAATTGTAATTTATATCTGGCCTGTACAGCTCTTCCTTTTTATTCCCAACAAATTTTCTTTTTTTGGAGCAAATTTGTAATGATTTGCAGCAAAACTAGAGTGCAATTTTGATGTCTTTGCATACAACATGTAATTTAAGGTATATAGCTCCATCTATTGCACAGTTTGTTATCCATGTCTTAAAACTTTAGTCTGCACTGTGCCAAGTCTGAATGTATGTTGCTGGTCGAGTAGAACCTAGATAGGTCTCTGTAAATCTTTCGTCTTGGGGACATGGAGCAAACATTAACGGTTTATTACACTTCAGGTTAACCTGTTTAATTGCATAACACTACTGCTTTATTATACAACAGCAGTAGAGAGCTTTCTAAAGTGACTTCATTAAATGGCGATGCTAAGATATGACACTGTCATATTGTACAGTGTACTACAGTGTCTGGCTATAAAAGTGTGCTTTACACCAAGCTGCCACCAATGCAACTAGCAGAAAATCTAAATTTCCAGTTCCTATGAGGCTGCTCTACTATTATCCAGTGGAATAGCCAATTGCCATGCTGTCTTTGGTTTAAATATGTATAGTAATGAGATACAGGAGTAAAACTTTTATACATGACAAACATTGACTGTCCTATAGCAAGCATTAATGTGTCACAACTGCTGTGAAAACATTCTGCTTCGTTCTGTTAATAAATGTGTATGGGATTATCATGAGCTATTTAATCATTTTACTGTAATATGGAGCTTGCACTGGCAGTTAGGGTGTGTGTGTGTGTGTTTTTTTTTCTGTGTTCTTCTAATACCACTTGTAAGTGTCCAGCTCAGCTAAGAGATCAAACATTCCTAGCAACAGTGGTTTTCTGAAATAATGTATGTGTACTCAATGGGAAGCAGCAGTTTATCGGCCAAAACATTTTCCCTACTGATTTACTGCAATACCTCCAAATTCCTAAGAGCGAACTGGATTTTATGCTCTCTTGGGAATTTAATGTATTTTTTTTATTTTTTTTAAATCTTAAACATGGTTACAGGAATGTGTATTTTAAGGGAACATTGCAAAGGTTTTTATGATAAATCTGCATCTCTGTACTCTTCTAGAATACTGGGAAAACGGAAGAGGGCTGTCTGTTGTCACGCTTAAGGTATATAACAGTGTTAAGCCTTCTCTGTTATACAGTTAGCTACTTGGGCAGGCAATGTCCATTGGGAGACAGCTGTTCATAAGGCCATTGTACAGAGCAAAGTCTGAAAGATTTGATGGCATTTTGGAGCAAACCAAGTGTGTCAGTACTCTGGTTTTGGTATGTTTTTCTTTCTGGGGATCACATGAAAGGTGACTGTGGTGCATTTACAAGAAGTGGCACTGTTGCACATGCACATAGCGGTTAGGCAGTCAATTTTAAAACAAGTAAAGAGATTGGATGTAATAGACAACACAGCTCTTGCTCTTAATTTCATAAAGCGGAAAGCTTTCAATGTAGTGTGGAGGGCTAGGAGCATCGATCACCATCTGTGGCCATGTTTAGTAAATAGATTTGGCACTTTTTTGCAAATTGTCTATTAAAGGAAACTTGCACTGGGGAGAGTAGGTAGGCTGCGACTGCAGTCATTTTTATTCCTTTTTAGGCCCCTTTCACATTAGTGCGACTTGTCCCGCGATTTTGGACCGCAAAATCGCATGTTAAGTCGTTTTCCATTATTTTCAATGAGCCCCATTCATATCAGTGCGTTTTGAAGTCGCACCGACTTCAGAGTAGTTCCTGCACTACTTTGCCACGATTTGATTGCATTTTGAGCCATAGCCATTGCTTTCAAAATCGCGCCGTAAAATCGCGTCGCATAAGTGTGAAAGGGGCCTTAAAAACAGAAAATCTAAGTTGTCTTGCTGTAACCCAGAACTAGCACGCAGCAAGTAGAGTGTTAACTGATCATATTTATTCCAGTCCATTGGCTCAAAGTTTAGTAGCTACTGAATCAGGATGCCAGCCAGCACTGGTGGCCGTCCATAATTTTCTCGGTAAGCTTTCAGGATATTGCCTTTTCTGTTATGTAGATATAGTATTTGTTTTTTGTGTTTTTTTTTTTTTTTGTTCAGGGAGTTAATGTCATTAGTTATGCACTCTACCTCTTTACACATTGAGATTACCATGTATAGTTTTTCACCCCCCCCCCCCTTTTTTTCAAATATAATGCGCAACTTTTAAAAACCACCCATTTTAAGAGTCAAGGGCAGATGTTAACCACTATCTCCAATTGAAGTAGATTCAGTGCTTACATATAATGCAGTCATCTACCATACAAGGTGGCTCACTTAGTAAACTGACATACTGCATTGTCCGCAATATTGTTTTGGTTTATAGTCTTCTGCTGTTATAGATACTTAAATGGCATATCCTGTAGTGACCGGGATAAATCAGAGTTTATAGAGCTTGCTGCCTGTCCATGGTGGTCTGGTGTCCTATTTTTGTTAGACGCTTTGCCTGGTCATTTGCAGTAGTTGCATGATAGTGTGGGCAGCAGTAATGGTAATAGATCATGCAGGCCAAAAACTATATATACTATATATAGACTTTTAGGTGGCTTTAAATACCCATAGCTGTCCATCACTGGTAAGTTTTAGAATTCTATTTAAATACCTCCTTTTAATGTCTACACTCCATATCTATAAGTTATAACTGCAAAATTGGTTCTGAGAACAGCAGAACACCTTATGGTAACCATTTGTGTGCTAGTACTGACATACTGTAAAATGGATTCCACGCTAAACACTAAGCCATTCTGGGTTGTTGATCGGTTTCTGTCCACTTGTACAGTGTGTAAATGGTCATTGAGGGTATAAAGTGCACCTGTCACAGTAAAGCATAGCATTCATTTTGTGCTGAGAGCATACATGCAGCATGCAAAATGTTAGTAAGTAGAACATTTGGGTCAGTGTTTGGGCTTCTAGGCTGTTTTTTTAGAAAAGAAAAAAAAAGCTACCTTTAAGTTATGTAGGTCTGTTTCTCAACCCCGGCCTTCAAAACTATTTTAACAGTGCATTTTTCCAGTTCCTATCATGGGATTCAAGTTTCCCCAGCTTTAAATGGCCTCCTGCCATGTCTAAGTGCCATTGAACTTCAGTTTAGACCTGCTTACACAGCAACACATCTTTTTTTTTTTTTTTTTTATATATTTTTTTTTTCTCTAAAAGTCTCTGGGTCATCCTGTGGATAAAATTAGGACACTGCTTTGTCCAAAATAACCGGAGATCATAGAAGCAGATGCTCCCCACCGCAGTTTACATCTCCATGGACATTTAGTGCCTGATGTCTGTTATTACATTAGTATTTTTTTTTTTTTTACTCCTCCTGTGGCTTAGCTGATAGAAATTAAAAGATGAAGCCCTCATTTGGGTTCTGTATTCTTTCCTCTGTTTAGAATTTCTATAATGCACTGCTATTTGTATACATTGGACACTTGGGGAACGCTATACTAGCCTATGTGGCTGTTAACATGGAAACCTCGTACAAGATTGGAGTGTCCTTTGTGCCAAATGGTAGACATTCAGGCTGTGTTTGCTATATGAAAGGACTTAAGCTGTCTACAGGATTGCATATGACAACAAGCAAAAGTTGTGTTCCCAGTTGGGTACAGCTTTTAGTTAAAAGGGTTGCACAAGCTTATATTAATGGATGGATTTTTTTTTTTTTTAAATTGTACTTAACCATGCTTTAATTTTAAAGGTGCATATGCTTCTAGGAAGAGGGTAGAACATACGGTCAGCAGTCCCTGAAGGAGCAGTATTGAGCAGTGCTGGCTTAGGCAACAGGTGCACTTTAGCAGAGACCTGCCTCATACCATATGCATCACACTAACAGGAAGCAGAATATTTTCCACTGTTATCTACTTTTTGTTATGTTTTACCAGATCTTCATGATATCAGAATTTATTTTGCTGTGTCAAGAATACAAAATGCTTGAAATAAACATTAGTCTGAACTTACACAAGAATTAGTATATTTTCTCTTCGCCTACCCTAAAACTAGCTTATTTTTGTGTTCTAGCCAGGATAAAATGACCAGAAATTGTACTTTACAGGTTATGTACTTTCTGGTTTGTTGATTGTGAGCTACTGAAAATCCCTGCATTGAAGAGTGCACATCAGTCCCCAGCAGGGGAGAGTGTAAAGTGTTAAATGACACATTGTGTGGAAGGGGCGTGTCCACTGTTGAAGCCATTACGCTGCAGCAGTAATGGATCAGACAGGCTTGTCATTCCAATATAGGCCCAAAACTTGGTCTAATTGGTTCTACAAAATCGTGCACCTTCAGATATGAAGCAGGCATAGATAAATAGCCATTCACATCACATCCTAATGATTGTGTGTTTTGTCTTAAGTTCTCTGTTAACTGCCATTAAGATTTTTATAACTTTCTGCAAACCATTTTCTACATAAAACACTTTCCGTTTGTTTTCCTTTTCTTATCTTTGCCAGGCACATGTGTGGGGGGGATAGTAAAGCATCATATTTATTCTTGATTATCAACTAAGTTATTTGCATTATTTAAAAGCTATAGACTATTACTGGCCATCATGAGAAAATAAAGTCAGTAAGATGTCTTAGCCATGTAATTCCAATACATCAACTCACATCAACACCATTTACGTCAGACTCTCTGCATGCTGTAAATGTATTTGTGTTTAAAATAAAAAAATAAAAAACTTGAAAAGGTGTACATTTCTTTTTTTTTTTAAGGTGTGGGGAATGCTTTATGTTTTTTGTATGAGATGGAATCACGTTCCTATCGCATAACCAATCACATTCAAACTGATGTTATAAATAGTAGTCAGTACACACATACTATTGGTGAAAGTGACTCTGATTAAGCCAATATAAAGTTGCTGCAATTTACTCAGTTGCCTCTTACATTAAAAGCCATGGTCCACAAAGTTACAAAGCATCAAAGGGATCTCATTATTATAAGGTATCGGTCAGGGGAAGGTACAAAACCAAGGAGTTAAAGGGTTTGTAACCCTAAATTATGCCTTGCTGCCAGCCTCTCCCTTTCAAGCTCTCATCCTTCACTATATAAGTGTAAGAAACAAAGCCTCTAAATACCTTTTTGTGAAGTATCTTCAGGCCGGTCACGTGATTCCCGGCAGCTCTAATTCTCCGATCCAGGGCCACAGCAGGAGTGCTCCCTCTGATGTCAGAGGGGGGGGGGTCACGTGACCAGCCTGAGACTACTTTACAAAAAGGTATTTAGGGGCTTTGTTTCTTACAAACACAGTGCAGGATGAAAGCTTGAAAGAGAGGGGCTGGCAATGACATTATACTTTTTTTATTAGCGGGGGAGGCAGAGACACAGACTCCCAAGCTGACAGGCAGGGAGGGGGGTGAGAACAGGGGAGAGCAGAGAGGAGAAGCAGCAGATGGCAGAGGGACGTATGCTGACCACGGTTGTCAGGGCACAGCAGCCATGATTATCTTGGCCAGCACACGGAAGGGGACATAGGCTGTGGCAAGATAGAAGCCATTTCTTACTAAGAACATCCAAGCCCAATGCATTTTGCAAAAACCTACTTCAACTCTGCCAAAAGCCTGCAGGAAAATGTGTCCTAGCCTGATGAGACCAATGTTAAACTGTTCGGCCACAGCTCCAAAAAGTATATTTGGCACAAAACCAACACTACGCTTCACCAAAAAAAAAAAGAAGCACTATACCCACCATGAAGCATGGTGGCAGCAATAATGCATTGAGACTATTTTCCTTCACCCAGATCTGGGGTTATAGTCCAGGTGGAGGGACTTATGAACAGTCCCAAATGTGCCAATTTTGGCACAAAACCTTCAGACTTCTGCGTAAAATCTGAAGAGGAATTTCACCTTTTGAGTATGGCAATGACCCGAAGCATACATCAAAATCAGCAAAAGAATGGCTTCACTAGAGGATGATCAGCGTTTTAGAATGGCCCAGACCTAAATTCAATTGAAAATCTGAGGATGACCTGATGAAGGCTGTGCACAGGAGATGGCCTCACAATCGTACAGATTTGGAGCTCTTTTCCAAGGAAGAGTGGGCAAAGCTTCCCAAGGCAGGATGTGCCATGCTGATAGACTTGTACCCTGAAAATACTAAATGGGGTCAAAAAAGTATTCGTTTAACCACTTCAGCTCCGGAAAGTTTTACCCCCTTAATGACCAGGCCATTTTTTGCGATTCAACACTGCGTTACTGCGACGCTGTACCCAAAAACAATTGATGTCATTTTTTCCCCACAAATAGAGCTTTCTTTTGGTGGTATTTGATCCCCTCTGCAGTTTTTAGATTTTGCGCTATAAACAAAAAAAGGGCGACAATTTTGAAGAAAAGCCATATTTTTTACTTTCTGCTATAAAACATTCCCAATAAAATCTTTTTTAAAAATCTAATTTTTTTATTCAGTTAAGGCCAATTTGTATTCTGCTACATATTTTTGGTAAAAAAAAATTCCCAAAAAGCGTATTTTAATTGGCTTGCGCAAAAGTTATTGCTTTTACAAACTACGGGATAGATTTTTGGAATGTTTATTTTTTTTGTCTTTATTAGTAATGGCGGCGATCAGCGTTTAATGGGACTGTGACATTGCGGTGGACAGACCGGCCCCTAACTGACATTTTTGACACTTTTTTGGGGACCAGTGACATTAATACAGTAATCGGTGCCTTTTTATATGCACTGTTACTGTATAAATGACACTGGCAGGGAAGGGGTTAACACTGGGGGTGATCAAAGGGGTTAATGTATGCCTAAATGTGCTTACTCACTGTGTATGTAAAGGATGAAACTCCCATGGATGATTTTTACCTATTGGTACACTATCTCCTAAACGTGCACCATTTAGGAGATATTTTCTTGTGAAGCCTCGAGTGACGTCCCCAGCTCATGCGCTCTGAAGGAACAGCATACTGTGTAGTGCCGTGAACAGTGGCTCCCACACACATGCGCAGGAGTGACTTTATAACGGCTCGTCTAGTTCCTTGCTGGGATCTCTGGTCCTGGCAAAATTTTTTCTTTTAGATAGAAATTTTTTCTCCTGGTTTTTTTTTTTTTTTTTTTTTTTACCCTGTGAGATCTACAATCAACTGCCGGACTGGGCGGCGGGCTGGATAATCTAGATCCAGTAGTCACCCCAGTCTGGCCAGCAAGTGCATGCAGACCTCAGCTTCGCGCTAAGTTGGCCGTGACATAGGGTGGTGGCTGGCCTGTGAGTTAAACTCCTCGCGGGGTCGCCTACGACCGGGTCTCGGCCCGAGTCGCAGCGTTCCTCCGGGCCGACAGCCCCCCATTTTGATTCAGACCCCCTGGAGGGTTTTGCGGTGGATGTGGCCCCTCCATGGCATGGGGGTTCCCATCCTTCCTGTTAGGCACCCCCCTCATCGGTCTGGTGGTCAGTTTGTGCAATATAGCCCCCCATCCATCCCCCTCCCTCACTAGGGTTTTGGGGAGGCCTGCGGTGGGGGGCAGGGATTTGTGCGGGTGGGGGGGGGTGCTGCTGGCGATCGGGCAATCGGCCGTGGGGGGGGCCATCCAGAGCAACAAAGGTATTTCCTTTCCCTCCTATTTTGACAGAATTGTCACTTAAAAGTGGACTGTTTCACCGGCGATGGACCCTCCGGTTTCCAGTTTGAACAAGGAAACAATGATTCCTGTTGAAGTGTCCCCTATCTTTAAGGACCCAAGCTGACAGGAAAGCGAAGGCTGTGGCCCGCAATATGTACCCCCTGACTGATTCGGCACTGAGGCCGGTATGTACCATTGTAATGGTGTCGCAAACTGTGACTGGGTGGGCTAAGCTTTTACACCGTGACCTGGAGGGGGAGAAGCTCCCCCCCTGCCTTTGCTGAGCTGGCGGACCAGTTGGTCTAGGGGCTGCAGTTTATCTGTGATGCCTCTTTGGATGTGGCTCTTCTAGTTGTTAGGCTCTCTGCTTTAACAGTGGTCTTTCAGCGTCTTTTGTGGCTCAAATGCTGGTCTGCGGACCAGACTTCTAAAAAGGCCTTGACTGATCTTCCTTTTCAAGGAGTTCATCTGTTTGGAGCTACCACGGATGACATCAAGGGTTTCACGGGGGGGGGGGGAGAGTACCTTTTCTCTGCACGCTAGTAAGGGCAAGGTCGATCGTCTTAGACGTAGGCCATCCTTCTTAGCTCATAAGTTTTGTTCGTCCCTCACGGGCGACTGACAAGGGATCAAAGCCTTTCAGGGCCTCCTCTGGTGGATCCAAGCAAACTTGAGCTGGAAAGTCGAGAGCGGGCTTATGCAGACCCTTACACAGGGCAGGGCTCCTTCAGCATGAAGGTGCACCCTCACCCGTATCGGGGGCAGGGTGATATCTTTGCTGGTTCCGGACCCGTGGACCTACCTGATACAAGACAAGTGGGTCCACAAAGTCCTTCAAGATCGAGTTTTGTTCTTATCCCCCAGCAAGATTCTTTGCTTTCAACTTGCGCCTGTCCCCGGATTGCTTACTGGGTCTGTTCGTGGCAGTGCAAGACCTGTTACTTTAAGGAGTGATTGTCCCGGTTCTGACATTGGAACGTTTTCAGGGTTTTTACTCAAACCTGTTTACAGTTCCCAGGACTGAAGGCAAGGTGCGTCCAATCCTAGACCTTAAGGCACTGAACTGCTTTGTGCGGGTGCAGAAGTTCAGAATGGAGTCCATTTGCACAGTGGTGGCATCCCTGCATCAGGAGGATTTTCTTGCCTCTATCAACCTCAAGGATGCTTACATTCACATTCCAATAAGTGCCAGTCACCAGCGCTTCCTCTGCTATGCCGTGGGAGAGGAGCATTCTCAGTTTGTAGTATTACCCTTTGGTCTCGTCTCTGCTCCTTGGGTCTTCACAAAAGTATTAGCCCAGATGCTAGCATTGTTATGCCAAGGGGGGTTCACGATACTTGGCTACTTGGATGACCTCCTTCTGCGAGCGGAGTCTCCTACTGCTCTGATGCACAACCTGGAGATCACCATATGAACTCTGAGGGCGTTCGGCTGGATTCTGAATTTTCAGATGTCTGCTCTTTTTCGGTCCACAAAGCTGGACTATTTGGGTCTGACTCTGGACTCGGCCTTAGCCAGAGTGTTTCTTCCTTTAGACAAATTCAGAAATTGCAGGCTGCAATTCGTGTACAGCAAATGGTCATCCCTTCGGATTTGCATGCCAGTGCTCGGCCTGATGGTGTCTACCTTCGAGGCGGTTCTGTTTGCACAGTTCCATATTCGGAGGTGATTGATTTTTTTTCCATTCCTGCAAAGGAAGAATCCGCAGTCTCTGCACAACCAGATCCGGCTGAGCCCAGGAACTAAAGGGTCCCTGATATGGTGGCTTCGTTCTCCGTCGCTTCGGCTGGGAAAATCCTTCCTCCCCTTGCATTGAACAGTGGTCACCACGGATGCCAGCCTGTCAGGCTGGGGAGGCTTCCTCAGCAAAAATTCTGCTCGGGGGATCTGGACACCGGAAGAGTTCAGACTACCGATCAATGTCCTTGAACTCCCGAGCGATCAGACTGTTCCTGGACCATTGGACGGATTGTCTTCAGGGATGTCCAGTGCGCACTCAATCGGACAATGCCACCACCGTGGCTCAAGTCAATCACCATGGGGCACAAGAAGTGTCCTGGCGGCTCTGGAGGTAGCCCGCATTCTAAGGTGGGCAGAACGGTTCGTTCCAGCCCTCTCCGCCGTACACATTTCTGGGGTGGAAAACTGGTAGGAGGATTGCCTCAGTCGGCAGGCGTTGGACCAAGGGGAGTGGTCCCTTCATCTGGGTCTCATCAGTTGTGTCTCCGGTGAGGCATCCCCCAGGGTGGATCTGTTGGCGTCCCGGCTCAACAGGTGCAGAGGATTGTGGCTCGGTTCCTGGATCCTGCTGGCCCCATGGGGTCAGAATTGTCTGATTTACGCCTTCCCTCCTCTCAAGCTTCTGCCAAGACTTCTACGCAGCATCGAGACAGAAGGGATTCCGGTCATCTTAGTGGCCCTGGACTGGCCTCGCTGTGCTTGGTATGCCGATCTGGTGTGGCTGGTCGCCGACGTTCCTTGGAAGCTTCCTCTCAGGGAGGATCTGCTGTCCCAAGGACTGATATTCCATCCTGCTTTACAGTCTCTGGCTTTGGCGGCTGTGCTGTTGAACACCAGGTGCTGAAGCATAGGGGTTCATCTGAATTGGTAATTCCAACACTGTTAAAAGCTAGTAAATCTACTTCTAGGAAGATCTGCTATTGTACGTGGAAGACGTACATCGCGTGGTGTGAGTCTCTTGGGGGTTCATCCTCGCTCTTTTTCGGTGGCTCAGATCTTGACCTTACTTCATGGGTGGTTGAGCAGAAACTGGCCTTAAGTACGATCAAAGGCCAGTTGTCGGCCTTGGCAGTCTTCTTTCAACTGCCCTTGGCCACACACTCCCTGGTGCATACTTTTCTTCAGGGAGTTCGACACTTGGCTTCTCAAGTGCAGTCTCCGTTGTCGCCTTGGGACCTCACTTTGGTGCTATCAGTCCTCCAGAAGCCTCCTTTTGAGAATTTTTGGGAGATTCCCCTGCCTACACTGTCCCAGAAGGTGGCCTTTTTTGGTGGCTATCACCTCTGCGCACATGGTGTTGAAAATGGCGGCGTTCTCTTGTCCACATTACTTGGTGGTTCACAGAGATAAGGGGGTTCTTTGTCCCTGTCTTTCGTTCCTTCCAAAGGTTGTCTCTGATTTTCACTTGAATGAAGACTTTGCGTTGCCTTCCCTGTGTCCCGGGCCAAAACATTGAAAGAAAATTATTTTGCATGCCTTGGATGCGGTCCGGGCGATTAGGGTGTACCTGGAAGCTACGGAGTCGTTTAGGAAATTAGACTCACTATTTGTACTCACAGATGGGCCTCGGCAAAGGTTGTCTGCGTCGGCTGTGACTAATTCCAGATGGCGATTCAGGCCTATTCCATTAAGGGTCAGGTTTCTCCTTTCCTTGTCAGGGCGCACTCTACTTAGGCGCTCAGTGCCTCCTGGGCCTTCCATTATCAGGCGTCAGTGACGCAGGTTTGCAAGGCAGCCACCTGGTCATCCGTGCACACTTTCCCGAAGTTCTATAAAGTGGATGTGTTGGTATCTGCGGATGCTTCCTTTGGCTGCAAGGTTTTACAGGCTGCTGTTCAGAGGACCTGGTCCTCTTTGAGGGTGTATTGTTTTTTCAGGTGGGTTCCAGTTGTTTTGGTTGAGCTCCTGTTTACCTGGTTGGCTATAATTTAGCCTTGAGAATTATTTTTTTTTTTTTTGCTGTTCCCACCTCTCAACACTGCTTTGGGACGTTCCAATGGTTAAGATCAGGATGTGTCCTTCAATGAAAAAAAGAGAAAATGGGATTTTTGACTTACCGTAAAATCCATTTCTCTGATGTTCATTGACAAGCACAGCACCCACCCCTCTCTGAAGTTGTATTTTCTTCTGACACTGCTTGTAACAAAACTGAGTACCTATAGCAGAGAGAGGGAGTATACCAGCGGGGACTGCCCATAGGTGTAGCCAGACTTTTTTTTTTTTCTGCCTAGTTTCCTACTGCTGTAGGGGGCAGTATAACCCAATGCATAAGATCATCAGGAGCTGTGTCCGTCAATGACTTTTAGAGAAATGGATTTTAAGGTAAGTCAAAAATCCCATTTTTCTCATTAGCATTTAATCATTTACACACCAATACAATAAAAGTTGAGCTTCTCAGTTTCACACAGAAATGCTCTGTCTATGTCTTTTAAATCGTCCATAATTGCAGCAACTTCTGACCTGATAATGACTGATTCGTTCTGTGTTCCTCCTTTACTCTTGTGCATGAAAGACTGGAAGTTCTTGGCTTGTAAAACCTTGTCTGCGAGTGCCTCTGTCTGCCAAGGCACTTATTATCTCATAGGAGATGTGAGCAGGGCTGGTGCAAGGATTTTTGACACCCTAGGCGAAACCTCGTTTTGCTGCCCCACTGTTTTTGCCCCAGACTCCACCCCCTTTTCCCTGCCTGGTGTATACCTGTCACCAGATACAGCGTGTCTTCACCATTGCCTGTCACCAGATGCATTGTGTCACCATTGCCTGTCACCAGATGCATTGTGTCACCATTGCCTGTCACCAGATGCATTGTGTCACCATTGCCTGTCACCAGATGCATTGTGTCACCATTGCCTGTCACCAGATGCATTGTGTCACCATTGCCTGTCACCAGATGCATCGTGTCACCATTGCCTGTCACCAGATGCAGTTTGTCACCATTACCTGTCACCAGATGCAGCGTGTCACCATTGCCAATTATCAGATGCAGCTTGTCACCGTTGCCTGTCACCAGATGCAGCGTGTCACCGTTGCCTGTCACCAGAAGCAGCATGTCACCATTACCTGTCACCATTGCCTGTCACCAGATGCAGTTTGTCACTTGCCACCCGCAGCCTGCAGTGTTCCACTTCACCTTTAGCCTGACTCTCTCTCCCCTTCAGCTTGGTATGCTGGGGGCTGCAGACAGTTTTCCCAGTCTTAGTTACTACATTTCCCATGATCCTCTCTGCTCCTTTTCCATTTTTCTTTCCTGACCAATAGGTAAGAGAGGGGAGAAACTTCCTGCTGCTATACTCCCTAGTATAGCAGCAGGAAGAGGAGAAGGAGGGGTAAAAGTAGAGTCCACAGCTGCTCTTTCTCCACATAGCGCTCTGACCTCCTGCTGTTGACCGAAGGAGGGAGGGAGAGCAGGCAGAAACAGACAGCGGTGGCTCGAGTGGGGGCGGGGCAGCACAGTTTCTCCTTCCCGTGCCAGTGTAGGGGGATCCGCAGAGCCGCTGCGCAAATTAGGGAGCCACCTGTGCCCATGGGGACATCACTAAGCGCCGCCCCTAGCTGATGTGCACTCTAGGCCGGCGCCTACCTTGCCTATAGGTAGCGCCGGCCCTGGATGTGAGAAACTAATTATTGCAAGAATGAAAATGTATATCTCTTGCTATTATTTTACTGGTTATGGGGGTGCCTTATAGATACAACTCAGACTGTTTTTGTTATGGTCCATCTTTGCTGTACTATTTAACTCTAAGTTCAGGGTTTGGAGCATGTTATACCCATATACAAGTTGTAACGTATAACCTGCTCCAAAAGCCCTGTATCTTTCAAACTGACTACCCATACACAGGTATTGGCTGAAAGCTATAGGGCTTGTGTGCAGGAGCCTGTCATTGCACCATCACTGGAGATTAAAACGTTGCTTGGGGCTAATACAAACCATTCTTAGTGCTAGAGCTCACGATTCTGGATAACATGAGAATCACAATTTTTTTGCTTAGAATAAAGATCATGATTCTCGGCGTAACATTATCTTTTACACACAAAAAAATTGGGCAAACTTTTAGTTTTTTTTTTTTAATTCATTAAAGTGTATATTTTCCCAAAAAACTGCATTTGAAAGACTTCTGTGCAAATACCGTGTGACGTAGAAGGTTGCAACGATTGCCATTTTATTCTCTAGGGAAGTGTTTCTCAACCTTTTTTTTTTTTTTTTATAGTGGAGGAACCCTTGGCAAAAAGTCTGGGATCTCGGGGAACCCCTAAAAAATAAAATGTCAGATCTACAACTCACAGAACATTGGAAACGCTATTTGTAAAAATAGCGTTAAATAATAGAATAAATATTAGATCTCATCTGACACCAACATTATAGTGTGAACAGGGCACATAGAACATACATTAGAACAAGCCCAAAATATTCTAAGCAAATCAAAGTTGCACATAATTTCTTATTCGTTTTTTTGCACATATGCTGTGAGCGAGGCCTTATGCCTCGTACACACGTGCAGATTGTCGGCCGATTTTCGGCTTGTTAGTATGATACAGCCGACAGCGCACTCTCGGCCGAAAAGAATCTGTCGTGCAAGCATTAAAATTTTTGTATGCCGACACCAGAGCGGCCGATTGTTCGCCAGTCAATACAGAATTCGGCCGACAGACAGCAGATTTGCAAGACTGGGCATGCTCAGAAAAGAAAAAACACAGGGAAAGTTAACCATTACATGACATCACTTCTGTAGTCGGCGGACAAAATTCTTGTGCAGTCTTTTGCACTTTTCAACAGACACGACAGCCCGGGGACAAAAGACGGCCGATCGTTCGGCCGACGATCTGCACGTGTGTACGGGGCATTACTGAACTTGAACAAAACTTCCAAATATTTTGATTCATAAATAGGACAGCAGATTGAGAACAGTTGAGCCTTGTTCACTACATACATGCATAAGAATTGATGGAAAATGGTGCACATTTGACCTGCGTTTTCCTAACATAGATCTCTGAAAGGACATAAAAAACAACTGATTTCTATGGGCCATGTTCACACCACAATGTTGGTGTCATTTTAACCACTTAAGCCCCGGAGGATTTTCCTGCTAAACGACCAGAGGGTATTTTGCGATTCGGCACTGCGTGACTTTAACAGACAATTGCGCGGTCATGCGACGCTGTATCTAAACAAATTTGGCGTCCTTTTTTTCCCACAAACAGAGCTTTCTTTTGGTGGTATTTGATCACCCGTGCGATTTTTACTTTTTGCGCTATAAACAAAAAAAGAGCGTACATTTTGCAAAAATAACAATATTTTTCACATTTTTTTATATGAAATTCCCCAAAAAAAAAATGTAAAAATCAAAATTTTTTAAAATTTTCGGCCAATTTGTTTTATGCTACCTATGTTTGGTAAAAAAAAATCGCAAAAAGCGTATTTTGATTGGTTTGCGCAAAAGTTATCGCGTTTACTAACAAAGGGAAAGATTTCTGTCATTTTTGGTGTTTTTTTTTTTTAACGTGTAATGGCGGCGATCTGCGATTTTTTTTTTTGCGGTACTGCGACATTGGGGCGGACAGATCGGACCCTTGACTGACATTTTTGACACTTTTGGGGTTACCAGTGACATTTCTAAAGTAATCAGTGCTATATATATATATATATATATATATATATGCACTGGTAGTGAAGGGGTTAACTTTATTTGGGAGGGAGGGGCTGTGTGTGTCCCTAGGGGCGTGATTCTTACTGTGATTGGCTGTGGCTCTAGCTGTAAGGACACTGATCAACGGATCTACATACTAGATCCGAGTGATCAGTGTTTTTACAGCGAGGAGAATGACAGGTGGCTTGTTTACACAAGCTGCCTGACATTCTCCTTCTCCCCCGCCGATCGCCGAGTGACCGGCGGACATCGGGTCCGCTGGTCACACGCGCGGGGGGGGTCCGTGACCGCGCGGGAGCGCGCTCGCTCCCCAGAGCCTCACAGGCGAGCGACGTAGACCTACGTCACTCTGCCTGTGAGGGGCCGACTGCCGCAGTAAATATACTGTGAGCAGTCGGCAAGCGGTTAAGTATTTTTCTCTTACGTCCTCCGACAGTCGCCGCCTCTTCATATTCGTCACATATGGGGTATTAGACTTTGCTCCGAAGGAGTAGCTAGGCAACAGAATATGTTAACAATAAAGCTTTAACATATCCCACCCTCAAGGGGTGGTCCCCTCAGTCAATACCCTCCTACTTCCTGCAACCATATCTCAGTTTTAATGTCTAGCTTGTCAGGAGTGGCTGGCTCTCTCTGTGCTGGGACTTTTTGTCCCAGACTCTTTCTTCTTTTTGATATTTTGTTTGAGTTTTCTCTCTACCTTTACTTAGCTGTTATTTTTGTCAGCATTAGTTAGTTCTTCGGACGAAGAGGATCATGCGGACTGGGTCTCGGGCTGATCCCCCTGGTCGCAGGTCGTGGGTCAGTGGCTTCCCAGTCTGCCATCGAGCGTTCAGCCAGGTAACGCTCCTGGCACGGTGAACGACCCATCCCTGTTCGGTGCAGGGATGATTGGTGAGGTGGCTACCTCACCGGACGCTGTGCGGTTTCTGAACCGCCATTGTGTGCGTCTTGAATTGCGACTCTCCCTGCCTCATGTGCAGCGGCTTGTTCGCCTGTGCGGGTTCCCCACGCCATGTGAGGTAAGTGTATCTATGTGGGGACCTGTCTGTCTGGGGGGGGTCTCAGTCTGGGACTGTGTAACCTGCCTTTAATCACACTGCTTGTCTCCCTATATCTCGGCTGCATGCTGTGGGCTGCAAGGGGGGGGGGAGCTGTATGACACTGAGTATGTCAGGCTGGGCAGTGTGAGGAGCTGTGTGCTGTGGGGCATGTTTTTAATGGCATGTTGGGGCATATACAGCGATCGCTGCGGCGATCTAACATGTATCCATAGTATGGGATAATATTGTGTGTGATTTTATGCACTGTGGAGCGGCGATTTCGGCGCCAAACGGCGCCATTTTACCGGCGCCCGCTCCGGCCGCATGGTTTACATGCACGGCGGCCATTTTCTTGTAGCCTCCATAGGCTTACATAGAGCGCCCTGGCAGCATCACTTCCTCTCTCCTGGAAGCACCGATCGAGACAGCAGCAGCAGCGGAGTCTCCTCAGGTTTTATCCTTCTATTCCTGTATTCCTTTGCCTGTATTCAGTCTGTATATTCCCTGTGGGGGTCTCATTGTGCCTGAGTGTGGTGCGGTGGGCTGCGCTTGCCGCGCTTGCTGTAAGGGGGCAGTTAACCCTTGGTTGTCTGGCATACAGGGGCAATGGATTCTCAGGAGGGCAAGTTTCCCACAGTATTGGTGGAAAGCCAGGGGACCGCTGTTTCCCCCCCAGGGGGGGATTTGGCCACTATTGTGGCTGGCCTTGCTGCACAGGTGCAAATGCTGGTGGCTGCTCAATCTACTAAACGGCCCAGAGTTACTCTGTCCTCTGATTCTGAGGGTGAAGGTGATGGGGCTGTTCTGGCGGGGACCCCCCTATCGGGGTCCCGCTCCTCTCTTGATCTAGTGGGGTCTGAGGTAGAGGCTGAAGTTGAGGGGGTTGATAATTCTCCCCCTGGCTCGCCTGAAGAGCTTGCAATCATGGATGAGTTGATTGCTTCCATTAAGCAGACGCTACGTTTGCAGGACGAGGTGTGTCCCCCAGCTGCCTTGGCGGCTTATGGGACGCAGAGAAAACGCAGGACGCCGCAGGTTTTTCCCTGCAATGCTGATTTTCAGCGCGCTGTTAAGGACCAATGGCGCGATTTGCGCAAGCCTTTTGCGGTACCAAGTAAATTTAAGCTGCGTTATCCTTTCTCGCCTGCCACTGATGAACGGTGGTGTGTGCCTCCGCCAGTGGATCATGCTATGCGGTTTTGAACAAAGCCACTGCGATCCCTGCAGAGGGATCCCCTGTTTTCCGTGATGCCACGGATAGGAGACTGGAGTCTCTTGCCCGTCATACTTATTCTGTTACGGGTTCTATGCTTAAGGCTCTGTTTGCTTCTCTCATGGCGGCCCTGGCGATCGCAAGTTGGACGCAGATGCTTAGGCGCGTCCTAGTGGCCGATTCGGCCTCGGCGGCGACCCTGGATATGGTGGATCAGATCCACCAGGGTGTCATGTATCTGTGTGATGCGGACCTGGACCTGATTCCGTTGGCCGCGCGTGTGCACAGCGTGGCGGTGTTGTCTCGCCGCCTGGTTTGGTTGAAATGTTGGTCGGTGGACCAATCTTCACGTAAAACCTTAGCCAATCTGCCTTATGATGGGTCTCGCCTTTTTGGGGAGTCCCTGGATGTGTTGATTAAGGGGATTACCGGGGGTAAGAGCACTCTCTTGCCCCATTTCCCCAAGGCTAAGGGGGCTTCTGGGAAGAAGCATGCTCATTTTCGGCCCCCTCAGGGGTCCTTTCGTGCCTTTCGGCCGCACTACAAGGGCAAACCGTTCAAGGGCCAGGGCTCTCAGAAGAAACCCTGGTCTGGGAAACAGAAGTCCGGCCAATCCGGACCTGCGGCCCATAACAGTTCGGCCTGAAGGGGCGCCCTCACCCAGTTTTGGGGTGGGGGGGACGCTTGCTCGGTTTTCTTCAGCCCTGGTTGGCCCGTGTGCGGGACAGATGGGTTCTGGAAATCGTTCGATCTGGTTACAAGATCGAGTTTCTCTCTCGGCCAGAGAGCAGATTTTTTCCCTCAAATCTACAACTGTCTCCAGAGCGCCTGCGGGATCTGCACCTGGCGGTGCGGGACCTGAGGGCTCAGGGAGTGGTGGTTCCGGTGCCTCATCGGGACAGATTTCGGGGGTTTTATTCCAATCTGTTCACCGTGCCCAGAAAGGAGGGCAAGGTTCGTCCAATTCTGGACTTGAAAGCTCTGAACCGCTCTGTGCGGGTTCGCAAGTTCCGCATGGAATCCCTGCGCTCGGTGGTGGCTGCCCTGGTTCCGGGGGAATTCATGGCCTCCATCGATTTGAAGGATGCGTATCTTCACATCCCCATATTCGAGGGTCATCAGAGATACCTTCGATTTGCCATTGCGGAGGATCACTACCAGTTCGTGGCGTTGCCCTTTGGGCTCGCCTCGGCTCCGCGGGTCTTCACCAAAGTGCTTGCACCGGTTCTGGCATTATTGAGAGCCCAGGGCATTTCTGTCCTGGGGTATCTGGACGACATTCTGATTCGGTCTGCGACCAGTCAGGGTCTGGAGAAGGACCTGTCTGTCACGATGCAAACTCTGCAGGAGTTCGGTTGGACGATAAATGTTCCAAAGTCGACACTGAGTCCGTCGGTTCGTCTTCCCTATCTGGGAATGATACTGGACTCGGTGCAGGCGGAGGTCTTCCTGCCGGAAGACAAACTCAGGACTCTTCAGGAGGAAGTCAGGTCCCTCAGGGACGTTCCGAACTCGTCTCTGCGGACGTGTATGAGATGTCTGGGATTGATGGTCTCGGCTTTCGAGGCGATTCCTTTCGCGCAGTTTCACACGCGGGGTCTCCAGGCGGAGATCTTGTCCAAGTGGGACGGGCGACCTCAATCTCTGGATCTTCAGATCTCGTTGAGTCATCGCACCAGGGAAAACCTTCTGTGGTGGCTCCAGTCCCCGTTGGTGTCCGGGGGCAAGTCGTTTCGTCCGATCTCGTGGACGATAATCACCACGGATGCCAGCCTGTCGGGCTGGGGTGGTGTTCTGGGCGTTCTGTCCGCCCAGGGGACCTGGTCGGAGGGGGAGTCTTCCCTCCCGATCAACATTCTGGAATTGCGTGCGATAAGGCTCTGTCTTCATCGCTGGGCGGACCGGCTGCAGGACTGCCCGGTTCGGGTGCAGACGGACAATGCCACGGCGGTGGCCTACATCAACCACCAAGGGGGCACCAGGAGTGCCCGAGCGGCTCGAGAAGTGGCCGACATTCTGTCTTGGGCCGAGACTCATGTCCCGGCGATAACGGCGGTTCACATTCCGGGAGTGGAGAACTGGCAGGCGGACTATCTGAGTCGCCAGACCCTGGATCAGGGGGAATGGTCTCTCCACCCGGCTGTCTTCCAGATGTTGTGCGCGAAGTGGGGTCTTCCAGATGTGGACCTGTTCGCGTCTCGCCTCAACTACAAGGTGAAGAGGTTCGTGGCAAGGACGCGCGACCCTCGGGCAGACGCGTCGGACGCGTTAGTGGCCCCGTGGCATCAGTACAGGCTGATGTACGCGTTTCCACCGATTCAGTTGCTGTCCCGGTTCCTTCGCAGGTTACACTCGGAACGCAGCACGGTGATTCTCGTGGCACCGGACTGGCCTCGCCGGTCCTGGTACGCAGACCTCGTGAATCTGGCGGTCGACGCCCCCTGGCGTCTGCCTCTTCGGGACGATCTACTGTCTCAAGGACCGATTTACCATCCTGCTTTACAGTCGCTGGCTTTGACGGCCTGGCTGTTGAGACCGAGGTCCTGAAGGAGAAGGGTCTCTCTCCAGAGGTTGTTCATACCTTGATCAACGCGAGGAAGTCTTCCTCGGGAAAGGTTTATTACCGTACTTGGAAGGCCTATTTTGCCTGGTGTGAGTCCAGGGGGTTTTCACCCCGCACGTACTCGGTTTCCCGTGTGCTGTCTTTCCTTCAGACGGGTGTCGATCAGCGTTTGGCGCTGGCTACGATAAAGGGTCAGGTGTCTGCGCTGGCCGTTCTGTTTCAACGTCCCGTGGCTTCCAACTCCTTGGTTGGCACTTTTATTCAGGGTGTGCGGCATCTGGTTCCTCCTAGGAGGGATCCTTTGCCCCCTTGGGACTTGAATCTAGTCCTGTCTGTGTTACAACGTGCTCCTTTTGAACAGATCAGGGAGATATCGTTGTCTATGTTGTCCAAAAAGGTCGCCTTTTTGGTGGCGATCACTTCGGCTCGCAGAGTGTCGGAACTGGCGGCTTTGTCCTGCAAGTCTCCGTACCTGGTTGTTCATTTGGATAAGGTGGTCTTGCGACCTAATCCTTCTTTTCTGCCGAAACGAGTTTCGGAATTCCATCTTAACGAGGATATTGTTTTGCCTTCGTTGTGCACGAAGCCTAAACATCCAAAGGAGGTGAGACTACATTCTCTGGATGTTGTTCGGGCGATTAGGGTTTACCTTAAATCGACTGAGTCTTTTCGAAAGACGGACTCCTTGTTTGTTCTTCCAGAGGGTCCTCGGAAGGGCATGGCGGCTTCCGCCTCTACCATTGCCAAATGGATCAGGCAGACCATTGAACAGGCCTATGCCTTGCAGGGGAAGGTTCCCCCTGTGCCTGTGAAGGCGCACTCTACTAGATCTCTGAGTACGTCTTGGGCCTGTCGTCATGGGGCTTTTGTAGCCCAGGTGTGTAAGGCGGCGACTTGGTCGACCGTACACACTTTCACAAAATTCTACAAAGTAGATGTTCAGGCATCGGCGGATGCTTCCTTTGGCCGCAAGGTTCTTAGTGCGGCTGTTCCCTAGGGTCCCTTTATTAAAAAAGAATAGCGCGCAAATGCAAAAGAAATTACTACCAAATCTGAAGAGAGTCCATAAATAAAAATGGGGGTTTGGTCCCACCATATGGCCATATCGTGCTCAAGCCCACTACTGCGTCAAAGTACCCCATTATCAGTGGGTCCTACACTATCCATGAAAAAGAGATGAATCCAGCCCTTCTAACCCTTGGAGACAACACTCCTTGCTGGGAAAAATGTGCAAATGCACTACAGGGGACTCCTCCTATATCCACTTGATGGTGGACACTGATTGAGTACAGGTGTATGTGGGGGGTGGGGAGGGCTGCTCAACCTCGATAGTCTGGTCAGACCGAATACATAATAAACAGGCAAAAAATTTGGGGGAGCATACCCATGTATTTCCAAAGCTGCTGCAGCTATGAACCATATGAATGTTGGGGACTCCTGGCTGTTGGGATAAGTTTTGTATCCCCTGGTTTTTTGTCTTTTCCTGGGTTGTTGCTCCTGTTGAGCACTTATTTTTGCTGTTGCCCAGCTGGTTTCCTTCCTTTGGTAAGGTTCCTTTCTTTGATGTGGAGACTGCGTTGCCTTTCGGCGCGGATGCGTTTCCCACCCCTCATGTTTGCACTGCTTTGGGACGTCCCCATATGTGACGAATATGAAGAGGCGGCGACTGTCGGAGGACGTAAGAGAAAACGGAATTTTTGTAAAATCTTACCTGTAAAATTCCTTTCTCTGAGTCCTCCGACAGTCGCCGCCCCCGCCCCTCTTTTGGGGTTTGACTGTATACTCTACTGCTATTCCACTAAAACTGAGATATGGTTGCAGGAAGTAGGAGGGTATTGACTGAGGGGACCACCCCTTGAGGGTGGGATATGTTAAAGCTTTATTGTTAACATATTCTGTTGCCTAGCTACTCCTTCGGAGCAAAGTCTAATACCCCATATGTGACGAATATGAAGAGGCGGCGACTGTCGGAGGACTCAGAGAAAGGAATTTTACAGGTAAGATTTTACAAAAATTCCGTTTTCTCTGCAGAAAAAAATGCATACCTGTTGCACATTTCTGTACAGAAGAAATATGCACAGGATACTAATGTTGTTTTCAATGTGCACTGACAGCTAATATTGTCAATGTGCATTGATACTTGGTGCCATCTCTATAGTTCCAGCTCCTCTGAACCAGTGAGGGTGCTGCCAGGAGGAGTGCTGACAGTGGGAGCACATGGCTGAATGTTGTAAGGGGCGAGATCCTGTGTATGCGACTGAATGCAGAGTGCAGGGGCCTGTGGCTGGTTGAGACTGAATATAGCCGGAAGTGAGATAATTTAAGCATTATGTACAATTATGGTATAACATAAAGCTGTTATAATCTCACCTCCTGCTACATTCAGCCTGATCCAGCTGTTTGTCCCCCCCCCCCCCCCCCCCCCCCCCCCCCCCCCCACACACACACACACACACACACACACACACACACACACACACACACACACACACACACACACACACACACACACACACACACACACACACACACACACACACACACACACACACACACACACACACTCTGCTTCCCCCCTCTGCAGTCTGCATTCAGTGCTGTTATACACAGGATGTCACTGCCTGTTCTTTGCTCCTCCCTCCCCTGTCTGTATTCACCCCTTCTGTACACAGGAGCTCACCTTTCAATCCAGCCATGTATACCTTTTCTCTGCTCCCCCCTCCACAGTGTTAACTGATAACATTCAGCCAGGATCTCATCTGGTGCTCCCCACCCGCCTCCATGGTCTCCCTTTATCTATTCTTGGCTCCATGGTCTCCGTTCCTCTATTCTTGTCTCCACGCCTCCATGCTCCGAATTCAGAACTCCTGCTCTATGCATTCCTCCTCACTCCACCCTCTGAGTTCTCTGAGTCGGAACTACAGAAAGGGCATTGGGTATCAATGCGTGCTGACAGTACTCACTGTCAGCGCACATTGGGAACACTGGAAACAACATTGGGTGGAAATACATCAGCCAAAATGTTGAATTGCAGCGGAACCCTTGGGGACTTCTCATTTAAACCTGGGGTTCCGCAACACTGCTGTAGGTTCTCTGCTAAAAAAAAAAAAGTCAGGCCCATAAATATTGGGACATCAACACAATTCGAATCCTTTTGGCTCTATACACCACCGCAATGGATTTGAAATGAAACAAACAAGATGCGCTTTAACTGCAGACTTTCAGCTTTAATTTGAGGGTATTTACATCCAAATCAGGTGACAGGTGTAGGAATTACAACAGTTTGTATATGTGCCTCCCACTTTTTTAAAGGGACCAAAAGTAATGGGACAATTGGCTGGAAAGTGTGAGTGTGAGCAGGTTCTGTGTCGGTCTGCACTTCCCTTTCACAGCTAAAGTCTTAAGTTATTACTAAAACCAGTAAAATCTGAATGCAGAGGCAATTATTAATTATGATAAAGAATAGATACATTTACAGTGCCTTGCGAAAGTATTTGGCCCCCTTGAACTTTGCGACCTTTTGCCACATTTCAGGCTTCAAACATAAAGATATAAAACTGTAATTTTTTGTGAAGAATCAACAAGTGGGACACAATCATGAAGTGAAACGAAATTTATTGGATATTTCAAACTTTTTTAACAAATAAAAAACTGAAAAATTGGGCGTGCAAAATGATTCAGCCCCCTTAAGTTAATACTTTGTAGCGCTGAAGAAAAGCAGGCCCAAACCATGATGCTGCCACCACCATGTTTGACAGTGGGGATGGTGTGTTCAGGGTGATGAGCTGTGTTGCTTTTACGCCAAACAAAACGTTTTGCATTGTTGCCAAAAAAGTTCGATTTTGGTTTCATCTGACCAGAGCACCTTCTTCCACATGTTTGGTGTGTCTCCCAGGTGGCTTGTGGCAAACTTTAAACTACACTTTTCATGGATATCTTTAAGAAATGGCTTTCTTCTTGCCACTCTTCCATAAAGGCCAGATTTGTGCAGTATACGACTGATTGTTGTCCTATGGACAGAGTCTCCCACCTCCACTGTAGATCTCTGCAGTTCATCCAGAGTGATCATGGGCCTCTTGGCTGCATCTCTGATCAGTCTTCCCCTTGTATGAGCTGAAAGTTTAGAGGGACGGCCAGGTCTTCGTAGATTTGCAGTGGTCTGATACTCCTTCCATTTCAATATTATCGCTTGCACAGTGCTCCTTGGGATGTTTAAAGTTTGGGAAATCTTTTTGTATCCAAATCCGGCTTTAAACTTCTCCACAACAGTATCTCGGACCTGCCTGGTGTGTTCCTTGTTCTTCATGATGCTCTCTGCGCTTTAAACGAACCTCTGAGACTATCACAGTGCAGGTGCATTTATACGGAGACTTGATTACACACAGGTGGATTCTATTTATCATCATTAGTCATTTAGGTCAACATTGGATCATTCAGAGATCCTCACTGAACTTCTGGAGAGAGTTTGCTGCACTCAAAGTAAAGGGGCTGAATCATTTTGCACACCCAATTTTTCAGTTTTTTATTTGTTAAAAAAGTTTGAAATATCCAATAAATTTCGTTCCACTTCATGATTGTGTCCCACTTGTTGTTGATTATTCACAAAAAATTACAGTTTCATATCTTTGTTTGAAGCCTGAAATGTGGCAAAAGGTCGCAAAGTTCAAGGGGGCCGAATACTTTCGCAAGGCACTGTATATAGTCTGGTAAAACTGGCCCTTTGAGAGCAACCATAACACTGATGTGGCCCAAAACAATATTGAGCTTGACACTCCTGCTCTGGAATATGTTCTTTTTTTGAAAAATCATTTTTATTAGTTTTAAAACAGCAAACCGTAACAGACATTTACAGAATAAAAATACCAGACAAAAAAAAAAAAATGTCCACCCAATCAAACCCCCAATGCCCTACTCCCCCCCCCCCCCCCCGAACAATCATCAGCAACCCAAGTATCAGCCAGGAGAACCGAGGTTAGGAGGTCAGCGCAGGCCAGTGCCAAATAACACTCAGTCCTACGCCGACCCCTGGAAGTAAATGTTCCTGAGCTCCAAATATTCAAGCCCTCTCTAGCTCATGTAGGTATATAACACTTAAACATTCCAGGACGAACAGTATTGGTAATGTGTAGCGTAAAAATACAAAATGCAGTGCCAACGTCTAGTTCAACTATATAAGAAAAAACAGTTAACCTACAGTATCTGAGGATTCAACCCACGCCCTCCAAATCTTCTCGAATTTTCTTGGACAACCCCTAGAAATGTAAGTCGCCTTGTAAAGCAGCAAAACAGCATTTACTAAGCCCTTCCAGAATAAAAGCGAAGGTGGAGCCACCTTCTTCCAATGCAGGAGGATCGCTCTTTTTGCATAAAAAAAGGAGAATGACAAGTAAAGTTCTGTGTGCCAGCGAGGGGACCACTTCCTCCACCAATCCCAAGAGACAGACTCTTGGGGTCAGCGGAATCGGAGTCAGCAACACCTCCGTAAGACAAGAAGTTACCGCACTCCAGAACAGCTGGATCTGGATACAGTCCCAGAAGACATGAGTCACATCTGCCGGGGAAGCGGAGCAACGCCAACACTCAAGGTCAGATACATTTTGGCTAGGCGGGCTGGTGTGTAGTAGATCCTATGAAGAAATTTAAACTGTATAAGCCTGTCTCTAGCAGCCACTAAATACTTGAAGGGTTCAGTCCACACCTCCTCCCAGTCATCACCCTGGAGGTCAGTCACCTCAGCTGTCCATTTCTCTCTGCACCTGACTATGCCTGGGTATCCACCCAGCAAAGTGGAAGGTCCCCAGCCGCAGCAAGTCGGGCATCCTCATCCAAGGACAAGATCGAGGATTTCCTCCAGTTGACCAGGAGGCCGGAACATTTACCAAAATCGTCCAGTATAGACAGGGCCATCTGTAAAGAGGGACCTGGGTCCTCAAGAAACAACAACATATCGTCTGCGTATAACGCAATGCATTCTTTAATGGAACCCACCCTGATTGGCCCTACAGCTGGGGAGCTGCGCAGTGCTATGGCAATGGGCTCAAGAGTGAGGGCGAACAGGAATGGGGAAAGGGGGCATCCCTGCCTCGTTCCCCGCCCCACCATGAAGTATGGAGATGTTAGATAACCAAGCCTGATGGCTGTTCTAGGTCCTGTGTAGAGGAGTCCGATCCATGTCCTAAAGTTAGGCCCAAAACCCCTGAGTTCCAATACCTTAAGCATGAAAGCCCAATCGACTGAATCAAAGGCCTTCTCAATATCAATGGAGACCACCACCCTCCGGCTAGAGTCCCCCCCCCGGGGAGTTGAAGATGAGTGAACAACCTCCTAATGTTGGTATCAACCGACTTGCCAGGCATAAAGCCTGTCTGATCCGGATCAATCAAAGAATAAATGACACCAGCCAGTCTATTAGCTAGGACCTTCGTTAATATTTTGAGGTCCATATTTAAAAGGGCGATAGGGTGATAAGAGGAGCAATCCAGGGGGTCCTTACCAGGTTTCGGTAAAAGCACCATATAAGCGTCTAACATGGAAGAGGGGAGTTTCTCTCTCTCTAAACAGTGCTGCAATAAAGAACTTAGTCTGGGCGCTAACTGTTCAGAATAATGTTTATAAAAGTCAGCTGGAAAGCCGTCTGGACCAGGAGCTTTGTGCGGTGGAAACGCCGCAATGGCCTTTTCCACCTCCAGAGCCGTGATCCGTTCATCCAAGAGGGCGCTATCCTCTTTCCTCAGAGTCGGAAGAGGGACACTCCCCAGAAGCCTATCCATGTCCGAGGAGTCCCCACCCACTACCGGAGCATACAAAACCTCAAAGTAGTTGTGAAACGTCTCTAGAATGTCACGGGGATCAGTCTTTATAGCCCCCCCAGCACCACCGATGAGTGGGATATTAACAGGGGCCCTCTGGTCAGCCACTAGCAACTTACCAGTTTTGTCCCCCTGTGCAAACACGGATTCCCACGCATTCTTGGCCTCAGTGTGGGCAAGATCGGATAGATGCAGGGAGAGAAGGCGTCTCGCCTCCAGCAAAGCAGAATAGCTTATGTCAGATGGAGAATCCGCATGTTCCCTCGCCCGCATCCGCTCCGCCTCCTGCAGCGACTGAATCTCACTGTTATGATCCTTTCTAGCTGTCTTAATGGCTGAAATACATTCTCCCCTCGTCACTGCCTTGAAGGCTTCCCAAACCACTTGCTGCTCTGCAGAGTCTACATTCTCCTCCCAATACGACTGTATCGACTGTCCAAGGTGAGAGGCTACCTGATCCTGTTGGAGCCAGCACGCAGACAGGCGCCAACCCCGCACTCCAGCCCCCAATTCGAGGTTCACTGTCAAGAGTAGCGGGTTGTGATCAGACACCCCCCCTGCCAAGTACTCCTAGCCAATCAAAAGGGACTGCATTCGTGTACTCCCAAAGGCCAAATCAGACCGGGAAGACGATTGGTGAGTGGTGGAAAGGTGAGAATATTCCCTCAATAATGGATGCTTCCATCTCCAAAGTTCGGACATGCCCACCGCAGAAGCCCATGTCAGCAGATCCACTGAGGCAGGCCGATTGGGGTTGGAAGTATCCAAAGCGCCATCCAAGATGGCATTAAAATCACCCATAAACAGCATTGGGAGGTGAGCATAGGCAGCTAGCTTGTCAACCAGATAATATAGCAATTGAATCCCAAAAGGAGGAGGGACATACACCGCTACCAAAAGCATTGTAACAGAATAAATATCCAGAATCACTGCCACATATCTTACCCCCGGATCACAGACCACCTGGTGAATAGTACAGGGAATGGATTTGCTAATTAGAATGGAGACCCCCCTGGCATAGGTGGAGTAGGTTGCATGAAATGCCCTCTGTGTCCACGGTCTCAGAAGAGCAAGAATCATGTTACCATCCAGGTGGGTCTCCTGCAGGAGGAGAATATGTGGCTTAATAACCCTCAGATACTGAAAGACACTGGCCCGCTTGAACTTATTATTTAAACCCCTCACATTCCATGAGAGGAACCTGATGTTGTCAGCCATAAGAATCAATAAAAAAATAATGAATTAACCAGGAGAAGGCTCGAAGCAAAACATAGTCCAGTAAGAGCTGAACAAAAAAATAATAAATTGTCATGGTAACCTCTGAGCGTCCAGGAGCAAAAGAGTTCAGGTGCTGGTGCAACATTCCCAATGCCATTATACCAGAAACCAAAGAAAAAGAAAAACCACAGAAAAAAACAGTCTGGTATGTGGCTTGAATCCCAAACTTCCCAAAAAACTGAAATGTGCGACGGTCCTCCAGTGTGAACAACAGTCCGGCAGGTAAGATGACAGTTGCTGTCCCTTATGGAGACTCTAGAGATGCCGGATTAACAGGTGAGTTCAACAGGCCAATTGTACTCGTCGCCCCATGGTTCCCAAGTAGAAATGGGCCGAAACGTAAGGCCCCTTGTCCTCGCAGCCATGGCACAAACCCCAGGCAGCAATTATCCGGATGGAAAGTACTCAGGAGCTATGCAGCCACATCAGCATGTAAGGGGGCCAGAGGTAGCAGGGTAATAAAACAATGACCAAACAGAGAAAGGCAGGACCGCAAAACAAAGCTGTAAGCAACAGAGGGCTCAGCGCAGACCATCCAGCCATTCCGATGCCTCCTGCGGGGATTCAAAGAATTTGAAAGAGCCACTGTGTGGCACCCGAAGCCTGCTGGGGTACTGCATACTGTAGGTGATCTCTTTGGCTCGCAGGCGTTTCCTGACCTCAGTAAAGGAATGCCGTCTTCTCTGTTTCTCCGCAGAGAAATCAGGGAACAACATTATACATGAATTTTCAAAGTGGAGGTCAGGGTGTTTCCGCGCCTCCGACAGAAGCATGTCACAGTCCCTATAATTGAGAGATTTGACCAGGAATGGGGGAGGGCGGGCTCCAGGTGGTCTGGAGTTGGGACCCTGTGAGCATGTTCAACCACATAGGTGGGGGGTAAATCCTCCAGGGAAAGTAGCTGCTTAAAGAACTGCTCCACAAAGGGAGCAGGCCTATTCCCCTCCACCCCCTTCAGGGAGCCCCACCACTCTTACATTATTTCTCAGTTGTCGGTCTTCTGCGTCGTCGGCGCAGTGCTGCAGCGATTTCACTATGGTCTGTAGTTCGGTCAGCTGTGCAGTATGTGTATGGGAGCAATCCTCCACCTCTGAGATCCGATCCTCCGCAGCAGTGAGGCGCCCCCTGAACTCATCCAGACCATGGCAGATGAGTGTGCATTCCGACGTCAAGTGATCTATCCGGACCATGAGCGCCGCCTTGCAGCCATCAATGGCCTCCAGAATCGGGGTGGTGATGGCTCTTTGGTCCGCGTCTGGAGACGGGGCAGTGGGCTGAGAGGCTCCGGGGAGCCGTGAGTCTGCACGCTGCTGGTCCTCCATGCCCGCACACACACCGCAGCTCCGCTGTGGAGACATTGGCGCCAAGATGGCAGAGGCGGAGCTCAGACCTGGGCCTTTCGTGGAGCGGGTCTGTCGCTGGTCCTGGGGCGGCTTCTTCTGCGGCTTAGGGGTTGAAGACAGCATCCCTGGAATGCCGGACGGTTCCCCCACAGGATAGAGTTAAAGATCGGCCGAAACATACACCTAATGCGGATAATTAAGCAGGATAGCCAGAGAGCTCCGGGCAGACGCGTCTAGCCTCGATCACATCGAATATGTTCTTTAATGTGTCAACATTTTTATCGTAATTGGATGAGATTTAATATAAAAATGTTTTTCTCTTTCGTTCATTGACGGACAGAGTTCCTCCATTGGGTTATACTACCCCCTACAGGAGTAGGGCACTAGGGGGCTCCTGCTATGGTCCCCCCTCCTGCTGTGCTACCTCACGAGGCTGCCATTTTGCCATGGCCTGTGTGTTGTAATGCATGACAGCCTTGTTTGTGTAGCTGAAGCTGCGATGGAGGCACCGATTCCCTTTGGCACTCACAAGCCATCTAGAGTGGCAACGGTTATTAATTTCCCCTCCTATTATGACAGAATTGTCACAAAAGAGGCTAAAACATCCCCTTGTGGTCCCTAAGCGCTTTGCTATGCGGTACCCCTTTGAGGAGTCTCTTCTTAAAAAGTGGACTATTCCACTGGTGGTGGACCCTCCAGTTTCCAGATTGAACAAGGCAACCATGATTCCGGTTGAAGTGTCTCCGGCCTTTAAGGACCCGGCTGACAAGAAGGCGGAGGCTGTGGCCCGCAGTATGTACACGGCTGGTTCGGCACTTAGACCGGTATTCACCAATGCCCTGGTGTCGCAAACTTTGACCGATTGGGCTAAATGTTTACGTGACCTGGGGGGGAGCAGCTTTCTCCTGCCTTTGCTGACCTAGCGGAACAGTCGGTCCAGGGGCTGCAGCTTATCTGTGATGCCTCTTTGGATGCAGCTCCCCTACTTTCTAGGCTATCTGTTTCGGCAGTGGTCCTTAGGCATGTTTTTGTGGCTCAAATGTTGGTCTGCGGCCAACTTCTAAACAGGCCTTAACTGATCTTCCTTTTCAAGGAGATCGCCTGTTTGGAGCTACCCTGGATGACATCATTAGGGGTCTTTCACGGGGGAAGAGTACTTTTCTTCCGCAGGCTACTAAAGGCAAGGATCCTCATCGTAGACGTGGCCCATCCTTCTCGGCTCACAACTTTTTTTTGTCCCTGAGGGTTGCATGACAAGGGATCAAAGCATTTTAAGGCCTCCTCAGGATGATCCAAGCGACCTTGGTGTGGCAAGTCAAGAGCAGGCTGCTCCAGTCCCACAGACAAGGCCCCTTCAGCATGAAGGTGCGCCCTAACCCGTATCTGGGGTGGGGGGACTTCTTTGCTGGTTCCCGAACCCGTGGACTTCCTTGGTACAAGACACGAAGTAAAGTAATAAGGTCCGGCTACAAGATTGAGTTTTGCTCTTACCCTCCAGAAAGGTTCCTTCATTCAAACATGTGCCTGTCCCCGGACCGCTTACAGGCTCTCTTTGGAGTGGTGCAAGACCTAGTACTTCAAGGGGTGATTGTTTCTATTCCAAATTCGGAACGTTTTTAAGGGATTTTATTCAAACCTGTTTACAGTTCCAAGGAAGGAGGTCAAGCTATGTCTAATCCTGGACCTCAATGCACTAAACTGCTTTGTGTGGGTACAGAAGTTCAGAATAGAGTCCATTTGCACGGTGGTGGTATCCCTGCATCAGGGGGACTTTCTGGCCTCTATCGACATTGAGGATGCTTACCTACACATTCCAATATGTGTCAGTCACCACCGCTTTACTGTGGGATAGGAGCATTATCAGTTTGTGGCATTACCCTTTGGTCTCGCCTCTGCTCTGCGGGTCTTCAGAAAAGTGTTGGCCCCGGTGCTAGCATTGTTACCTCAGTGGGGGATCGCAATATTGGGCTACCTGGATGACCACCTCCTGGGAGCAGAGTCTTCTACTGCTCTGATGGACAACCTGGAGACCACTAAGTGGACTCTTAGGGATGGATTCTGAATTTTCAGAAGTCTGCTCTGGTTCCTTCCACAAAGCTGGACTATCTGGGTCTGACTCCTTCCTCTGGACAAACTCCAGAAACTACAGGCTGCAATTCATCTTCTGCTGTCCAACAGATGATCATTCCTCCATACATGCATGTGGGTGCTGGGCCTGATGGTCTCTACCTCGAGGCGGTCCTGTTTGCACAGTTCCATACGAGGTCTCTGCAAAGGGAGATTCTGGCCAAATGGGACAAGTGTCTGCAGTCTCTGGACAATCAGACCTGGCTGAGCTGGGGAACAAGAGGGTCTCTGATCTGGTGGCTTCGTTCTCCAGCTGTCAGAGAAGTCCGGTCCATGGGATAGATGGAGTTCCTCGGCGCACACATACGCGCATGCGCAGACCAGCAACTGGTCAAACAAGCGGTCGTGGGTTAGGGAGCGCACATCGGCATACGCGCATGTGCACTCGCGCATCAATGTGCGTACCTGTCACTAGTGATGGCGCCAGGCTGGCTATTTAAACAGGCCTTCTACATGGGCTCATTGCTGTTTGGTCTGCAGCTTCTGTGTGGTGTTCCTGATTCCATGTGACCTCTGATCTTGATCTGGCTTATCCCTAACCTGTGATTGTCAGCTTCATACCCTGGCCCCAGCTTGTCTACTAGATTTCACTTCTGCCTTCTGATCCTGCTTCACTGTTCTCCTGGTACCAACTTGGTTAGTGACCCAACCATCCTGCTGTCTACCGTCTATGTCCATATGCCTGACCATTACCAACCCGACTTGTCTGACCCTGCATCCTGCTCACCCGTCCTGCTACAATTATAAGCCCAGCAAGTCTTGCTTACAGCTGCCTTCTACCAGCCTGTTCGCTACTACATCTCCCGGCTGACTGCGGCCACGCAGACTACTGGACTGATTACAGGCACTCCTACATCACCGTGCTCCTGTGACTGCTGTCTTACTATCAGTGGCCCTCGAGCTGGAGCTGTACGAGAGGCCCTCCTCTACACGTCAGGCTCACTGACCAGGTACGTGACACCAGCGCTTCGATGGGGCAAATCCTTTCTCCCCTTGTATTTGGAGAGTGGTCCCCATGGATGCCAGCCTGTTAGGGTGGGGAGGCATCCTACCCAGGACTCTGCTCAGGGGGTCTGGACCCTGGAAGAGTCCAGACTACTGATCAATGTTTTTGGAACTCTAAGCGATCAGACTATGCCTGGATCATTGGACAGATCGTCTTCAAGGGTGTCCAGTGCAAATCCAAGCGGACAACGCCACAGATGTGGCTTATGTCAATCACCAGGGGGGCACAAGAAGTGTCTTGGAAGCTCCGGAGCTAGCTGGCATTCTAAGGTGGGCATAACGTTTCGTTCCAACCCACTCTGCTGTGCACATTCCGGGCGTGGAAACTGGCAGGTGTATTAGCTCAGTCAGCAGTCGTTGAATCAAGAGGAGTGGTCCCTTCATCTGGAGGTGTTTTCATCAGTTTTTGTCTCTGGTTGGGCACCCTAAGGTGGATCTTTTGGCCTTCCAAAATGAAGTAATGTTTTGGCTATACATACACTTTAAAAATATTTTGAATAACAATCCATCTATAACTCTCTGAATCTCTTGCCTATGAATGTATTCCCCCATATTAGAAGTCTTATACCATGATTACAGTCATGCATTGTACTGTGTCTCCAGAGTCAGCTGTAGATGCTCTAGTCTTGGAATCATTTTGTGCACAAGCTGGGATGAGAGCATGTCCGGTATGTAATGGAACAGATAAACCAGCAAGTGTTTTCTTCCACTCCCATCCTCTTGCACACAGTGAGGGTCAAGAAATGATCATGGCATTTTCCAGCTTCCTTTTCAGCTGTTGGCAATGGCTGTGTAATGAGAAGTTTTTTTTTTTTTTTTTTTTTTTTTAGGAAGAATTTGTGAGTAACAAAGTTTTGTTACGAATGTTTGGGCAAAAGAGCATTCTTTCATAAAGATGGTGGCTGGTAATGAATTGTTGTGGAAGGCTGCAGGTTTCTTCAATTGTTAATTAGATTTTGGGAGGGTTCATTTATGGCCCAGTATCAGTGTTTTGGCAGTCACTGATCACACAATGTGAGCAATAATGTGTAACCTTTTATCATGTGTCATAGAATAGAAAGAATTTGTTATTCTGTCCTTGAAACAAATGTACTCACTATTAATTATTTTCCAGCAACTGGTAGATGTAGACCAATCTTGTAATTAGTCTTGTAACTAGCAGATGGCTAAGTTCAGTAGGATAGATGGAGTTACTTTACCATAATACTTCCCTAAAAAGGTTCAGTTCATGAATCAAAAGAATGTATAGAATCGGTTAATTTTTCACATGAAATGGAATCTATGTATATAATCCCAACCAATGAACTTCTTTTATTTTGCTTCTATTTGGTAGATTTTTGTAATGTCATTGAAAGTGTTGTTTTTTTTTTTCTGTTTGATTAAACATCTGTTAGTCCTGTCCGAAATCTTGTGAGCTAAGCATTTCCCATGCTTTTTGCCTCTGACTTAATCTTATTAGCCACATTGTTCTCAGCTAATTCTGTGGACTACATAATACCTCCCACTATATCATGAAGATAAGGAGAGTCCTATCACATTTTATTGTCCTAAAATGACAACACTGCTTCCCCGTAAGTAGAATACAGTGAGCAAGCATTGTCACACTAGGAGGGAAAGTGTATTACTGGTAAGATGCAATATATTACATTTTTGTTTTTGACTTTAGAGCTGCTTTAACTGTTAAGCCTAAATCCTGGTACACACAGAAACCAGCCAACAGCCTGTGTGTACAGCAGCCTGTCCAATAAAATCCGGTGGAAAGTCCGGCTTCTGTCGAACGGGCATGCTGGAAAAACGGCTAATGATCGGCATTCAATCAGCCCATGCTGCCATTGACTGGTATGTTCTGGCAGTTCCCCTGTCATAACACAAAAGCTCAGCGGGAAGATCAATGTACTAACATCACATCGTTAGTACAGCAAGCTGCTCTATTTTTATTTGTTTAGCCCGCTGGGCTGAAAAAAAAGAAAAAGAAAAATGCTTAATGTGTACTAGGCTTTATTTTTACATGAAGCTGCTGCTATTGTATGGATGATAACCCAAGCAAAAAAATTTAATGAATTTACTTTAACAGTCAAAATGCCTCAAAAAAAGGCTGCTAGAACAATGTGTATTTTCTAATGAATTGAGAGAAATCATTTTTGATTATAAAGAAACACAAAAGTGCATAATATGAATATACTGCATTGAGCTTAGTTTTTTTTTTTTGCAATTGAAACCGTTGATTTTGCTTTTAAATTGTTACATGCATTTAAACTGCTTATCCTCTATACTGCCTGACCCCACTTTCGGAAAGCTGTACTGAAAGGAATATGAAAGCTGCATTATCTGTTCTCCTGGTGCTAACCCTGAATTTGTACTGGGGGATGGAAGTTGGACCAGAATCAATGTATGAAACAACAATACAAAATTTGCTGTACTGAGAGTGGGGAGTGCATCTCTCAGGTCTGGTCCTGTGTTAGGAGGAACAATGGAGTAGACTCCGGGGGGGGGGGGGGGGAGTGGCAAGAGCCCCTTGTGATGAACACTAAGACCAATGTATAACAACCAATTTGTGTCTGCAGGAGATGGGGTTAGGTCTCATAGAGCCCACCAAGTAAAGGACGTAATCTGGCTTATTGTGCAGCCTGAAAACAATCTGTGGCACGAGAATTGGTCATATATGGCCCCTCCATTTACTCCTACGTACAGAAGATGATCAGAGGCTGCTAACCTGCTACGGAAAATTGTTAGAGACTACAGACATGCTACAGAAGACATTACATGGGAAAAGTATAGGATTTGTTTAATTTGGAATGATGTATTTAATAATGCCCAAACTCATCATATTGTTTTATTCCAAATGTAATGCTGAATACAACTCATATTATTTATTATATTTATTCAAACAGGAATACATTCTTTCCACAAGAATGTCAGTATCTGGTTGAATATCCTTTAAAAGCAATAACCGCATTGCACCTTTCTGCCATAGAATGCATTACATTTTACATTCTTTTGTAATAATATAATACTAGCACTTCAATTACCTTTCAGGACAGCACCTGGAGAGAGCGCAGCTCCACTCAAAATTCCCAGGAACCATTGCAGATCATTAAAGCCTGCCTCTTCCACTATACCTTGTGTCATAGTGTTTCCTTTGCCGCCATGGTGGAAGCACTGCAGGAAACATTTGAGGGGGACTGTGCTCTCTCCAGGGGTGGGGGGTGGTCTTCCCTCTTATGGATACTTTTTTTTTTGTCTTTGTTGTTTGCTGCTGTAAGGCTGAAGTGACTTCTCTCAGCATTACAGGCTCTGTCTGGTGCTCTGTTTGCTGTTCTGTTTCACTTCCTCTGATGTCACTTCCTGAGGTGTATTTTTAGCTCCCCCCCAGGTTGGAGTTTTGTGACCCCTCTCTGGTTCTCTTGTTTTACCTCTTAGGTTAAAGCCACAGTTAAAGTCTTAAGATGCCTCCCTCAGTTCAGAGAAAGTGCCCCTCCTGTAAAAACCCTCTCAGAGATTCTTGGCCGGTCCATAGAGTATTATCAGAAATGGTTAAAAAGGAATGAAAGGATCTGGAGAGGGGTCCTTCCTTCAAATCCCTTTGGAGTAGGTTCACCTTTGACGATGATGAGGCCCTTATATGGAATAAAAGGCCCAGGGTGGCTGTTGCTTTTTGCAAGTTTCCCAGCTCTTGGATTTGGCATTAAAGGATGTGATGGACATAAGGGCGGACTCTCGCCTTAAGAAAGCATGGGACTCCACTTTGTCCAACCTCCAGCCCGCAACGGGTTTTTACTCACACATTTTCCTGGTCAGAAAACCTTCTGGGAAGATCCGCTTGATTCTAAATCTAAACATTCTAAACAATTAAATTTGGTACAAGCACTTCCTGATGGACACATTATTTTCCGTGATAAAGCTCTTGTCTCTAGGATGTTTCATGGTGTCTTTAGACGTACGAGATGCTTACCTACCCGTTCCCATGGCAGTCATCTCAGAAATTCCTCTGTTTCGCTGTCAATCTGGGAAAGTTAATTTGGCATCTCCAGTTCAGAGCTCTACCTTTTGGGCTTTCATCTTCCCCTAGATTCCAGGGGTCAGCTGCAGGCAAATCTGCCAGAGACCCAAATCCACCTCCAAAAGGCCGGAGTGGCTCTAAAGCTGGAGAAATCAAATCTGATTCTGCATAAGGTATGCTTTTTGGGGTACACCAAACAAATTTTTCTCCGGCAGGAGATAAAGTCCAGTCCACCTTAAGTTAGATTCAAACCAATCTCACAGTGACAGTCCGAATGGCTATGTCAGCTCTGGGGCTGCTTACTGCATCTATTTAGGCCGTGCAGTGGACCAGACTGCATTCTCGTCCACTTCAAATGGACATTCTTCAAGAGTTGGTTGTACCAAGAATCGTTGGAGAAGCCAATCAAGATCATCACGAGTGTGAAGAGGGTACTGTGGTGGTGGCGAAATCCAGTCAACCTGACAGAGGGTCTTTCTTGGTCTTCCCTCATGAACAAACGGTTGACAACAGATGCGAGCGCATATGATTTGGGAGCCCACTTAGAAGGCCAGACAACACAGGGATCTTGGCCGTAGTCTGAGGCCAGGAAGTCGTCCAATTGGAGGGAAATAAAGGCCATTCTGCTAGGTCTCCTGTTCTTCCAGCAGGCAGTTAAGGGGCAGCATGTACAGAAGGTCCTATTGCAAAATACAACCGCAGTGCCGTACATGTCAAAACAAGGGGGAACAAAAGCAAGGGTCTGTTGGAGCTGGCCTTGCAAATCCTTACATGGGCAGAACACAGATTTGGCCTCTCTGTCCGCCTCAAGGGGTCACAAAATCAGCTGGTGGACCTCTTAAGCAGAAGGAAGATATTTGAGTCTGAGTGGAGCCTGAATCAGGTGGTTTTTCTGATAATCACAGAGGCCTGGGGAGTTCCCCAGGTCGATGTATTCGCAAGTCAATGGAATGCGAAAAGTTGGATGTGTTGGCCCAGACACGGAGCTACCCTTTGTGCTATGCATTCTTCCCTTTCCAGCTGGTGCTCAGGAAGTTCACGGAACAGTCCTTGGGTTTACTTTTTATTACCCCCTTCTGGCCAAAAAGGCTGTGGTTTGCAATGCTCCTAAACCTAGCCACGAAGCCCACCTGGACACTGCAGGACAGGAAGGATTTGCTAGCCCAGGGATCTCTGAAGCATCCAGAGGCAGATCATCTAAAATTAACGGCCTGGTTTCTGAAGAGGATCTCCTAAGAGCAAAAGGGTTGTCTGAAAAACTTATCGCTACCCTTCTTTCTAGTAGGAAAAAAGTGAGAAGAGCAATTTACATGAAAGTGTGAGATGTAAGAAGATGCCTCTTGCAGTATCTGGACTTAACCAGGTGTTTCAGGAAGTCAGACTTGCTGTTTGTACTTGCTGTTTTGAAAAGGGGAAAAGGCTCCAAAAATACACTAGGAAGATGGCTCAAATTGGCCATCAAGGAAGCCTATGTGTCACTGGGAAAAGAACCTCCTTCCTGTATTGCGACTCATTCCACAAGGTTGCTGGCGGCTTCCTAGCGGGAAAGGGCCAGTGCGTCGCCTGAGCAGATTTGTATAGTGGCCACCTGGTCCAGTTTTTCTGCCTTTTTACATTATTACAGGTTGGACCTATTGTCGGCTGCTGACCAGGCCTTTGGCAGAAAGATGCTGCAAGCAGTGATCCCACTCTAGGGTAAGTTTCTTTGTTATCCTCTCCAGGTACTGTCCTAAAAGGCGATTGGGGAAAACCTTAGTTAGTCTTACCGGTGATGGTATTTCTAAGAGCCTTGCAGGACAGCAGCTTAGGCTACCCTCCCTAAATCTTACATGATTTTATATTCTTGCTATGGTTGTTCGCTGTTTTGTGTTCTGTTTTCCAGCATGTCGGAGGATGACTGACGGCATGGTGAAAGAAGCAGGATTAAAAGATCTGCAGTATTTCCTGGAATGTTTAGGAGGAGCTGTACTCTCTCCAGGTTCTGTTCTGAAAGGCTCTTAGAAATACCGTCACCAGTAAATCTAACTAAGGTGTTTTTTTTTTTTTTTTTTTTTTGTTTTTTTTATAGATTCTATAAAAGGAAGCTGCAGAGGAATTTTTCCCCCAACACTGCTGTTATGTTAAAGAGGAAGCTTCACACAACATGTATGCTAACATTGAAAAGCTCATTGACTCTGTTCGCAAAAGCCTTAGCATTGTGCAACCTGACTCACCTGTTCAGGTCAAAATGACCTGCAAAATATTTCCTGTTCACACATGCGCAGTCGATGACAATTGGGTTACTCCGAAATAAATTTTACTCCTTTCACAATCTTTGCTCAACTCTCTTCTGTGGGAAAAGAGCCTGCAGATGGGCTATCGCTGTAGTTGATCCTTTAGTTTTTGTCCGAAACAAACATCTCACTGTACCTTTTAAAGATGTTTCTTCTTTCAGAGATTCTGCAGAGAGAAAGATCAAGACGCTCCTAACAGCTCTCTTTAATCTTGCAGGCCCGGCCCTGCAACCAGCTCTCACTGCAATTTCAATGTCATAGTCTGCAACTAACTGGACTAGGCCAATGACCAACCAACATGACCCTGTATTTCAGGATTGTGCTTTTACAGAGCAATTACAGCAATTTTCTTTCTGCTCTGCTTTGTCTGGATACCCTAGAACAGTGGTTCTTAACCTGGGTTCGATCGAACCCCAGGGGTTCGGTGGGTCAGTCTCGAGGGTTCGGCACACCCTCCGCTACTACCACTTCGCTGTCAGGGACTATTTCTCCAGTTTCGGGCATGTACTTCCGCTCCCGCTCCACGCCGTCATCATGGAAATACATAACATCCCCACAGTACAGAGCCCGGTCCTGGCGGAGTGATTCACATGCAGGGCCGGATTAAGGTAGGGGCTATTGGAGCTGCAGCTCCAGGCCCCTACCACTATTTAGGCCCAATGTAAAGTCAGCAGGGAGGCTACATTTTACATCAGCGGCTGCCGGCCGGCTACCTAAGTCCAGACACAACAGACAATCATAATCCCTGTCAGCATCACCCCCCCCCCCGAAAGGACACCGCTTCCGTGACTCCGATGCTTACGTGCATTGCACTAGGCTACTATGCAGCGCGGTGTGCCGAGGCTGCGCGCTCCTCCCCTACACTTGGGCGGAGCTTCATCCCGGGCGTGACCTGACGTCATCCAGAGACCGGCCCGGGTGTTGGTAAAGTGCAGTGGCCATCGCCGCGGCGGGGGGAAGGAAGGAAGGTCTGGGTCCTGAGACTGGAAGCAGATACTGTCACTGTCTGGGCTCTGGCGCTTAATTGTAAAGCTTCAAGGTAAGCTATATGAAATTAATATGTGAACTGCAGAATTGGCTAATCTGAAATGTAACTAGTTTGGGAGGGGTGGTGGAAGATGGTAGTCTAGTGGGGGGGAGTGGTGGTGGTCTAATGATGAGGCCTACCCACTAGGCACCTAGCAGTGCCCACCATGCAGCTCATCAATGCCACTCTTCAGTCCTGTCTATCAGTGCCCCTCATCAGTGCCACCTATCAGTGCAGCTCATCAGTGCCGCCTATCAGTGCCCCCATTCAGTGCCGCCTATCGGTGCCCATCAGTGTAGCTCACCAGTCCCACCTATCAGTGCAGCTCATTGGTGCCACCTATTAATGCCCCATTCAGTGCTCATCAGTGCAGCTCACCAGTGCTGTCTATCAGTGCAGCTCATCAGTGCCCATCTATGTCACCTATCAGTGCCAATTAGTTTCACCTATCAGTGCCCATCAGTGCAGCTCACCAGTTCCACCCATCAGTGCAGCTCATCAGTCCTGCCTATCACTGATTTGCAGTAAATATTCATTATTATGTTTTTGTGTGAAAATCATGTTTTAATGATTTTGTTCTTTGTTCTTAATGGTTTTGTTCATTTTGTGCACCTATGTATAAATATATACCTAAAATAATATATACCTATGTTTTGAATTTGAAAAAATCATATTTTATTTTTCCAATTAAGAAGGGTTCGGTGAATGCACATATGAAACTGGTGGGGTTCAGTACCTCCAACAAGGTTAAGAACCACTGCCCTAGAACATGTCTTAAGACAAATTTCGAAAATGGCTCTAATATCCATTCACATAATCTTATGACTTAACGTTTTGACAGTTGAAACAGCCTGCAAAAGGCACCGTACATATATGCGCTTCCAAGGAACATGCCTGTTTGGTGAGGCACTTGACCATAAGAGGAAAGGTTTGACTTCCACATAGTAAGATTTCAAAAACCCCTTCCTCAAGAGTCCCTAGCTCCTTGAAATGCAGAGCACCTGTCTGCTCTACCCAGGTTTCATCCTCAAAGTTCAGCCCTTCCTTTCGGCACAAGGCTTGGCTCATAAAAGCCAGACAGCATTTGCAAAAGGCTCTGAACCACTTCTTGTACCAGTACCTCCACAAGACCAGTTCAAATGTTTCTATTCAAACCTGTTCCAGGTACCAAAGCCCAATGGTGAAACTTGCCCTTAGTTGGATCTAAAATCTCCTAACAGATTCCTTCAAATACCATAATTTCACATGGAAACTACAAGATCAGTAATAGTCTTTCTGAGACAAGGGGAATACCTGGCATCAGTGGATACCCAAGATGCATATCTGCATGTTTCCATTAAACCACCTCATCAGCACTTTCTATGCTTCACTGTGGCAGAAAATGACTTTGTTTGTTGCACTGCCCTTCGGCCTATCATCTGTTCACAAAGGTTTGAGTACCTCTTTTGGCCCCTGCTCAGAAACCAGGGCATGGAAAAGCAGCCTTTCCCCCCTGGCTTTACCCATGCTCCTATCCAGCCAAGCAAGAACCCTTTTTTGGTGGATCACCACCCCAACCTTAATAGTCCTTCCTCCCCTAAAACTGGAAAGTACTTACAACAGACGCAAGTCTGTCAGGCTGGGGAGGAGTGTTTCAATCCTTGACAGTTCAAGGAACATAGTTAAGAGTCACTGTCAGACTGTCCCTGCAGCACTGGCCCCCTCTATTCTGAAGTGACACCCAAGCTGTTAAACAATACCACCAAAGTGGCATATATCAACCATCAAGAGAACATGAAGAATATGGCTACCTTGAAGGAAGCATACCATATTCCCTCATGGACAGAAACTCACTGTCCAGCAATTGCTGCGGTCCACATCCCACAAGTGGACAATTGGCAGGTGGATTATCTCAGCTACCACCACTTAGTCCATCTCTTTTCATCCACATTTATTCAGTTTGATATGCCAATGATGGGGGGTTCCATATGTGTGCATCCTAGTTTCCAGATTCAACAAAAAGCTACAGTTGTTTATTGCAAGAACCTCTAGTCCAGGCCTTGGATGCCCGAATAATCTCCTGGTCCCAGTTCAGGCTAATTTATGTCTTCCTTCCTGTGCAAATTCTGTCTCCTCTGCCCCACCAAATTGAACAAGAGAGAAAAGAGGTGATTCTAATTGGCCAATAACTGGTCCAGAATAATCTGGTACGCAGATATGCTTGGACTTTTAACAGATCTCCCCTGGCCCCTTCCCAGCAGATGACATCTGCTGTCTCAAGGTCCTCTATTTCATTCTTCTAATTCTTTGGCTTTAACAACATGGATGTTGAAAACCAGGTTTGAAAAGATAGTGATTTCTGAGTTTGTAATTCTATCTGTATACCAGGAAGATCTATTATCATACCTGAAAATCTTATTTAGCCTAGTTTGAATGTCAGAGATTACTAAACCAGTACACGGCTCTAAGCAACTTTAAAGGGCAGGCATAAACCTTATCCATTCTTTTTCAAAGAACTTTGGCTTCACATTTCCTTGTAAATATCTTTATCAAGGTGTTTCTTGCACCGGGCCGCCCTTGCAGCACCCTGTCTCTGTGGGACCTTAATTTGGTTCTTTCTTCCTTGCAGAAACCATCCTTTAAACTGCTCAAGGATATTTCCCTGGAGGCTCTTGCAAGGAAAAGTAGCCTTTTTGTAGTTTTTACAGCTGTCCTTGGTTCAAACTCTGGTTAGCTGCATGGTGTTTACATTTTCTCCATGTTCATGTGGATTCCTTTCAAGTACTCTGGTTTCCTCCCACACTCCACAAACATGTCGCCTATCTAAATTGGCCTTCATGTGTGTGCATAAATTGGCTCTCTACATGTGTCATCACATTCTGCATACCTGTCCTATACCTAAGTAATCAGGAGGATTGAGGAGAGGCCTGGCAATCTACTTTGCAAAAAGTTTACCAAGTAAATTCTATAAAAATATAATTCTATAGGCTTAAAAGCATATCGGACATGGTGGTCAAAGATCTGGCCAAGAGCAAAATACATCAGAACGGATATATACATAGAAATGTACAATAGTAATGTTTGCACCTGTCACATTCCCCCCGCCCCCCTATAAAGAATTGCTTTACACTTTTTGTCATATCCAAACTATGTACATTTCAAACAGGTTTATTAGAATTATTTCTCTCTTGTCCTGCAGATGGCAGCGGTGTGCAGTAAAAGTTTATATCACCTACAGTCAGATATATAATGGAATGTGCAAAAGAAAAAGTGCAAAGGGCGTTGACACAAAGTAAATGTTGATTTTCATTGTATTCTGTATTAAAACAAATAATGAAGAGATATATGAACATCAGGGATCAAACAACTGCAGAAGCAGTTGTAAAAAGTTGCTGAGAACAGACTATTTACATTTCATTTTTTTTTCTAATTATGTTGACATGCGGCAGTGGGGGGTAATCATGAAATCAATTCTGGTTTTACAAGGCTTGTTATTAGTCTTTCTCTTCACTGGGTAGACCTGTGGCTCCCTCCCCCCACCACATCTCTGTAGAGGGGGAGATGTTGCAGATCAGTGTACACAACTCTAGGACATGGGAGAGATCCTGATCCGGGCAGCACGCAGGTCCACTCATACTCCCGGCCAGTCAGCTCAGCAGTGTCCCAGTCCAGACAGCAAGTCCTCTCTTGGCTTCTTCCATTGTAAGCAGGAAGCCCAGAAGAGCAGCACTTGGGGAGGCGGAGCAGCTCTAAAAGAGGAAGATGTAATTCTAAAGGTCCTCCAAGTATCTGGTTGGTTGTTAGAATGCTAGGCGGGCGTAGCAACCAATCATTTTGACAGGCTGGACATGGGAGACTGGTGAATTCACAGGGGGAAGCCAGTAGTTCCACCACTGGAGTAGGCTTAAGGGGCAGCTGCTTTGGGCCCTGCAATAATTACTACCCTCCCCCAACAGGATCCTGGCTGCTGCTGCTGCTGCTTCTGCCTTCTCCACTTGTCCTCAGCTTATTTCCACTAACCTAATGCAAGCAGGCGTGTGGAAATTTTGAGGGCTGCAGTGTAGCATAGTTCCCAACTGCCCCACTTTTAGAACAAACTCCCTCTGTCTCCCTTTCCTCCTGAATTCCTTCCTATTTTAGGTCTCATATATAGGCCACTAGTGTGTAAATAGAATATTTGATTGCCAATAGTTTAATCCTACACTAAACCTTTCATCCGAGCTCTAAATGATTGCATTTGTTATGTTGAAAAGCCAGTATAAGCAGTGGTGGGATTCAGCCGGTTCGCACCGGTTCCATAGAACCGGTTACTAACTTTCTGCAAGTTCGCAGAACCGGCTGATCCCTCTGCGCATCTAAGGACGCGCAGTACAATTGAATGTATGGCGCAGACGTGGCGGCCAGGGAGCAGAGCAGTGCCCCCTGACCCGCCCATTCTGTGACAATAGCGAATGAAAATTCGCTATTGTCACACGGATCCTCCTCCTGGCCAATCAGGGAGCGGGTCCTCCTGCTTCCTGATTGGCCGAAAGGCAAACTCCGTGCCATTGGACGAGGAGGCGGGGGGACTGAGGACTCAGAGACGTGGGGAGCCCGGGGACTGAAGATAAGCAGTCCGTGAGGTAAGTGCATGGGGATCGCTGGCACTCTGCAATTATTGGGGGGCAATGCTGTGGTGCTCTGCAATTATTGGGGGCAATGCTGTGGCGCTCTGCAATTATTGGGGGGCAATGCTGTGGCACTCTGCAATTATTGGGGGCAATGCTGTGGCACTCTGCAATCATTGGGGGCAATGCTGTGGCGCTCTGAAATAATTGGGGGCAATGCTGTGGCGCTCTGCAATTATTGGGGCAATGCTGTGGCGCTCTGCAATTATTGGGGGCAATGCTGTGGCACTCTGCAATTATTGGGGGCAATGCTGTGGCACTCTGCAATTATTGGGGGCATTGCTGTGGCACTCTGTATTTACTGGGGGCAATGCTGTGGGCACTCTGCAATTATTGGGGGAAATGATGTGGGCACTCTGCAATTGTTGGGGGGCAATGCTGTGGGCACTCTGCAATCATTGGGGGCATGCTGTGGGCACTCTGCAATCATTGAGGGCATGCTGTGGGCACTCTGCAATCATTGGGGGGCAATGCTGTGGCACTGCAATTATTGGGGGCAATGCTGTCTGCACTCTGCAATCATTGGGGGCATGCTGTGGGCACTCTGCATTGATTGGGGGCAATACTGTGGGCACTCTGCAATCTTTGGGGGCAATGCTGTGGGCACTCTGCAATCATTGGGGGCAATGCTGTGGGCACTCTGCAATGATCATTGGGGGCAATGCTGTGGGCACTCTGCAATGATCATTGGGGGCAATGCTGTGGGCACTCTGCAGTGATTGGGGGCAATGCTGTGGGCACTCTGCAATCATTGGGGGCAATGCTGTGGACACTCTGCAATGATTGGGGGCAATGCTGTGGGCACTCTGCAATCATTGGGGGCAATGCTGTGGTCACTGTGCATTGAAAGGGGGCACGCTGGTCTCTCTGCATTGAAAGGGGGGCACGCTGGTCACTGTGCATTGAAAGGGGGGCATGCTGGTCACTGTGCATTGAAAGGGGGGGCACGCTGGTCACTGTGCATTGAAAGGGGGCACGCTGGTCATTCTGCATTAAAAGGGGGCACGCTGGTCATTCTGCTGGGAAAGTCGGAACTGGTTACTAAAATTTTTGACTCCCACCACTGAGTATAAGGGCTTGTGCACATAGGCTACCTTAGCCCTCTTGTAAGCAGGTTGCCTACTGTGTGCATTTAGTTAGCAACTGGCTGCCCAGATCAGAGGGAAGGGGTTATTGTTTTGCTGCCTTTTTCCTGGTGTGTTTGTGGGCTTTCGCTGGGGTCAAGGCTCCTCCCATGTGATATAAAGGGGGCGAGGTCCAGATCCCAGGAGTCAGGAGGAGTCCTGGGGGCATTCTCCAGGGAACACTTGGGGAAATGCATGGGGAACCTACACTGAAGACTCGCTGGGACCTATGGTCCACTGTGAAACTCTGACTCATTGGGAGAAGCCTGCAACATGGACTTTTTTTTTTTCTATAGCACCGCTATGTTTGGACTTTCCTCTAAGAGACTTTTGGGCAGGTAATCAGAATGAAAAGCTGCAACCAGTCATTGGCATGGTACCTGGGTATATGACAGATCCTCCGGTAGTCAGGGGGCTCGGTTTTCCAGCTCCCTGCCAACTGTCCATCTCCGCCAGTCATCAGGAGCGATTAGTGTTACAAAGATCTATGGCTGGGACACCAGGTACAGAAATGCTAGAGTTAAGTGAGAGTATGCATGAAGTCTGTGTTATATGCTCGGCGAGACCCCATTCTGTTACTGAGAGTGAGGTAACAGAGGTACATTGACTGATGGAGCTTACGACACTACACACAGATGGCTTATCCCTGAGTTGGGGGACTGCTTTAATGTTTGACTTTTCACATGACCGTGGCCCCTGACTAGTCTCAGGCATTGGTAAGGACACCTTCTGGAAAGGTGTTAGACTTGTGCTAGGATGAGTGACCCCGTTTATCGCCTGGCGTAGCTCAAAGAACCCACCCTGGGGAAGGCCTTCCACATGACCCTTACTTGACGCCCAACGAAATAGGGAGAACATGGAGGATGTGATGACCAACCAACCACCTGGTAGCCCAGGTGCAGCATATAGCCCACAAATAGTTGTGCGATGGTATACTCGTGTATACCACGGAGCTATATGTGAAAACAGCATACAAGTGATTGTAAAACAAATTGAATTTTTTTGCAAACACTCATAAGCTCTACTGATGTTTACGTTAGCACTACCTCCGCACAGTCATTTGGGCTGTACACTGCCCCTGGGCTGCCTAGATGGAGGAAATATGTCTGTAATTACATTGAACCGGTTCTGATTACCAATGTGCTACTTCACCCCCCCCCCCCCCCACTAACCATCAATGTGCTCCATCAGCCCCCAATGTCCACCATTGTACTCTTCCGGTTTGTACTGACTACTAATATAGTACTTCAGCCCACTTTGACCACCAATGTGCCCCATCAGCCCCCACTGACCACTGTTTTACCCTTATGACCTGCACCTCCACTGTCTTTCTATGGCTCCTACTGACCACCACAGTATCCCTCTCGCAGACCACTGAATCCAGGGCAGTGAAGTCAGAGTAAGCAGTTTCAGTACAGGAGAGAGGCCTGTAGCCTGTACAACCGTGCAAGACTGAAGGTAAAGCTGGAGATCAGTTTTAGGCTTGGTTCACACCTACCGGCGCGATCAAGCGCAGGATCATTTCCACGCGTCTTGTGTAAGTTAGCCCATTGATTTTAATGAGCTGCCCTACATATGAGAAACATAAAAAAGAAGTCCCTGACTCTTTTCCAAAGATGTGCCACTCCGAGCCACATGTTTGCAGATGTGTGAGGGTGCCATTAATAATTAATGGCACCTCTGCATGTCTGCAAAAGGGCAAGGAGTTTCTCTGCGGGATTTTGCACGCATAGCCAGCAATCATAGATATGAACTTGGCCTTAATGTCTACAGAGCTGTATTAATTTGTATCTCTTATATCTACTTAGAGTTCAGCTATAAGAGGCCCGCATAAAAACTATAAATTGAATTTTGTTAGTAAAAGCTCTAAAATTATGTCTGCCATGATAGTGAAAAAAATGGATAAATGTAGAATATATTTTGGCTGTGGCTAATACAGCCCATTACTTTACTACTAGAGTGGGAAAGAAATTCATTAGTGACTTTTAGCAGCAATTTCTATTACCAGGCTCTGTGTGTTAGTGCGGTGAACATTTTATGCTTCTATAAATTGTTAATTTGTTTTCCCCCCTCCACAATGAAGCAGCTGCGCTGGGAATGGAGCTCCAGAGATATTCCACTTGTACAGCTTGGCAGACACGACGCTTGGATCGGAATCCTCCAGGAACTCAGGAAATCTGTCACAGAGTGGAGATTTCATATGGGACACTTGTTTTATCTGCTGTATCTGAAAGTCAGTGGCCTACATAATAAAGAAACTTTTTCAGAGGGATATGCGAGGGCCTGTCACTTATGATCTCCTGAAAATGCTAGCCACAATTTTGTCATTCTCTGGCTTCAATGGGTCATTTTATGCAAAGTATGCAAATAAGAATTTCTAATTGCAGTTGCAAGTCAAAAGCAGCCAGGTAACTAGCATTCTCAGGAAGTCAGCAATGGCAGCCAAGGTATTTCACTCTTGATCGTTGTTCTTACTATAAATATGTTTTTTCTTTTTTTCACATAAAATATATGTCACCCTAACATTTCATATTCCTGATATGTGCCTGATGCACCATGTACTTGTATAAAAAGTATCCGGTTCTCTTTGCATTGCTTCCTTGTGTGAAATCCCTGGTGATCCTGCCAGTCCCTCTGCTTTCCTATACAAACTGACCATACTATGCATGGGAGCACATTCTTCACACTATATAAAAAGTGGTTGAAAAAAGGGGAAATTCCAAACACTCGCCCAGCGCTTAACGTTAAAAGGGATAAAACATACAATAATAAGTAGAAAAGGTATTAAAATTCCATAAAATTTGCTGATCGCAGCTGCTGTGATAATAAAACAGTCTGTAGAAAAATGTAATAAATACTAAAACTCGAAATGTCCATCACAAATTACATACAGCAGCTCTCAATATGTTTTAGCATATATTAGATCATAAAGTCCTCATAAAGAGTCTTATAACCGCCAAAAAGTCTCTATTCGAAGCAATAAAACAGATTTTCCATGTACTATTGGTACTCCCGGTGCTCAATGTTTAAGATCCGGCTTTCACCTTCACCACACCAATAGTGACCCCTTAAGAATGGGCACTCACCAGAGATAACATGGTCATACACCTGTAAGTATTGGTTGCTTGCACCCTTGACACTCCAGACCGCCTCTGCTGCCACCAGATGACCTCCGCACTCGAGTATCAATCAGGGACCAGACCATACCAAAAAATGGAATAGGAGGCACAATAGTGTGATACCATTTTGTAAACTTTTATTTAACACCACACTCCAAAGTCAACCCCCCAAATCCAATATGCTTACATCAAATAAAACTTTTCCAAGCAAAAAATGATAATCAAGTTGTTATGGCCGGCTCACCGCTGCTGAGTAGATCTTTACCCAGCTTAGTCCATAGGCGAGATCCGGACCCTCGTGTATGACTTCTACTGAGGAGTCCTCAGTAGAAGTCATACACGACGAAACACGTCAGGACACAGGCATGCTGTCTCCCTGGTGATCATAGAAGTCATGGCTGGGGTCCGGATCTCGCCTATGGACTAAGCTGGGTAAAGATCTACTCAGCAGCGGTGAGCCGGCCATAACAACTTGATTATCATTTTTTGCTTGGAAAAGTTTTATTTGATGTAAGCATATTGGATTTGGGGGGTTGACTTTGGAGTGTGGTGTTAAATAAAAGTTTACAAAATGGTATCACACTATTGTGCCTCCTATTCCATTTTTTGGTATGGTCTGGTCCCTGATTGATACTCGAGTGCGGAGGTCATCTGGTGGCAGCAGAGGCGGTCTGGAGTGTCAAGGGTGCAAGCAACCAATACTTACAGGTGTATGACCATGTTATCTCTGGTGAGTGCCCATTCTTAAGGGGTCACTGTTGGTGTGGTGAAGGTGAAAGCCGGATCTTAAATATTGAGCACCGGGAGTACCAATAGTACATGGAAAATCTGTTTTATTGCTTCAAATAGAGACTTTTTGGCGGTTATAAGACTCTTTATGAGGACTGTATGATCTAATATATGCTAAAACATATTGAGCGCTGCTGTATGTAATTTGTGATGGACATTTCGAGTTTTAGTATTTATTACATTTTTCTACAGACATTCTTCACAGTGTGGCCAGTTTTCTGGTTCTGCTGGGAGGACAGCCTGCCTGCCCTCCCTTCAATGGCCAAGACTTGTGGTGACACACACCCCCCCCCCCCTGCATAGTCATTTAGACCACAGAAAGTTCTTGGGAAAGCTAACCATTCCCTTGTGAAAAAATAAATAAATATCCCTGTCTTGCCACCATCACTGTTCTCCCAGTTGCGCTTTCCTCTACCTTATTCCCTACTTGTTATATAATAACCCACCAAGGATAATCGCATCCACGTTCTATCTAGTCAACTACCTATAAAATACTTATATGTGTCTGTTGCCTTATAAAATAGCTGACTATTTCTCTCCAAATTTCCCTATCTGTCCCATAGAGAGGATTTTAGATCCGCCATTTCCCACATGCAATTTCAAAGATAACTAAACCCAAGAACAAAATGCAATATGTTGCAGCTTACAGTCCTTAGATGTGGTAGCTGCATTTGTTTTTGTTTTTTTTTTGTGCAGAAAGGTTTTAGCAATATCTGCTGATCCTGCTGTAAATGCAATGTCCTTGTCACTTCTTGTGAGGTGCACCACAGAATATCCTTCTTCCTAGTTATCTTCTGTAAACACCCAAGTGCCACCTGTCATCCATGTAGTGGAGACCAAGAGATACAAACATGTATAGAGTCTATATAAGGAGAGCAGTTTAGACTGACAACTATGGCTCCCACTATATATTCAGAGGAGGAGTGACATAGCCATCCAGAGATAGTGATTTATTTGCAGAAATACAAGGTGAAAAAGAAGCTTGAAAAAAAAACAAAAAAAAACTGATGCAGCCACCACAACATGGACTAGTTATCAACAATATATTCTATTTATGTATTTGGAATTCAGATTCATTTATTTGATTATTCATTCTAGAACTCTAGGAAATATTTCCTGCTTCCAAATTTTAGGTATAACCATGCGAGTAGTATCTACCATATGAACAAGGGAAGCGCATCTGAACAATTTCCTCCACAAATAATTCAAATACAAAAATAAAACGTATACATTATTATTCAATACTGTTGCTTAAAACAGAAAAAAAAATTGTTAAAATGAGAATTTTCAGGTGCCAAATACACATAACACGATTGTAATTTCATAATGAAAATATACATTTTCATTGATACAAAATTTGTCTGATTACTTTCATTAATAAATAAATTTGCTATGCCACCTGCATTGTAGATGTTCAAAGTTTTCCTTTTTCCTGCAAAAGCTAACTGCAAAACGCATCAAAACAGTTGTCTTTCTTCTGTCTCTACCAAGTTAACAATATTTTGAAATGTTGTAAATATTTGTGTGCATCTTCTAAGCCCCCCCCCCCCCCCCCCCCCATTATAACAATGAACAGAAGTAGTTTATTATGTATTGTACCATTTACTAGGAGATAAACTATCAGATATAATTGATATAAGGTTGTGGAGTTCATAGAATGTCGGTATTGTGTTGGTGTTAGAGAAAGTAGTGCATTATTTGCATTTGGTATTTTGATTGTCTGTTATTTTAATCCGTGTTATTTATTCTATGTTGTATTTTATTCGTAAGGATGTTTTATTTGTAGTGTAGTTTTATTTTGTTTTATTTGGTGCTAATGGATGTTATTGGTAATTCTGTTGTGTTTTTGTATCTTGTTTAGTTTATTGTTGTGATCTTGTGTTGTCTTTGTTAAGTGTGTCTGTGTCGCAGCAATTTCCCAATTTCTCTTTGGGATTAATAAAGTATTCTGTAACTTAGCAACTGTTTTACTGCTTTTATTCAAGTATATCACAAGGTCACGTGGATGAATAAAAATGTATACTTTTTATGAAATTACAATTGTGTTATGCATATTTTGGCACCTGAAAAGTCCCATTTACAACAAATGTGTTTTTTGTTTGTTTTATTTTTAACATATTCCTGATATGTAAAAAAAAAAAAAAAAAATCCTCACTAAGTATATAAAGGAAATGACAGCTGCACATAAACAAAATCTGGATACAAAATATCCTGTACATGACAATAAGTGAGAGATGGCGCCTGTCCCTGCTATTTTTACACGTCAATCGCGCTGGCCGTTATAATATTGTGATCCGGTCAATTCCAGTATCTCGTTTATAAGATTCTCTATTTGATTTTAGGAGCAGGTATGTTAATTTGGACTATTATGACGTATTCCATAATGTATCTCCTGTGTGGTCGTTTCCTTCCTTTTGGTGGAACGCTCTCGGTTTTAGTTCCTGCTTCCTGCATTGTTTAACGCTCTGCCTTTCCTCTGGTGTATATATTAAGCTGACGACGTCAGCTGATGACAAAACGCGTAGGGAGGAGCCAACGACGCGTGACGTGTACACCAGCGGAGGACACGGCGGCCATCTTGTTGGTTATCCAACCGGTGGTTATGGTCTTGAAACGCCTGCTGCTTTATTTATACATATAAGTTACCTACTATTGTTTAATAAACATCTGTCTAAACATACTACACTATGAGGAGTGTCTCTCTCTACATGACCTGAGGACATCATCATCTGGTACCCAGAAAAGCGATTGAAGGTGAACTGTGGAGGATCTCATGCCCATACTATTTGCCAATGGGATTTCCTCCCTATATTGATCTTTGTGATGAGGGTCAGTCTGGTTTGGTAAGAGGCTTCACTTTTTTGGTGCTGGTGGGGGTCCCTATACCGTGTAAAGGAGATATGAACATCTGGACACTCTTTTTTTGGAATTTGTCTTTCCTCTTGGATATGGACATTAGTTGCTGTTTTTTACTTATCTAGCGCTACATCTAATTTCCATTGCTTTATTGATCTGTTATTCAAGTTCTTATGTTGGCTGCTTGTATGTGTATTTGCATGATTGAGTTGAGGTTGGCGCAGTATATTTTTATAATTAATAAGGGAGAGTTGACAAAAGTAAACACTCTGAATGCACAAGAACCGCATTCAAGGATTTACGTCTGTAAATTACACAAGCTTAGCGTAGATACCAATGTACAGCTAGCATACCGTCATTCATTACTATGGGTGGCTGTATGCTACTGCTGTCTCTCTTGGATGTAGAAGTAAACTCACAATTTACATTGGATGCCTTACAGCGTATGTGTGCATTAGGCCTTAAATACAATGCTACAAAAACAATTAAAAGAAAAAAATGTTTACACATGGAGGGCTTTTGTATATTTGGGATCAGTACATACCTCTGCATGTGAGTTAATGACTGCTGAACCTGCATAATAAAGATTATCTATAAAGTGACTTATTCCAAACACGCCCAGATGCCATACATACACACATTCAGCTCAGTAACCATTTAAAAACCTTCTTATAATGCATTGTTAGTACCTAACATGCTCATTTTATTCATGCTTGATTGTGTTGTAAACGTGCCATAGGTCACTTTACATTTGCAAACAGTACATAATTCTCATTTATAATGCTTGTTAAATTCTTTAGTGCATACGGCTCAGGCTTTTTGCAACGAAGACCTGTGCCAAATGCACCAACACACAACACAAACTCAACCCAAATGCAGCATAGTCAGAACTCTGCAGAGACCTTTATGCTTCACATATGAACTGTTGGCAGCTACATTAGATTTGTGTTAGGGCTTGTTCACACATGCAGCCACACTGCTGCAACTTTGGGCTGGTGAAGTGGAGCCCCACAGAAATCCAGGCACTCAGAGCTGTACTCGTGCTGCAGCAAAAATTCAAATGGCATGTCACATTTAGCAGGTGGTACTGGAAGTTACCAAAAATTACAAGGGTGCCCCATGTCTCCAGCAATTATTTTTTAGACCTTGAAGTCTAACCATGTTTCTAGTCTTGGCTTTTGTGGAAGAGGAAACATTTATGTCAATTTTTTCTTTCCTTCACTCCCTGTCCCTGTGATACCCATACAAGGACTAAGGGGTGCAGTTGTCACTGGAGAAGGAAGACGCAGCAATCAAAACATTGTCAGAAGTTCTAATCCTTCCACACTTTACTATAAATTATTATTTTTTGGTTAGGGCAGCACAGTGGTTAAGTGGTTACCCCTCCCCCTTAGCAATACTAGGGTCACCAGTTCGAATCCTGGTCAGCAACAATATTTAAACGATGCTCAATTGGTACTATGGGGCCCAAAGTGTGCCAAGATAATATCCCCCACACCATTATACCACCACCAGCCTTAACCGTTGATACAAGGCAGGATGGATCCATACTTTTATGTTGTTTACGCCAAATTCTGAACCTACCATCTGAATGTGGCAGCTGAAATAAAGACTCATCAGACCACGCAACGTTTTTCCAATCTTCTATTGTCCAATTTTGGTGAGCCTGTGCGAATTGTAGCCTCAGTTTCCTGTTCTTAGCTGACATGAGTGGCACCTGAGTGGTCTTCTGCCACTGTAATACGTAAGGGGTTCTTTACTGTAATACGTAAGGATGTGGAATTCTCTTCCACAAGCAGTGGTATCAGCAGGGAGCATCGATAGTTTCAAAAAACTATTAGATGGACACCTAAAAGACCACAACATACAGGGGTATACAATGTATGGTTAACAGCAAACACATACACACACACATCATAGGTTGAACTGGATGGACTGATGTATTTTTTCAACCTCACAAACTATGTAGCTGTAGCCTATCTGCTTCAGGATTTGATGTGTTGTGCGTTCAGAGATGGTATTCTGCATACCTTGGTTGTAACGAGTGGTTATTTGACTTACTGTTGCCTTTCTATCATCTGGAACCAGTCTGCCCTTCTCCTCTGACCTCTGACATCAACAAGCATTTTCATCCCTACAACTGCCACTCACTGGATATTTTCTCATTTTTGGACCATTCTCTGTAAACCCCAGAGATGGTTGTGTGTGAAAATAGCAGCAGAGCAGCAGTTTTTGAAATACTTAAACCAGCCCATCTGGCAGCAACAACCAGGCCATGTTCAAATTCACTTAAATCACCTTTCTTCCCCAATTCTGACGCTCAATTTGAACTCCAGCAAGTCGTCTTCACCACATCTAGATGCCTAAATGCTTTGAGTTGCTGATTGGCTGATTAGCAATATGTGTTACTAAACAATTGAACAGAAGTACCTAATAAAGTGGTGGGTGGGTGTATATGTAAAGCACTGCGTAAATTGACATGCGTAATAAATAAAAATGCATTGGAGAACAGGCAACCTGTGTTTGTTTGCAGAGAGCAGCAGCTATACAAAGTTATCCACACCTTTGAGTTTGGCAGGAACAGAAGTACTTATGCAGATATTGTGTGTCCGGAGCCATCCATCCATCCATCCATGCACGCCTGTTAAACTTGGATGTGCGGGCGAGTCCATTCAGCCGCTGTTTCTCCATTGACTAACACGGACTGCATGCACACAGATCCAGTCTTTCTGGACACATAAATAGCTCTTCACACTCCATGGGTCTCTGTGCCCACGTGAATGAGCCCTTATCATTGCTGCCTGTCCTAACAGGATGGAGGCAAATTGGCAATAAAAATGACACTCTAATTCTTTTCTGCTTTATCCAAAAAAGATAGATCAGCTCTAATGTTCAGAGTGTGGTTTTTGCTTTAGTTCTTTCAATTTCTTACTCCTATAACATAAAGTGTAAGTTCAGTTTTAGCAACATTTTCCAAAAATCCCCCTATGCAATGCCACGTGCACATACCAGCGCGCCTTCTGTTACAAATGCTGCACCCCCTTCCATTACACATGCAACCAGGACCACTGATAAGGCAGCACAACCAGTCCTGTTTTACTGGGCCTAGGCCCCATCAGCTAAACAGGGGGCCCAGGGCAGTTTTATTGTTCATTTCTGCCTTAATGAATAAATGGATTTTACTGGACCACACCCTCACTCCTACTTGCATCTGGTTACCAGAGGGGCCCAGGAGGTGGGTGCAGAGGAAAGACTTTTTTTTCAATTTTAAGTGTAGGTGGATAGAGTCAGTGCTGCTTTTTTGCTGCACCCTGGGGGGAAGGGGGGGGGGGGTAGGTGGGGTGTAGGCATGGCTAGGTGGCCCCCATCAAGAGGGCTTCATGGGGCTCTATGATTTCTAACAACAGCCCTGCATGCAACTGTAGGGGGCCTCTCCACAAAAATGACTGGCCCCTTGACCCCCCTCTGTCCTGTTATTTGCAGGATGGATTGGACGCTACAATTGTGTGCTTCCTAGTGGATGCACCAGTTCATTCAAACTGTGCACATGCTCTCTCTTTCTGTCAGTGCAGCTGCTGAGCTCAGCTAGAGAAGGCGAGGGTGCACACATGCTGTTTCAGTGGCCCAGGTCAACCACTAGGGGGCGCTCATTTGTAGTGTCTAGCTCAGTGATGGCGAAACTTGGCACCCAAGATGTTTTGGAACTACATTTCCCATGATGTTCATGCACTCTGCAGTGTAGTTGAGCATCATGGGAAAAGCAGTTCTAAAACATCTGGGGTGCCAAGGTTCACCATCACTGGTCTAGCTTGTCCTGCAGATGGCAGGACAGAGGGGGGTAGTGGGCCAGTAGTTTAAACAGAAAGGCCACCAACAGTTGAATATGTAATGTAAGAAGGTGCAGCATTTGATGGAGGATGCTAATATGTACCAATCATAACATATAAAAATAAGTAAGGGGATTTTAGGAAAATGTTGCTGAAGGTGAACCTACACTTTAAAGGTATTGGTTACCTTGGGACCAATTCTTCAATCCACTTTGGCTTTATCTAAACTGTTACGTGTGATTTTACCATAACTATATAATGAATGTGGAGACTGATGATTAGGAATAAGATTAGGTAAATTAATAATGAATATTACATTTGATTTTGACAAATCTTTCCTTATATTATGTATGTGATGCTAGAACTACAAAAAGTTATATTCAAATACTCTAAAAATGTACCAAACTTAATCATAAAGTGGTTTTCCACACAAAGGCAGAAACCTCGTCCAAGTGTCCTCTGCCAAACACCCGTCTTGGATTATTGTCAATCAGCTTTTCTGCAGCCATGAAAACGTGGCTCTGAGTCTTGCTTGTCCTTTTTTGGTGTGACTTAGATTTTGATGTGGAAACCTGCTGAAAGCAAAGAAACTGTATTCAACTACAAGAGCCCATCAACCTCGGCACTGCTTTTCACAGCTGCAAAACAGCTGATTCATTTATATATTTTTTTACTAAATAGCATTATGGGAATTTATCTGCATTTGCGGTACCTTTACGTGCATTCACATATATTTGTGGTAGGTTATTGTGTACAAAAATGCAGCATGCCAAATATACACGCCTGCCATACACTGCAATGTGTGCACTAGGTATAAATACATGCAGGTGTGTTAACATGCATTTGCATGCTGTGTTGTGTTTTACAATGCATTAAAATACTTTTTTTTTTTAAACTTCACTAACCTTTATTTGTAAAGGAAACTTTAACTGACTGTTTTGACTCGTATGTTTATTCAGGTTGCATTGCGCTTACTTGCATTTGAAAAAAGTAGGGCATGATCTATTTTTTCATTAGCACGGGGCAGCTCACACCAGCGCAACACACTGGTGTGAACTCTTCCCATTGAAATACATTGCTTTTGCACTGGCATGAGTTGATCAATGCATAGTGTGAATGGACCCTTGAACACACATAAAAGCATGTACTGCATTCATACTGTGTTTAAAAACGCAGCCAACTGCTTCTGGTGTAAATGAGCCCTAAATAATATTTAAATCCTAACAATAAACCTTTCTTTCTTTTGTCCCCTTTGGTCTGTTAAATAAACCACATCTATACCATTAAAATAAAAATGCAAAAAAATGACCCTTTGATCCTGCTGGAAATCTTATCAGCCGATAACTTGCTGTTTTCTCTACCTGTGCTATGCTCTGAAGACTACAGAACCCCCCCCCCCCCCCCCCATGCTATGGGAAGAGGAGAGGGGGAGGATTCCATGGTCCTGTCCTAGGCTGACAATACTGTAGATCCTGAGATGCAGTGCGGTGAATGAGCTTCATCACCCCAAGAAATGTGGTACTGGTGAAATCACCAGCTAAATATATAGGAAAAAAAGCTTGAAATACAACTAATGCAGTCACCACATCTAAGGACAACTAATAAGCTGCAATATGTTATATTTTTTCTTGGGTCTATATACAGTTTTATAGTTAAAGTGTTAGAACCCCTGTCAGGGTTTTACTGTTGTCTGTGTCCCTGGTGCGGAGATCCCCTCTCTATTTGCCTTGTTGCCTTGTTGTTGGCTATGGTTAGGGGATTGCAAGTGAGGCAAGCGATTCAAATTTTGAGTTAACCATGGGAAATCTATCAATGTTTACACTTGTTTCAATGACAACTTTTTAGAAGAGGATTTCCCTTATTATGGACAGATTTCCTTTTGGCTCTACAGGACAACAGAGAGTAAACAGAGGTCCCCCAGGTGAACACAGAAGGCAAAAAAAAAAAAACTGAGTTTTTACCATTCCCTATCTAAAAATTGAACAAGTTAGCAATTGTGACAATACGAGGGCAACAAATGGTAAAAGGTGGTTATGCATAACTTACAAACTCAAAGTCGTAGTAATACATGGGCAATAAACAGGCAATTGTTACAATAACAAATGAGCAATTATGACAATTTGTGGAACAAAAAACAGGCATTCGTGATTTTATGCGGGCCATAACAGGCCATAGTTTTTATCAGGGATGGACGTGTGTGGCCAGATGGAGGCGCTGGAGGCTAGAGCACAGCCTATGGTTTTCCTTGCTTTCTCCTGCTGCAACATCCACTTGCTGCTCCAGCTGTTGAGTAACCACAGTACTGATGCTGACATCGCTACTCCAGTTGGCCAATTGGTGGCTGGACTGGAAAAACTCTCAGCAGACTGAAGACCAGGTAATCTTATAGATAAGCCAAAGCCATCAATCTCCTCCCCTTTCATCTCTCCATTTACATGGTAATTAGTAGGGTTGCACCGATACCATTTTTTCGGCAAGTACGAGTTCTGATGGATTCGGTCAAGTACTCACTGATACCGAGTGCCAATACTTTGCGGTGCAATTTTGTGTCAATACCAAAAAAATTTATGCAAATTGCACTGCAAAGAATCACATGAACAGGAATATGGTGTGATTTTTGTCTGAATCACATGTGATTTCCCACACTGCTCCTGTCTGTGTATGCGTAGAAAGGGAAACGTTAATTAAAAATGTTATAACTCAAATTAAGTACATATCTGGCCAAGTACAAAATCAGCATAGGTGTCCTGGTCCTGGCGATGAGAGCAAATCACAGCCACTGGAGGTGCTCACAGGCTGAAGGACCCCATGGGTATAGGGTGGATGTGATGTCAGGGTGGGGGTGGACCGCCTCTACATCTCCTCCAGCCCTGTGAGCACCTCAAGCGGCCGTGATTTGCTATCATTGGCGGGACTGGGACACAGATTTTGCATTTACATAGTTACATAGTTAGTGAGGTTGAAAAAAGACATCCATCCAGTTCAACCTATGATGTGTGTGTGTGTTTGCTGTTAACCGCACATTGTATACCCCTGAATGTTGTGGTCTTTAAGGTGCTCTTCTAATAGTTTTTTGAAACTATCAATGCTCCCTGCTGATACCACTGCTTGTGGAAGAGAATTCCACATCCTTACAGCTCTGACAATGAAGAACCCCTTACGCACTTTAAGGTTAAACCGCTTTTCCTCTAGTTTTAGTGAGTGGCCACGTGTCTTATTGTATCTCCTTTCTCTGAATAGTTTGTTCCTTATGCTAGGGTCACCAGTACAGTATTTGTACATTGATATCATATCCCCCCTCAATCGTCTCTTCTCCAGAGAGAATAAGTTCAGTGCTTGTAGTCTTTCCTCATAGCAGATGTCCTCCATTCCCCTAATTATTTTTGTTGCCCTTCTCTGGACTCTTTCCAGTTCCAGCACATCCTTCATTTGGTCAGATATGTACTGTGAGCTATACCATTTTTAATAAACTGCCCACTAGATGATGCTTTTCCCTTTCTTTACACACACGTGCGCATGAGCAGTGGGGGAAATCGCATGTGAGTCAGACAGGGATCGCATCACATTCCTGTTCAAATTGCATGTGATTCTTTGCAGTGTGATTTGTGCCCATTCATTTTGTATTGATGAAAATCGTACCGCAAAGTATCGTTTTCAGTATTGGGAGCATTTGTGCGAGTACCAATACTCACGCCAATGCTTGGTATCAACACCAGTGCATCCCAAATAATTAGCATTGCTGGCCGATTCCTTTGTATGAGCCTGGCTGGACATGTCTTATGTCAATGGGTGATTTTACCATCCCATTCTATATTAAAAAAATTAATAAAATTTTTTTCAAGGTCCAAAGTAGGGGGTCAAGGCTTTTAAGATGTAACACCATATAAAAATAAGCCTATTGAAAAGAAAACTAAAAAAATCTTTACTATTTAAAGGTTAATATTATATGCGGCAGTGGCTTTTAATGCAGCCTATTTTAATAGAGAATGTTGTGATTTGATCATGGAAATGCATATGTTTAATTCATGACTCTGGAGAGTATACTATATTAATTATGACTTTTTTGCCCATATGACTCTAATGGGTACTTTTGAGTTCAAAGAAATGGCCCGGGGACACAGCCTGAATGTCAGCTCTTTACAGGATCAAAAAATAATTAAGAAGAACGGAACAAGGCCTACAGGCTATTGTTTCCTCCTACAGAGAATTAGCGGAGAGAAAAGCTGTCTACCAATGGAAAGATCAAATTTAAAGGAGAATCTCATTAGAGGGGCTTGAGGGAGGAAAAAAAAAAAAATCAGCCACCTATACGAAAACCTAAAAACCTTCTTCAAAGATGGAACACATTTTATATTTGACAAATAGGCGCAGAGGGAAAGCCCGACATAAAAAGGATAATTATAATTCGAGCATTTTCAGCATGAGGGAGTCAAGCAATTTCATCAAATATACATGTGTAAGTCTTCATTTCTAGAAGCAAATCTGTTTTATGCTTCAGCAGATGGAAGCAGACGATGATACACAGGCCACTGCTGTCTACTAAGCAATTGTCCTTTAACACAGAGATAGGAGAAGATGTTGAATGGTGTATACATTATAGTACTGGTTAGTTTGTTAAATGTCATGGGCCTGGTGGATGAATGTGTGAATGGTAAGGAAAGTGCAGCTAAAGGTCAAGTGCATACATAAATGGTATTTTAGTACTTGCTGGTGAACTGAATCAGCTGCTTTTAATATCTATCATGACCGCCAACAAGAACGTAGATCCATAGTAAGGTCTTACTGTATGTGTAGCACTACTCCCATGGGAGCTTCTGGTTACAGGTTCCCCTGGGTTACCCATAGCAACAACATGACAATGTAGCGTATTCAAAACTCAGTCAGAAAACAGTCTAGGGGTTTTTGTTGATTTATTTGAGAACTTGGATAGGAGAAGGGATGAGTGGGATACTCCAACTTTATAAACTATGCACAATTGCTGGGACTGCTATATAATGCTGAGTGCGGCAAGGCCGCTGCTTCACCTTTATACTGCAGTGAAGGAGAATTAGATGAAATGTACTATACTGTGTATTACTCTTCAGGGTCCTACTTGGCACCCCCTTTGTCCCTACTCTTCAAGGCTCTAAACGACACCCACTTTACTCTGACACTCTGTGTGAGCTGGCCCCTTGATCCTCTGACTTCACAGGAGTGGTCCCCCTTTCTGTGTAGACCCTTTGGCAAGTCCCCTGGTACTCACGGACACTGTTTTTCCCAGAAGATTCTGCCAGCAGCTCCATTATCAGCCTCACTGGATCCTCTTCAGCCCAGTTCCACACCTGGTTCACTAGGCCGACCGCCTAAGACCACTTTCCTCTTGCTTCAGGAGGAGAGACAAGCCATCAGCCTCCTCCTGGGACTCTGCTTCCCGCAAAAGATGCCCTGTCACATGTCCCCCCTGCTTTTATGAGCAATCCCAGGATGCACTGCAAGAGTGCCCAAGAGCATAGTTGCCAACATTTAAAAAACATTTCCAGGGACACTTAGCAGCACATCTATCAATTACCACACCCACTTCCCTAAAGTTCCGCCCACTCTGCATAATTAATTTCGCCTATTTATCAGATTATAGGGTCTACTCAATATAGAGAGAATTACAGGAAATTAAAAAGGGAATTTCAAACTTAAGGCCACAGTAGCAGAGTTGGAATAATTCCCCCATTCAGCGGCACTACTTCTGCGTAACATTTATGGGCAGCCCGATTAATGGGCGCTTCCAGGGACAATGTATATTACCCAGGACAGGTTCTTATTTGCAGGGACTGTCCCAGGAAAAAAGGGACAGTTGGCAAGTATGCAAGAGAGAAGCAGAAGGAGCAATAGATGCTTTTACCTAGCACATACCTAGGAGGGTGCTACATCTGTTAGAGGCTCAAACTAATCAACACAATTGTATTGATTAGTGGTTCCAAATTAATAACTCCTGCAATAGGGAGAAGTTATTTGGAAAGATGCTGAGTGTATCTTTTGTGTTTGTTCCCTACTGCAGTAGTTATTAATTTGGAACCACTAATCAATATGAGGATAGGAACTGCCTAGCTATGAAATTTCCAGAACACAGCAGATTCCTTCATTGGAGTTCTGGTGAGAGGCTGGGGAGGTGACTTAAAGTGGAAGGCAAGTCAGACCCTAACTTTAATGTATTCCCACCACCATTCTAATCCTATTCCATCGAACCTGTAAAAGGAAAGATGCCTATACTTACCTTTTTTAAAGTCACTCCAGCCCAGTCACATGATTGGGTTCCAGCCTTGGCTTCAGTGTAGAGCAGGGACAACCAACAATGGATGCCCCATAATAAGCCTTTGGGTAATGTCATTGCCAAGGCTCTACAGCCATTGTCGGTGATCTCTCCTCTACACTGAAGCCGCCACTGGAGAGATCATGTGACTGGACCAGAGCAACTTCAGAATATGCAAGTATAGGCATATTTCCTTTTACAAGGTAGATAGAATAGGCTTATAATAGGGGTGGGAATAGGTAATAGCTTAGTTAGGGTTAGCTTTCCTTCCACTTGCGGCAGCGGTCTTCAATAGTGGCCCTACGTTATCCATTCTGCGTCCAGACCAGTGTGGTGATGTAAGGCCAAGAGGTGTGTCAATGACAGCCCTGGGCTCACAGGAAGTGGGTTGAATGATGCGAGTCATTATTCAACCTAGAAGAGTACCAGTGGCTAATGGTGGAGTAATGTTTCTACAGGGAACAGCGTTGAATACAGGGCAACCAAATCAGTGCATGATGAATAACAATCTATATTAATCAATCAATATAATCATGTGATTTAACGAACAATAGGTGATTAGTAAATAAACTAAAAATATAACTAAATTTACAAATAAAAGTCCATATATCAACAGGTGTCAAAAGACACTATTCTTCAATGCAATTTCATCGTGATGTGCCAGTATAACCAATAATACATAAATGTACACTTACAATCCAGGCACTTTTTTGTGGGCTTTGTCAGGCTCCTCTAAACGGATGCCACATCCCTGTCAGCCTCACGGAAGTTTAATAGAGGAGCCTGTCAATGCCCGCACTGCTAAAGTGCCTGGATAGTGACTCGTGTTATCCTTAGGAAGGCCTTCGACACTGTACGGTGGACCTTTCTTTGGCAGGTTATGTCTAAAATGGGCTTCAGCCTTTGCTCTTGCCATTGAGCCATTGGCTCTGGCGGTGCGGCAGACGGCGATGGTGGGTGGCATCACCTGTGGGGATATAGTGGAAAAAATATAATTGTACGTGGATGACGTGTTGGTTTACCTGGATGGTCTGGAGTCATCCTTTGAGGCCCTGCTGACGGTGGTGGAGGAGTTTGGGGGGGGGTATCGGGCCTTCAGGTTGGTTGGGGTAAGTCTGTTTCTTTCCCGATCGGCCCCTCCTCGGATTTTAGTTACCTGCATAGGTCCAAGATGCAGGTGTCGCCCACATTTAAATATCTAGGTGTACAGGTAGACTCTGATCTTTTGGCCTACTGCTCCCTCAATGTACAGCCTATCATTTCTCATATTCCTTTATGTCTTCCGTGCATCACCTGTGTTTTTGCCCAAATCCCTGTTTCGTAAGATCGAGTCTGTCCTAACCTCCTTTTTTTGGCAGGGTGGACGTCCCTGCATAGCCAAAACCTCTCTCCAGGCATCAAAGTTTCAGGGTGGTTTCGCCTGTCCTGATCTATATAAATACTTCCTGGCATCACAGCTTGCTTATATATATATATATACAACTGGCTCCAGTAATCTCCGGGGAACTCCTCCACCGCCCTCATGCTGGCTATGCACAGCTCGAGACCGGCAGTTGTTGATGCCATACATAGGTCATCATACAGATGCTGGTCCCGTGTCTCGCCCACTGACATGGGGTGTTTGGCTTGGCATACCAGCAATATGTTGTTAACAGATAAACCTACGGTGTCTCCTGGCTTACCGTTGTGGGATAATCCCAATTTCCCCGAGCTTCAGGGTCACCCGGATTGCCGTTGGTGGTCTGGATTCGGGGTGACTCACGTCCCCCATGTCTTTACATCCAACCTTTTTGTATCTTTTGATGACCTGAGGGCCCATCATGGCATGAGTAACCAGTTCTTTTTCAAATACCTATTGTTACGCCATGCCACCCGGGCACAGTTTGATGGGTTGACCCTGGAGCTTTCAAAATCCCCTGTTGAGAAACTACTGTCCATCCCTGATATCACTAAACTGGTCACTACTTTCTACTCAAGATTACAGGTGGCTGGGGCTGACCCTTTCCAGCAGGCTTCGCGAAAGTCGGTCGCAATGCTTCCTGAGTTGTCCAATGAGGGGTGGGAGGAAGCCCCGGAGGTATGCTTTCAAGACCTTATTAGCTCAAATAACAGATTTATACAGTTTAAATATATTTATCGTCTACATTATACTCGTCAAAAGTTGGTCCGTATAGGTGTTGCCCCTGGTGCTGCGTGCCCCAAATGTGCTTGCCCTGTGGCAGATCTTATCCATATGTTCTGGTCCTGTCCCCGTATTAGGGATTACTGGACGTCAATCTTTGCATTTTTTGCTGACACTTTACATATACTGGTGACTCATACTCCGGAGGTTGGACTGCTGGGTATACTGATTTTGTGTACCGTGTCCATGCTAGGGCTCTGATCTGCATATTACTGTTCTATGCTAGGAAATTGGTCTTGCTGCACTGGAAAAGTATTGAGCCGCCCACAGTACAGAAATTCTATGGTATGGTAACTTGAGATATACCGCTGTATAAATTGATATAGAAGAGTAGGGCATGCCCCAATAAGTTTACTAAACTCTGGCAGTCCTGGCTAAATATTGATGCTTCCTTCTGGGCGGATACTCCTTTGTCACAGAGCTTGTAGGCTGATTGGGGCTGGGGCTGTCCCCCTCTCTCCCATCTAGCATGGGCCGGGTACCTTGTTGTGTCACTTGCCCCCCAGGGGCTGGGATTGTTTATGGTGGGGGATGGCGTGTGCTTGTGTGTGAATGTGTGCATGTCGGACGCGTGTGACTGGTTGGTTGTCTTTCGTCTTTTTTACCTTTGGAACCCTGTTGAAGCCCTGTTAGACTTTATCCTATGGACTGCCCTGTTGGGCTCCGGGCGGGCCCCTCCCTTCTCCTTTTGCCCACGGTTGGCCTACCACTGAGTTTGGTACTGTGTTGATTTGTTTTCTACTTCCAATGTTTGCTGTCTTGGTTGTGCTATATTTGTTATATGTTTTACTGCAAATTTCAAAAATAAACACCTTTTTTAAAAAAAAGTGCCTGGATTGTGAGTGTACATTTAGACCCGGTTCACACTTCTGCGAGTGCCGGGTTCGCATGTAATGTCGGAGCGCACTGCTCCGACATTACATGCGATCAGCTGTGCGGTGCGAGTTTAGCCATACAGTTTGTATGGCTAAATTCGCATCGCACCCAGTGCAAACACGCACAGGAGGCATTTTTGCAGCCGCATCAGGATCGGATCGCACAGCGGTTCACACTTGTGCGATCCCATCCTGTGCGAACTGCACGATCGCACTGCGATATGCGATCAAACTGGGGGTGTCGTTAAGATTACATTGACACCCCCAGCGTATCGCATATGGCAGTGTGAACTGTCGGGGGTGCGTGTGCGATGCGGGAAAAGGCTGCGAATTCGCAGCCTTCCCGCATCGCATATATGTGAACCGAGCCTTATGCATCTTATTTCTAATAAACAATCAAACACTGAGCACTAGGGGGTGTTTATTTTAAATCCCTATATATACCATGGAGCTGTTTTATATCCTGGATTAAGAGGAGGAAGGAGAGCAGTGAGGAGTAACCCCATTTGTTACCCTTAGGGGAAAAGCTTGTTTGACTCATTGGTAACACATGAGTCAGAGATTAAGATGAGCTGCTTGTGAGCACAGGAGGAAGCGCACTCTATCACTTTATCACTTTATTTATGTGGATTGTTGCACCAGCACATTATTGGCTATACTGACACATCACGGTGGAATTGCATTGAAGAATAGTCTCTTGTGACACATGTTGATATATGAACTTTTATTTGTAAATTTAGTTATATTTTTAGTTTATTTACCAATCACCTATTGTATGTTAACTCACATGATTATATTGATTGATTAATGTTATTATTTTTTATTATTATACAGGATTTATATAGCGCCGACAGTGTGCGCAGCGCTTTACAATATGAGGGAAGACAATATAGTTACAATACAATTCAATACAGGAGGATTTAGAGTGCCCCGCTTGATAGAGCTTACAATCTAGAAGGGGGGTCAAGTAAAACAAAAGGCAATAGCTGTGGGGGATGAGCTGATGGAGAAAATGGAGGTACAGTTGTCAGGTGTGGGTAGGATAGGCTTCTCTGAAGAGGAGGGTTTTCAGAGATCGTCTAAAAGCTAATAGAGTAGGAGATAATCGGATAGATAAGGGTAAGGAGTTCCATAGGATTGGTGAGGCTCTGGTAAAGTCCTGGAGGCGAGCATGGGAGGAGGTGATGAGGGAGATTGTTATTCATCATGCACTGATTTGGTTACATTTTATCACTGAGTTATTGGCGCTGCATTTTGTGATATAAACACCTAAATCATGCCTTATCTCAGGAGAAAGAAAAGTGATCAAACTTTTCAACCTGTTCATCGAATGTTTCCCACCACAGCAGTCAACTGGAAGCATCTAGTGCTACCACACACAAGACAAAAGTATTTTATCGTAACAAACATTTCACAACAGCAACTAGCTAGGAAAATCCTAATCACCTGTTGACCTACCCTAAAGCCTGGTACACACTAAGCTGTCAGGCCTGATCAGAGCCACTGTACTAACAGTCTCTTCCACTGAACTGTTCTGTTCTGACAAGGGGAGGCCCCCCCCCCCCCGCCAGAACACAGCTATTGGCTGAGAGTGCTGTTCAGGAGAAGATCAGCTGCTAGTTTTCCAGCACGCAGGGCCAGCTTCTGTCAGACCAGTTTTTATTGAACTAGCCGATGTCTCCCGACATTCGGCCCATGTGTACGGGGCTTTAGATTGGGTAAAAAGAGGCCAAAAATCTGATGAAAATGGTTGATTCAACAGGAATTGATCGACTTTCAGCCCGTGTGTACAGCTCCCTATCCATCAGAAGTCTCTCTAACAACCAGCTTCTGTTGAATGAGCATGCTGGAAAACCAGCATCTGATCAGCACTTGCAGCCAATGGCTGAAGATTGATCACTGTGTTCTGGTGGGGGGCAGTCAGAACACAATAGCACAGCGAGGGGAAATTGCTGCACTAACATCACTTGTCTTAGTACGTCGATCTGTATTTTTTGTTGTTGTGGAATGAAATAAAGTATAGTGTATACCCAGTCAACCGTTGCCATCAGTAGGTGTGCGATTTCCCAATGGGATGAGCAAAGGCATTTAGGCACAATGTTTTTTACTTTATTTAGAATGTGTTTTGTAAAGGGCGCATTTTTTTTTTTTTTTTTACTTAATTTAATGTTGTTTGTTACCTTTTTGTGTATTGCTCTTAATTTTGCTATTTGTCTTTTTTCTTTCTGTGGAAAAACAAATAAATTATTGAGACTAATGAGGAAAACGAGTAAAAACAGGTCCATGATAGTTAAATGGGATCTTCAGAGCCTCAAGAGCCATTTAAAGCACACTACACTGTTAAAAACCAATGCTCTTTTAATTTTTATCAAAAATGCGTGCACAGTGATTTCCATGTATTCCCATGGCCGCAGTTCACACTAGTGCAGTGCCTTTCTCTGCAGTCAACAAAAGTAGAACATGCTTCATTTTTTCTGTATGAAACACATCTGGCATACAGCAAAATGCATCAAAAATGCATTGGAATGCACATATCCTGAATTGAGATGAAGGCAAAAAAAGAGGGGAAAAAACGCACTGGATTGTATTACAAATCACCGGAATGCATCAAAAACATGCATGCAGAAAGATATCTGGAATGCAGAAATTGTGGTGTGAATTGGCCCTAAAGGCATTATACTTTTCCAAATGTTTTAATTGGTTTAACTAGACATTAGTGTAATTATATTCTCTGCGCTATTTGTTTGCCTTACCTTTGCCTTTGCCTTTGCCTCACATATTGTGGCTGCAGTTGGCAGTGTCATGGCTGATCAATTCCCACATCCATACATTAATCCACCTTACTTGTCCCTATTGCACAGGGGGACAATTTCATGCTGAAGGTCACACAGCGTCCAGTGCACACCTTGTTAATGTGATGAAAACAAATACATCTCTTCCAGCATGGTAAGCTCTGTTAATTGCTCTCACATGCAAAGCACTAGACGGAGAGACCCAGGAGTTGTGGGATATATAGTTCCTTCACAGGAAGTGTCAGTTCATAGACTACAGACAGAGGTCATGCATTAACCTGTGCAGTGCCAGGCTGCATGTCCCATATTTCAAACAAACAGAAATTTCTAACCCTGGAATGTGATGATTTACTCATGAAACTATATGATCAATACATATCTTATGCATATAAAAAAACAAAGATTAAGGTGCAGGTAGGAAGGTGTATAATACCTTTAATTTTGCTTTTACACATTAGGGCAAAAGCATTTTGCCCTAATGGTGAATATTTGTTTAATTCTTGCAGACATTTTGTGGAAATGAAAACTCTCATTTGTGCTCATCCCTACTGCACATAACTCATGCAGGATCATTTAGGTAATAGAGAGAATTTAGAAATAGTTCTGTGCAAAAGTTTTAGGCTGGTGTAAAAAAATGCTGTAAATTAAGAATGCTTTTAGCAATAGAAGTGTTAATAGTTTATTTTTATCAATTAAAATGGAAAGTTAATGAACAGAAGAGAAATCCAAATCAAATCAATGTTTGGTGTGACCACCCTTTCCTCTGAAAACAGCATAAATTCTTCAATTCTTCTAGGTACACTTGCACACAGTTTTTGAAGGAACTCGGTAGGTAGGTTGTTCCAAACCCCTTGGAGAACTAACCACAGATCTTCTGTGGATGTAGGCTGCCTTAGATCCTTCTGTCTCTTCATGTAATCATAGACAGACTAGAGGATGTTGAGATCAGGGCTCTATGGGGGACAAACCATCACTTCCAGAACTCCTTGGTCTACTTTATACTGAAGATAGTGCTTAATAACATTGGCTATATTTTTGGGGTTGTTGTCCTGCTGCATAATAAATTTGGCCTAATCACACTCCTCCCTGATTGTATGACATGATGGATAAGTATCTGCTTGTATTTCTCAGCATTGAGGACACCATTGATCCTGACCAAATCTCTAATTCCATTTGCAGAAATGCAGTCCCAAACTTGCAAGGAACCTCCACCATTCTTCACTGTTGCCCGCAGGCACTCATTATTGTACCGCTCTCCAGCCCTTTGCGAACACACTGCCTTTTGCTACAGTTAAGTATTTACAATTTTGACTCATCAGTCCAGATCACCTGTTGCCTTTTTTCTGCACCCCAGTTCCTATGTTTTCGTGCATAGGACATGGAAAAAAGGTTAAGTGACTCAACTATGCACAAAAACATAGGTAATGAGGTGCAAAAAAATAATGAGTGTCTGCGGGCAAGAGTGAAACATAGTGGAGATTCCTTGCAAGTTTGGGACTGCATTTCTGAAAATGGAATTGGAGATTTGGTCAGGATTAATGGTGTCCTTAATGCTGAGAAATATCATGAGGCAGGTGTGTGATTGGTCCCAAATGTATTCTGCAGCAGGCCAACGATCCCAAACATGCAGCCAATGTCATTAAGAACTATCTTCAGCGTAAAGAAAAAAGTAAAGTCCTGGATTTGATAGTTTGGCCCCACAGAGCCCTGATCGCAATATCATGGAGTCTGTCTGGGATTACATGAAGAGACAAAAGGATGGGAGACAGCCTACATTCACATATGATTTGTGGGTAGTTCTCCAAAATGTTTAGAACAACCTACCTGCTTCGTTTTTTCAAAAACGGTGTACAAGTGTACCTAGAAGAATTGATGCGGTTTTGAGGGCAAAGGGTGGTCAAACCAATTATTGGTTGGATTTAGATTTCTATTCTGTTCATTTACATTCTATGTTGTTACTTACAAACAATTAAAACTTCTATTTCTGCAAGCATTTTTTGTTTACAGAGTTTTTTTTACACCCGGCTAAGACTTTTGCACAGTACTTTATTTTTTATTTTGTTTACTTTTTACTGCCTGTATTTTTTACTTTTTATGGTTGTGCATTGTATAGTGTAATCAAAAACATTTTACTTCCTTCCTGGCAACTGATTAGACTACAGGATCGCACTGTGAGACAGCAATAAAGCCTGACCCTTAAGCTGGATACACACTATCCAACTTTTGTGGTTAGATTTCCTTCAGATTTACCTTTTCTATGTAGTACAAGGGCCTGCCAGATTGCATACTAATTGAAAGTGTTTAGGTTTGACCTCATATTATATGGTTTTGGTAAGTCTAAAGGAAAAAGTCTTCAGAAAATCTTATAGTGTGTATGGCCCATTACTTGTTCGATCCAAAACCAAGAAAAAGGTTCTGAAAAGAGGTTTTAAAAAACATCAAAAAATACCTTCCCCATTGACTCCTATACATCTCAACAAATCCAATTTTTAACCAATGCGCTAAGAAATTTCAGGGACTGAAAACTCTGAAACTGCAAATTTGCTTAACTCTACTTCTAACCTATGCAATAGATGTTCTCCCTTTGCAAAGGCAGACCAGAGCATTGTGTATGTCCCACTAATCTTGAACAGTCCATTTTGTGAGGAAGCCTTCTCTGAATGCTGGATTGATCAGTATATTTACACATGAAATCCTCTTCTAGACTCATTACACTCTACCATGTCACTTAAAGTGGTTGTAAACTCTGTTACACCACTTGTACCTACAGGTAAGACTATAATAAGGCTTACCTGTAGGCACTGTGAATATTTCCTAAATTTGCACAGTTTAGGAGATATTCAGAGTGCATGCAGCTGATGACGTCATCGGTGCATGCGCACTAAAGGTCCGGCTTACCATGCCAAACCTTCAAAGCCCATGCACGGGAGTGATGTCATCGCGGGTCTGGCCACTCAGTGGAAGAAACACTGGGGGAGATGTCAGCTGTCTCAGTGGTGAGTGGGCGCCGCTAGAAGGACTTTGTTCTAAGGTAAGTATTTCACAAAAAAACCTATAAGACAACGGCATAAAGTGCTAGTATGCTGTAATGTTCCGGTACCTTTGGTACCCTAAATTACATTTTCCACAAGTGTATGCGCCCTACCATTTACTTTTGGAAAGGTGCGCATACACCTTTAAGACTGGAGCTGTCATCACTCAGTGCCGGACTAGATGGCTATTTAAGGCGTCGGCTCTCACTCACATGTGTTCGTTCAAACACCCTTATCTGGATGCTAACCTTGCTTGAAGCTTCCATGCTTGCAAGCTTACTTCGCTGACGGAACCTCGCTGCGCTGATCCCTGTATCCCGCTACTGGATCATCCGCCTCTCCTGAACCACCCTTCGGCTGTATCGCTAATAGTGCTAAGTACCCCGCAGGGGAATTCTCTATAAACTTATACTAAGCTTACACTATCTAGCTCTGCATAGTAGAGACTGTTTATCACATCTGCATAAACTAGATTGCTAGCTCTTGAGACTACTGCTACTTTTCTGCACTGGGTTGATCTCTTTTGTATGTCCACCTGCTATTCTATCATCTGCTATCATACAACATTGTTAAACCTTCCTGCATCCATCTGCTACTGTCTCACCTTCAAGTGTCTATCACCTACCACCTCCACTCAACCTATCCCTCAAACCTTCATCATTGTGTTACCACATATATAAAGTCACTCTAGGAACCAGCTTGCTAATTGTGTGTATTTACTGGCTGAAATAAGACCTTCCACACATGATGAGTCATTGAGGTTGGGAATGGTATCTCAGCATATCTCTTACATGACAACTGACGTGGAACTATTTCTGCAGCTGAAAATCCACACCATATAAGAAACGCAGGAGCGTTACAGATTGAACGAACCTAAAAAATGGATTCAGCAGAAATAGCCACTCAGGTGACACAATTAAAACAGCAAGTATCTGCGTTAATACACGCACTTGCTGAATTAAAAGAAGACAATCAGGCTCTGTCGCAGCAGGTAATTAGACTGACACAACTTACCTCTGCTCAGTCCCCTGAACCCAAGATAAATCCCCCTTTGGTATTTACAGGCGATCGCAAAAAATTTCGCGAATTTAAAAACGCATGTGAGTTACTTTTTTTGCTAAAACCTCATACCTACCTTACTGATCACATTAAGGTTTGTACTATTATTTCTTACCTATCAAGCGATCCTCGAGCCTGGGCAGATTCTCTTTTTGAGAAAAACGACCAGCTTCTCAACTCCTATGCCTTGTTCCTGGCAGAGCTCACTAGCCTATATGATGACCCCAATAGGCAGAGTACTGCTGATCTTCAGTTAAGATCCTTGAAACAAGGAAGGAGGCCTGTGGAAGACTTTGTCGCAGAGTTCAAGAGATGGACCCTTGATTCAGAATGGAATGATGCATCTCTGAAAACCCAATTTAGGCTTGGCCTATCAGAAGCCGTTAAGGACGAGCTCGCCCGAGCGGATCTGCCAAAAACCCTGGATGCATTAATACAACTCAGTATTACCATAGATAGAAGACTACGAGAAAGAAAGGCTGAAAAGATGGGAATGCCATTATCCGTTTCCTCTCGGAGTCTGGCCGTTGACCCCGTTCCTATGGAGATAGGAACCATACGCCCACCGCTATCAACTATGGAAAAAGCCAAAAGACGAAATGAAAATCTCTGCTTGTACTGTGCATCCCCGGATCACAAGATAAACGTCTGTCCCCTAGTCAACAAAAAGAAGGGTGAGTGTTCACATGTCTCTCTAGGAGGATTGACAACTTCATTCACTAACCCCTACATTTCTGTTTTTTTGACATTACAGTGGGACCAGAACAGGATTACTACTAAGGCCATGATTGACACAGGATCTTGTGGAAATTATATGGATATATGTTTTGCTGCTTTAAATAAAATTCCTATTATTTCTAAACTCAAACCTGTCTCAGTAAGTCTTATTACCGGTGTTCCGTTATCCTCTGGTCCGATCACCGATCAGACACAAGCACTTCTAGTCACTATTAACGAGTCTCATAGGGAGACTTCTACCTTCGATTTAATACCATCACCCCACTTTCCCATTGTGTTGGGACTTCCCTGGTTGCACACACACCAACCAACCATAGATTGGAAGAAACGGTCCTTGACCTTCCCTTCTTGTTATTGCGAGGAAACGTGTAACCTCCCGTTTTCCGGGAAGATTCTGTCTGTGGTGACAGATGAGATTGCACCACTATGTTATCAGGATCTTTCTGAGGTTTTTCTTGAGAAAAATGCTCAAGCATTACCTCCTCATCGAGACTATGATTGTAGCATTGATCTACTCCCAAATAGCAAATTGCCGTTCGGTCATGTTTATCCTCTTTCACAGGATGAACTTGCCCATCTCAAAACCTATTTGGATGAGAACTTGGAAAAAGGTTTTATTAGACCTTCCACTTCTTCCACAGCAGCAGGACTCTTTTTTGTTCGCAATAAAGATTCAAGTCTCAGACCTATCATCGACTACAGGAAATTGAATGCTATCACAATAAAAGATCGCTATCCTCTACCACTTATCCCTGAGCTCATTGAGCAGGTGCGTGGAGCTACCTATTTTTCAAAATTAGACCTGAAAGGAGCATACAATCTCATTCAAATCCGTGATGGACACGAGTGGAAGACTGCGTTCAGAACTAGATACGGATTGTTCGAGTATCTTGTGATGCCATTCGGCCTATGCAATGCCCCTGCAGTTTTCCAACGATTTATAAACGATATTTTTAAAGACTTACTAGATGTCTGTGTTGTGGTATATCTGGACGATATACTTATATATTCACGGACCCTGTCTGAACACATAAGACATGTAAGACTTGTATTATCGAGATTGCTTGCACATAATCTTTATGGGAAGCTGAAGAAATGCTTGTTCCATAAAGATGAGGTACTCTTTCTAGGCTACATCATATCCAAAACAGGAATCGAGATGGACATGAGTAAAATATCCTGCATTCAGGATTGGCCTACACCAACTACACGCAAGGCGCTACAGCGATTCCTGGGATTTTCAAATTTCTACAGGAAGTTCATAAAAAACTTTTCTGCTATTGTGAGACCCCTCACACAGCTCACTAGCATAAAAATACCATTTAAATGGTCAGAAGAAGCAAATAAGGCTTTCCACTTGTTAAAGACAAGGTTTACTTCCGCTCCCATATTACGCCATCCAGACCCATCCCTCCAATACATTCTGGAGGTAGATGCGTCAAACCTGGCAGTAGGAGCAATACTCTCCCAACGACCTACCCCCACTTCACCACTTCATCCAGTCGCCTTTTTTTCTAAATCCCTGAGCAGTCCCGAGATAAATTACCCCGTGGGTGAGAAGGAACTGCTTGCTATAAAATTGGCTCTGGAGAATTGGCGACATTTACTCGAAGGCACCCAATTACCAATAATTATATACACGGACCATAAAAACCTCCAATATCTTCAGACTAGCAAAACTCTCTCGCATCGCAGGTACGATGGTCACTATTCTTTCTAAGGTTTAACTTCCTAGTGACCTACACACCTGCAGATAAGAACAAAAAGGCGGATGCACTATCACGACTAACTGAAGAAAATTACTTTGAAATTCCTTCCGTTCCTATAATACCTCACAAACGCATTATTGGAGTTGTCCGTTCCTTGAAGGAAGAGGTTCTGCATGGTATAAGGTTGGATTCACCCCTACCACAACTAAATACCGATGCAGAAGGCTTCCTCTACTACAACGACAAACTTTACATACCACCTACCCTACGCACCAAGATCTTGGAATTATCGCATGATGTGCCTATGGCAGGACATATGGGTATGACAAAGACTTTCAATTTGATTTCTCGGCAATTCTGGTGGCCTGACATGAAAACATCTATACAAAAATTCGTCTCTTCATGCAATGTCTGTGCCAGGTCCAAAATTGACACTACGAGACCATCCGGCCTACTATGCAGTCTACCAATACCCCAAACTCCATGGGAGGTTCTGTCATTGGACTTCATTGTAGAATTGCCTCCTTCCAAAGGATTTAATACCATCTTGGTGTCAGTGGACCATCTGACAAAGATGGCACATTTCATTGCTATTCGCAGACTACCTTCATCCAAACAAACGGCAGAACTCCTGATGAAACATGTCTTCAGATTACATGGTATCCCAAAAACTCTTTTGTCTGACCGTGGATCCCAATTTATTTCTAAATTCTGGCAAGAACTATGTCACATACTACGGATTGAGCGGAAGCTCACTTCTCCTTACCATCCGCAGACCAACGGACAGACTGAAAGAGTCAACCAATGCATCGAGCAGTATTTACGTTGTTACACTTCTTACCAACAGGATGATTGGTTGGATCTTCTCCCCCTGGCAGAATTTGCCTACAACAACGCAACTCACAGTACAACCAAGCAGAGTCCGTTCTACTTGAACTATGGGTTCCATCCCTCTATTCTCCCTCCACGCATCCTTCCTTCAAATAACCCAGTAGCCTCAGACTATCTTTCCCAAATAAAGGATTCTCTGGGTTTACTAAATACTACCATTGCACACGCTCACAGTCAACAAAAGAAGTACTATGATCTTCGTAGAAGACCTTCTCCACAGTATACTATCGGGGACCTCGTTTGGCTCTCAACAAAAAACTTGAGACTGAAGATCCCTAGCAAAAAGCTTGGACCTCTGTTCTTGGGACCTTTCCCAATCAAGAAACTTATTGGAAAAGCTGCAGTGCAGCTTACATTGCCAATGGACCTAAAAATCCATCCCATTTTCCATGTGTCGCTACTAAAACCCCATGTTCCGGACCAAGGAATAAGGCCTAATATTCCACCTCCCCCTCCTGTACAAGTTGAAGGTGGAGAAGAATACGAGATAAAAGAGATTCTGGATTCTCGTATCTACAGAAGAAGACTTCAGTACTTGGTTAGATGGAAGAAATATGGGCCCCAAGACGACACCTGGCTAAACACCTCTGACATACATGCCCCTAGATTAATCCACAATTTTCATGCGAGATACCCAGACAAACCAGCTCCAGAGGCCTTCAGGAGCAGGCCTTAAAGGGGGGGTATTGTAATGTTCCGGTACCTTTGGTACCCTAAATTACATTTTCCACAAGTGTATGCGCCCTACCATTTACTTTTGGAAAGGTGCGCATACACCTTTAAGACTGGAGCTGTCATCACTCAGCGCCGGACTAGATGGCTATTTAAGGCGTCGGCTCTCACTCACATGTGTTCGTTCAAACACCCTTATCTGGATGCTAACCTTGCTTGAAGCTTCCATGCTTGCAGGCTTACTTCGCTGACGGAACCTCGCTGCGCTGATCCCTGTATCCCGCTACTGGATCATCCGCCTCTCCTGAACCACCCTTCGGCTGTATCGCTAATAGTGCTAAGTACCCCGCAGGGGAATTCTCTATAAACTTATACTAAGCTTACACTATCTAGCTCTGCATAGTAGAGACTGTTTATCACATCTGCATAAACTAGATTGCTAGCTCTTGAGACTACTGCTACTTTTCTGCACTGGGTTGATCTCTTTTGTATGTCCACCTGCTATTCTATCATCTGCTATCATACAACATTGTTAAACCTTCCTGCATCCATCTGCTACTGTCTCACCTTCAAGTGTCTATCACCTACCACCTCCACTCAACCTATCCCTCAAACCTTCATCATTGTGTTACCACATATATAAAGTCACTCTAGGAACCAGCTTGCTAATTGTGTGTATTTACTGGCTGAAATAAGACCTTCCACACATGATGAGTCATTGAGGTTGGGAATGGTATCTCAGCATATCTCTTACATGACAACTGACGTGGAACTATTTCTGCAGCTGAAAATCCACACCATATAAGAAACGCAGGAGCGTTACATATGCATCACATGCTAGCACTTTATGCCGTTGTTTTATAGAATGTATTTTTCTTTTTTTTTCTTTCTGGGTTTACAACCTCTTTAAAAATTGCAATTTGTCACAAAGCTTCTGTAATATACATTGTTTTTGGCCACAACACTAAACTTTTCTCAGACAATTTTTAGACATTTTTTTAAGCTGCAGTTTGATTTTTTGTTAAAGTGTTAGTAAACTTCAGACCTGAAATATGAACACATGTCCCTCTATATTGTGTACGTGTCTCTATCCAGAGCACCAATTATCAACTACAGGCAGTCACTTCACAGAGTATACAGTGGGGATTGAAAGTTTGGGCACCCCAGGTAAAAATTTGTATTAATGTGCATATAGAAGCCAAGGAAAGATGGAAAAATCTTCAAAAGGCATCAAATTACAGATTAGACATTCTTATAATATGTCAACAAAAGTTAGATTTTATTTCCATCATTAACACTTTCAAAATTACAGAAAACAAAAAAATGCTGAAAAAAAAAAGTTGAATTGCTGAAGAAGTCAATAGCCCTGAGCGCTGACGTAACGCGTACGGGGGGGGGGAGGGGGGCAGAGCCGTGCTGCAGACCTCACACCCTTCTATGGATACATTGCTGTTGATGTAGCTTGTCTATGTACAGCGTTTGTGGGTACCCTGATTTGCATTAAGAGCCGGTTCACACTGGGGCGACTTGTCAGGCGACTTGGTCGCCTGACAAGTTGCCGTGGGTCGCCTGCCATAGATTAGCACAGGACCCGTTCTAATAGGAGCGACACAAGTCGCTCCGACTTAGAAAAAGGGTCCTGTACTACTTTGGGGCGACCTGCATTGACTTCAATGATATGAAGTCCGTGTATGTCGCTCCGAGGTCGCAGTGCGCGCTGTGCACCCCGACTTCACAGGTCGCCCCGGCAAGTCGGATCGCCTCAGTGTGAACCGGCTCTTAAGCTCCTATCTATACAGTCCTTACAGAGAGCACTAGATTTTGTTTGCTTTTTCCCCTTTACTTATGGCCCTGTGATGTGGATGGATGAGCTGTGTTGATCCTGGACTCTCCTGCATTACCTGTTTGCTGTTATCTGGTTACCCCTGTATAGGGGACTGCTGTGTTTGACCCTGGGTAGCACCTGGGTCAGACATTAAGGTGAGAGGCTTGCACATCTGGTGGTGGAATTTTTCACATTCACGGAGCAGTCTTTGTCACATTTTGGTTGGAGAAGTTTTTGAATCAAGTTATCACAGCACCGTTTGCACATGGGGATTTTGCATATATTATTTTCACAAGGATATATTGATTTATATGGCACTACTTTTTATCACATGGACTTTTGTTGCTCATTCCTTTTTTGACCTTATGTGCACTTGTATGATTTAGCGCAACACATTTTGTTTTATTGAGTCATTTGTTTGTGGAGTGTAATCACATTAGTGTCTGCAGCTGATCACTATATATATATTATTATATTCTTTTGCATATATTTTTGCACATTTTTTCGCACACTATTTTCATAGCACTGATAGTTTTTTCACATTTGGATGTAATAAGAAAATGCCATCATTGCACACCATATTTATTTAATATATAAAAAACATCTAGTATAAAAATGGCAACTCACATATAAAAGTGACTGGCACTAAGTCTATCCAGCAATCCGTACCAATGACTGCCACGCCGCTCAGTGCAGAGAAGGCGGCGTGTGTTCCAATCCTCGGATGTGGTGTTGCCCAGGGGCAGGATATGACGTATGCATCGCACCACTATGCCTCAACGCGCATGATGACGCATTATTCATGTGAAACGCAAGTGGTGCGACGCATATGTCATTTCCTGCCCCTGGGTAACACCACATTTGAGGATTTGAATGCATGCCCGCTTCTCTGCATGGAGCGGCGTGGCAGCCATTGATACGTATTATTGTATTTTTGTCACCACAACCATTATCTCTATCACAGTATAGAGAATGTTTCTGTGACCAGGACTATCTCTTTCACATTGATGAGAATTCCAGTGACAACAACCTGTCAGCAGACCACAAGAGAAGAAGCTTAAAAGGCATGTGCAGTCTTGTGTTATGGACGGGTTTGCTTTAACTTCCCCTTTCCTCTCAAGCGGCCATGTGCTCACCTTTTCCTCCATTCCCTGGTGCTTCATTCAGCTAAAGGGAGTGTAGCCCTAAAAAGGGGCTATTATTATTATATACTATTTATATAGCGCTGACTACTAGCCTAAAACTTAGTTTTGGCTGGGTGGTAGTCAGCCCAGACTAATTGTGTAGTTCTTCACTTGGTCTTCCCTAAACTCAGTGGGGCTATGGTTTCTCACTGTCGCCAGTAGCTATCTCTGGTATCATTGGCCACGGTATGAGATTTCATAAACAAGATTGAGTTATGAATATTTATATTTCCTTCAGCCAATCCAGTAGGAGGTTTAAGCCACCTTTGCATGCTGGGGGAGGATATAAATGTTTGGGGACAGGCAATGTGCTCGCTCTTTTCCCCTGGGTAATGGCCTAGGGAGGTGCTGCTTGATGGAGCTATGCTGTTGGGCCCAATAGCCTATTTGGGAACTATGGTGTGGTCAAGTGATCCTGAAGTTGTCCTGCCCTGTTGTGGAGGAAGCTGTGCCAAGGAAGCCCCTTGCTGGAGAGAACCCGGAAGAAGGTTGGTTTCTAGAAGGCCTGAAATTTGGGAATGTGCTTACAGTGTTGCTGGGTCAGCTAAAAGGTTCTGGCACTGTGAAGCTGGACATTGATCTAGATCTAGAGAGTTTGTAAGTGATGTACAGGGTATCTCAGGCCCCTAGCCATCACCTCCTGAACCCTTCTGCAGTAAAACTCTAAAAAGAGGGAAGTGACTGGCACCCAATGTTCTGTTCCAGTTCCCCATTTTAGCTTTGGACTTAGCCCTGGGGTGAAATGCTAACCTGCCCCTACCTCTAGGTGCCACCCTGCCTTTAAGGTGTCAGGGGGGTGCTAAAGTAGCAAAGAAAATACTTAGATCGTGGAATATGGGATCAAGTGATTCACTTCACCAAACCCTGCAGGTGCTTGGTGAGCCTTATCACATTGAGTTGGGGAGTCTTGTCTAAGACTGCAGAGACTCAGGGCCCTTTCACACCACTTGTGGTGTGGAAAATACATGTTTCATGCATGTTACCCACATGGGAACACTTTGTGTCACAAATGCAGCTGCGTTCGCAGCCACTAAACCATGATGGTAAAAGGTGTGACTTCTGTACTTTTTGAGTGCTCCCACATGTTCAGCAGCCCATTGAAAGGAATAGGCTGCCATAAGCATGCCGTGCAGGAATGCTCACAGCTATGTGTGTTCAGTTCTCAAAGGTTACCCGAAGGCTAAATGGAGTAGGGGGGGAGTGGATGAAAGTTAAGAGCATTATAACACTTCCTATCTGCAATTTGTGTTTTTCACCTGCATAGGATCATATAGTGTCATTTGTTGCTCTGTATGCACAGCTTATAGTAGATTAGAGCTGGCCATAGAAGAGTTTTTTTTTAAGCGTCCACTTAAGTGAGGAGTATGGAAGTATCCCTTCTGCCAGGACAGTGTACCTGCTGAAGCAGCCAAGCTTTGATCCGTCTCTGTCCAGCTTTAATCTTTATACTCCTGTGCCAGAAGTTTCTGATTGTGTTCAAACATGAGGCATGCAGGAATGCACTGCACAGGATAATGTAGAACCTCTGTCTGAAGTCCAAGAACTGACACTTCCTGTGAAGAAGGTACATATCCCACAATCTCTCAGTCTAGTGGTCTGCAGGTGAGAACTACACAGCAATTTGATTTGACACAGATACAAACAGGCAGAGCAATAAGGCTCTGATCACACCTCAGAGGTGCGACCGAGCGTACGTGCTTTTTTGTGCATTCCCACATGTAGCACTTAGCGGCAGCCCATTCATTAATAGACTTCTCTATGCACAAGAAACTTGCAAAAAAGGTGCCTGACACATTTTTAACATTGCGTCGTGCCAAAACACATGGTATTGTGGCACAATAATGCACACAGTTTAGCGAGATGCAAGGGCTGCCATTAGAGATTAATGGATTACATTAATCACAGGTACAATAATGTCACAAGTCTGCAAAAGGGCAGAGCATTTCTGTGCACAGGAAAGCGCAAGTGCTAATCAATAAACCACTGTGTCATAGCTTTAAAGCAGTATTGAACCCAAAACTAAAAATTTATTAAATTGCAACTTACCAAACATTAGATGTGGTGGCTGTATTCATTTTCTTTCATATAAGCTTATTCCTCCTCTCTGTTTTCACATGGTAATCTGGCCAATAACACACCTCCTGTATTAGAGTGCCCCTGCTCTAGATGAAAGAGCACAGGGGGCACCTTTGGACAGCAGCATTGTCAGTCTGGAGGGAGGGGGGTGTTAGATGTACTAGCAGATTTAAATACACTAACAAATTGAAACTAGATCCCAGCTAATGCATTATAAGAAGTGGCAACAAACAGTTTTTGCTTTTGGGATAAAGCTTTTATGTAAATAACAAAATATGATCATTGTAAGTACTCCTGCCAGTGTTATTTGGTTTGTTTCATCTCTGTAACTGATACATTCTGCTGAAGAGCTTGTTCATTTAAAAAAAAAAAACAACAGAATTACTGGCTGGATCACCAGATAAAAATAGAAGAAAGAAAACCCCAAAAAGAAAATGAATGCAGTCATCACATCTAAGAAATGGTAAGCTACAATATAATACATTTGAGTTTAAAGTGATTCTAAAGCCAGAAGTTTTTTTTACCTTAATGCATTAACTGCATTAAGGCAAAAAAAAAAAAAAAAACTTCCACTTGTTATCCCCCCCCCCCTAAATATATACCTGAGTCCTGCATCAATCCTGTACATGGGCAAGGCACTGGTTTTCTCTCTCCCATCTCACAGGCTCAGAGACAGCAGCAGCAGCCATTGGCTCCTCCTCCTGTCATTTAAATTCTATAATAAAAAAGTGGATAGTGGGGCTGAGCCACGTTGTGTGTGTCAATAAATGCACACAGCCCTGCTCAGAATTGAGCCTGCAGGTGTGCCACCATAGGAAGCATCTTTCTATGGGGTGCACCAAGAAGAGGAGAAGCCAAGAGTGCCATCAGGGGACCCCAGAAGAGGTTCGGGGCCGCTTTGTGCTATACCATTACATCACAATAATATGTTTGTTATTTAAAAAAAAAAAAAAAAATATATATATATATATATGTGCCTTTACAGACGCTTTAATACTGCTTTAAAGTGTTTGAATGTCAAAATCAAAATCATCCCTTCCCCTATCCTGTTTCAAAAGATCATTTCATTTTTAGTTTTAATAGGTTTTTATTGAGTTTGACAAGTAAACAAGGGTGAACAGCCAAGTGAACAAAGTAAAACAGTACATATGGGTCAAGGTGTAGCGGGCATGGCAGAAAGATAACTCAACTACACATAACATTATAGCAGAGCATACTAATACAGGTGAGTAAACACATCCATAAGGAGTCTGACATCACCCCCCGGGCACCCCAAGGGGAACAAACTGTGCTCCGGGAGGATGACATAAGACAGATCAGTACAGGTTCACAGACCTCCAATGCGAACAATCATACAATCAGTGAATTAATCAACATGCTCAGAACGTAGAGCCAGGTGCATAAGGTCAACCCAAACGCTAAGGTAGAGCACTTGAGGGAGGCATAGGCTGGAGAGGCAAAAACGGTGGGAAGGAGAGATAAAAGGGAACAGGAATGGAGGTAAGGGAGAGCAGAAGAGAGGAAAGGGAGAGGCTAGAAGAACAGGACAGGGAGAGGTCCAGCGAGATCCAAATAATAAATTCACATCAACATATCAGTCTAAAACGGTACACTTGGGGTGAGATAGCCAAACTTCCCACCTCCTCCGGAATGAGGAAGTGGCAAGGTTGACAACCGCAAGCGTTCTCTCCATCAGACAGTGGTGGTTAAGGGCAAGGATGACTTCACTACAGGAAGGGGGCACAGGAGATTTCCAGTGCGTGGCTATAGCAGTTTTTGCTGCAAGAAGCAGGTGTATAATAACCGCTCTGTGGCAAGGCTTAAATTCATGAATATTGATATGCAGGATGGCTAATGCTGGAGATGGGGAGACTTTCTCTTGTGTTATATCCGAAATTATTATAAATAATTTATTCCAGAAGGACCGTAGTGACCGTAGTGAGACACAAGGCCAGATACAGAGTACCAGTTTCTCCGCACTGTCGCCAGCACAGCGAGGGGTGGGATGGGTAAAAATTAGAAAGCTTGAATGGGGTGAGGTACCAGGAGTGGAGCACCTTCTGGTACTGTTCCCAATGGGTAACACATTTCGTGGCCGCATAGGTGTAGGCAAAGGCTTTCAGCCAAGTGGTATCAGAGAACGAGGACGACAGGGTACTTTCCCATTTAGTGACTGACGGGGTTTAGAGAAAAGATTATGGTTATTGTAGATGGCGTAGAACAGCGTGATACCTTTTATGTGAGTAGCTGTGTTCTGAAGGAAAAGGTGAACCAAACTGGGGATTTCTACACAAGTGGGAAGTGGGTGTTTGTGGAGGAATGATTGGATCTGGAGGTAAGAGAAGATTGCTCCCTTGGGGAGATCGAAACGGGCTTGTAAGCTATCAAACGGGCTCAGGCGAGATTCGTGGAACAGGTCTCTAAGGAGTAGCATTCCCTTGCACAGCCACGGTTGTATATCTAGGTGCGGGAGAAAGTGGCACAGAACCTTCAGTGGGACCTGTATTTTGTACATGGAAGTTGCAGGTGGTTGTAAGCGGCAAAATTCCCTCCACAAAGAGAAGGAGGCTTGAACAATCAGGTTCTCTGAGGTCCCAGGCCGGTCTCCCAGTATAGTAGCAATGAGAGTCAACTGTAAGTCATGCCCAGGGACCTCAGAGGACTCAATGGAAGCCCACGTCTTGTGTGGAGACGTCGCCCACCAAAATTTAAGTTGGTCTAGAATACACGCCTTATAGTAGGCGGACAGATTGGGAACTCCCATACCGCCATGTCTTCTGTGTAAGACCATGGTTTTAAGGGGGCACCTTGGAGGCCTGGCATTCCATACAAAACGGGTCAACTGTTTTTGGAGAGCAGAGAAGAAAGACACAGGCAAGGGTATGGCAAGGGTTCGAAATAGATAAAGTAGCTTCGGGAGGATAAGCATTTTAAAGGAAGCTATCCGACCCATAGTGGACAATTCTTGCGTACCAACTGTTGTAAAAGTGAGGGCAGGGAATCCAAAAAGGGTTTAAAATTGTGTGCATACAGTTGTGACGTATGAGGTGTAAGGTGAGTGCCGAGAAAGGGGATAGAATGTGAGGACTAGATAAAAGGAAACCTTCCAGCTAGGGAACTCTGTAGTGTGGGCGGTATATTAAGGCTCTGTATTTGTGATTTATTGGCGTTTAGTTTATAGTAAGATACCCTACTGAACTCATTCAGGAGGGTGTACGATTCTGGCAGGGAGGTGGCCGGGTCCGTGAGCATAAGCATAACATCGTCGGCAGATCATTTCATTTTTAGTCAACAAAACCAATTGCAAATTGTTAGAGATTATCCTCCATCACTTTTTCATCATTTGAAATCAATTCTGCACAAAAACCAACCTGTCATCTGAGCAATGCCAGGAGTGTAATCTAATTGTACTGTACACTAAATGTGTCCACACATTCTACAGGAAAAGTGAGAGAAATATATAAAAACGAGAATTGTATCATTGGATCATAACATGTGTGACTGGCTATACACACAATCAGCTTTATTTGGGGTTTCTGTTTTTCTGAGCAGACTCTTCAAGTATTTTCAACCTCACGCTTTATAACAGCTTTGAGTTTCTCGAAGTTAAAGTAGGAGGGGACGTGGGAGTGAAATTTTTAAGGGATCTTAGCCAGACAGCAAAATAAGAGGTTTAATCAACAAAATAATTGGTTTAACTCCCCGCACTCGGCTATATTGTCTCCGTATGGCATATGGAGGTTACTTAGCAACATGGTGATACATGTATGGCAATGCTTGTACGCAAGCAGGGAGGTTTGTTATTGAGCGGCATGGAACTAATAAATGAAAGTTATAATGGAGGCTTCACAGAATACACACAGAGTACACACAGAACACACAGAGTACACACACAGAGTACACACAGAATACACACAGAGTACACACACAGAGTACACACAGAACACACAGAGTACACACAGAACACACAGAGTACACACACAGAGTACACACAGAATACACACAGAGTACACACACAGAGTACACACAGAACACACAGAGTACACACAGAACACACAGAGTACACACACAGAGTACACACAGAGTACACACGCAGAGTACACACACAGAGTACACACACAGAGTACACACATAGTACACACAGAGTAGACACAGAGTACACACACAGAGTACACACATAGTACACACAGAGTAGACACACAGAGTACACACTCAGAGTACACATGTAGAGTACACACAGAGTACACACACAGAGTACACACAGAGTACACACAGAACACACACAGAGTACACACACAGAGTACACACACAAAGTACACACACAGAGTACACACACAGAGTACACACGCAGAGTACACACACAGAGTACACACACAGAGTACACACAGAGTATACACACAGAGTAGACACACAGAGTACACACACACAGTACACACACAGAGTACACACACACAGTACACACACAGAGTACACACACACAGTACACACACACAGTACACACACAGTACACACAGAGTACACACACAGAGTACACACACAGAGTACACACACAGAGTACACACACAGTACACACACAGAGTACACACACACAGTACACACAGAGTACACACACAGAACACACACAGAACACACACAGTACACACAGAGTACACACACAGTACACACACACAGTACACACACAGAGTACACACACAGAGTACACACACAGAGTACACACACAGAGTACACACACAGAGTACACACACACAGTACACACACAGAACACACAGAGTACACACAGAGTACACACACAGAGTACACACACAGAGTACACACAGAGTACACACAAAGCATCACAAAGGGCGGGGGTCGGGCAACTCTTGTGACAACTGAACCCCCTCAGAGCAGTTGGATGTGCCCCGGAGTAGCTTTTTCCTAGCATTCAGGCTCCACCCATTTACCTCAGGTCTTTGTAGCCAATCCTAAGGAGGCTACTTAACTTCTCTTTTAGGTTCACACCCACAGTGATGCCATGCTTCCAGCAGTCAAGGCTCCCTTTTTTCTAAAGGAGGTTCAAGGGGCCTTCACTTTTGTTATAGGCCATTATTACTCACAAAATATATATGTATAGTTATTGTAAAAGAATGAAATCTATAGTAGTCTAAAAGAAGAAATATGGTAGTCCATTTTTTAAAATCATACTTACTGTTCCATTGTTAGTGCTATCCATTCCCTCTTCTTCTGGGTGACCCCTGAGCGAAATTTTTTTTACAATTTTTTAAAATAATTTTTTAATTTTTTTAGCAGCTCTGTTGGGGAGCTTTGGTGAAATATCATAGGGTCAACTCTAAACAGACCCCTGGTGTCCTCAATCTTCATCTCTGCAGCCTCAGTTGCACAGAATGAATGTTGAATGAATGAAGAACTCTGCACAGTCTCCCTGTCCATTCACAAAGGGAAGCACAATTTGCACACCTCCTTAAGACGTCTGGATGACGAAATACGTAGGAGTGGGCTCTCCGGTGATGTACCCCAGTGCCTCCCCCTAGTCAGGGCCGGCGCTACCAGTAAGGCGACTAAGGCAGCTGCCTAGGGCGCAGCTTAACAGGGGGCGCCGCCATTCTGCACCCCGAATCAGTAGTGGACCGGCCGGTGTGGCACTCCTCATGCTGTGCCGCCTGAGCGCTACAGCAAGCGAGCCCCAGGCAGCACACACCACTTGTCTAGAGCGCACATTAGAATAGTCGGGGCGCCAGAAGTGCCCTCCATAGAATCCTGGGGATCCAGCTCGGCGCTCACTGCCCTCCGGTCTCCGCCCCTCCAGCTGATTTCTGCTTGAAGAAGATCAGGAGCCGATCTCCAATCACACTCAGGGAGCTGGGCTTGTGCCTCTCCAGACGCCCCCCCCCCTCTGCTCCGTGTTCAACTTCTGGCAGAAGCAGATTGCTGGACACCGGACAGTCTCCCATCCCCCATCACATGCCGAGGACAGCATGCAAGGTGAGATGATGTGTGTCCCGTCCTCTCCCACCCCTCACACAGACAACACAGTACACTCCCCCACCCGGACACTGGCCTCACTCTTCATACATGGGGGGCTGCATTGTATGATATTGGGGGGGGGGGCTGTATTGTATGATATGGAGGGGGCTGCCTGCATTGTATCATGGGGGGGGGGGCTGTATTGTATGATATAGAGGGGGCTGCCTGCATTGTATCATGGAGGGGGGGGGCTGTATTGTATGATATGGAGGGGGCTGCCTGCATTGTATCATGGGGGGGGCTGTATTGTATGATATGGAGGGGGCTGCCTGCATTGTATCATGGAGGGGGGGGGGCTGTATTGTATGATATGGAGGGGGCTGCCTGCATTGTATCATGGGGGGGGGCTGTATTGTATGATATAGAGGGGGCTGCCTGCATTGTATCATGGAGGGGGGGGGCTGTATTGTATGATATGGAGGGGGCTGCCTGCATTGTATCATGGGGGGGGGCTGTATTGTATGATATAGAGGGGGCTGCCTGCATTGTATCATGGAGGGGGGGGGCTGTATTGTATGATATGGAGGGGGCTGCCTGCATTGTATCATGGGGGGGGGGGCTGTATTGTATGATATAGAGGGGGCTGCCTGCATTGTATCATGGAGGGGGGGGCTGTATTGTATGATATGGAGGGGGCTGCCTGCATTGTATCATGGGGGGGGGGGGGCTGTATTGTATGATATGGAGGGGGCTGCCTGCATTGTATCATGGGGGGGGGCTGTATTGTATGATATAAAGGGGGCTGCCTGCATTGTATCATGGAGGGGGGGGGCTGTATTGTATGATATGGAGGGGGCTGCCTGCATTGTATCATGGGGGGGGGGGGGCTGTATTGTATGATATAGAGGGGGCTGCCTGCATTGTATCATGGGGGGGCTGTATTGTATGATATGGAGGGGCTGCCTGCATTGTATCATGGGGGGGGGGGCTGTATTGTATGATATAGAGGGGGCTGCCTGCATTGTATCATGGGGGGGCTGTATTGTATGATATGGAGGGGGCTGCCTGCATTGTATCATGGGGGGGGGGCTGTATTGTATGATATAGAGGGGGCTGCCTGCATTGTATCATGGGGGGGGGGCTGTATTGTATGATATGGAGGGGGCTGCCTGCATTGTATCATGGGGGGGGGCTGTATTGTATGATATGGAGGGGGCTGCCTGCATTGTATCATGGGGGGGGGGCTGTATTGTATGATATGGAGGGGGCTGCCTGCATTGTGTCATGGGGGGGGGCTGTATTGTATGATATGGAGGGGGCTGCCTGCATTGTATCATGGGGGGGGCTGTATTGTATGATATGGAGGGGGCTGCCTGCATTGTATCATGGGGGGGCTGCATTGTATCATATGGAGGGGGCTGCATTGTATCATATGGAGGGGGCTGCATTGTATCATATGGAGGGGGCTGCATTGTATCATATGGAGGGGGCTGCATTGTATCATAGCAGCCCCCTCTATATCATACAATACAGCCCCCCCCCATGATACAATGCAGCCCCCTCCATATGATACAATGCAGCCCCTTCCATATCATACAATACAGCCCCCTCCATATGATACAATGCAGCCCCTTCCATATCATACAATGCAGCCCCCTCCATATCATACAATGCAGCCCCCTCCATATCATACAATGCAGCCCCTTCCATATATCATATGGAGGGGGCTGCATTGTATCATATTGAAGGGGCTGCATTGTATCATATGGAGGGGGCTGTATTGTATGATATGGAAGGGGCTGCATTGTATCATATGGAGGGGGCTGCATTGTATCATGGGGGGGGGCTGTATTGTATGATATAGAGGGGGCTGCCTGCATTGTATCATGGAGGGGGGGGGCTGTATTGTATGATATGGAGGGGGCTGCCTGCATTGTATCATGGGGGGGGGGGCTGTATTGTATGATATAGAGGGGGCTGCCTGCATTGTATCATGGAGGGGGGGGCTGTATTGTATGATATGGAGGGGGCTGCCTGCATTGTATCATGGGGGGGGGGGGGCTGTATTGTATGATATGGAGGGGGCTGCCTGCATTGTATCATGGGGGGGGGCTGTATTGTATGATATAAAGGGGGCTGCCTGCATTGTATCATGGAGGGGGGGGGCTGTATTGTATGATATGGAGGGGGCTGCCTGCATTGTATCATGGGGGGGGGGGGCTGTATTGTATGATATAGAGGGGGCTGCCTGCATTGTATCATGGGGGGGCTGTATTGTATGATATGGAGGGGCTGCCTGCATTGTATCATGGGGGGGGGGGCTGTATTGTATGATATAGAGGGGGCTGCCTGCATTGTATCATGGGGGGGCTGTATTGTATGATATGGAGGGGGCTGCCTGCATTGTATCATGGGGGGGGGGCTGTATTGTATGATATAGAGGGGGCTGCCTGCATTGTATCATGGGGGGGGGGCTGTATTGTATGATATGGAGGGGGCTGCCTGCATTGTATCATGGGGGGGGGCTGTATTGTATGATATGGAGGGGGCTGCCTGCATTGTATCATGGGGGGGGGGGCTGTATTGTATGATATGGAGGGGGCTGCCTGCATTGTGTCATGGGGGGGGGCTGTATTGTATGATATGGAGGGGGCTGCCTGCATTGTATCATGGGGGGGGCTGTATTGTATGATATGGAGGGGGCTGCCTGCATTGTATCATGGGGGGGCTGCATTGTATCATATGGAGGGGGCTGCATTGTATCATATGGAGGGGGCTGCATTGTATCATATGGAGGGGGCTGCATTGTATCATATGGAGGGGGCTGCATTGTATCATAGCAGCCCCCTCTATATCATACAATACAGCCCCCCCCCATGATACAATGCAGCCCCCTCCATATGATACAATGCAGCCCCTTCCATATCATACAATACAGCCCCCTCCATATGATACAATGCAGCCCCTTCCATATCATACAATGCAGCCCCCTCCATATCATACAATGCAGCCCCCTCCATATCATACAATGCAGCCCCTTCCATATATCATATGGAGGGGGCTGCATTGTATCATATTGAAGGGGCTGCATTGTATCATGGGGGGGCTGTATTGTATGATATGGAGGGGCTGTATTGTATGATATGGGGAGGTTGTTTTGTGTAGGCTGTATTGTGTGATATGGGAGGTGTGCTGTATTATATGGGGGGGGGGGCTGTATTGTGTGATATGGGGGGGCTGTGTATAATGGACAGTGTCCCCATCTACCCAAATGCTGACCTCGTCTGACTGATGGTGATCTGTGATTGGCTGTCTCCATGACCTTATTCACATGGATGGCGGTGAAGCTGCATTATTACCAACCACCAACCGGGAGGAGAAGCTGAGGTTGGTGGGGACTGTACACAGGTCACAGCAGAAATTACCCCCCATCAGTGTTCCTTTAAACTGCTTCCCACCTCACTACATCAACCACTGCGCTCACACTTGCGTAATGCAGAGATCTTCTGGCTCTTGGCTGATGTAGTGAAGGTAGGTCATATGGGGGGGGGGGGGGGGCGGCAATTTTTATTTTGCCTAGGGCGGCAAAAATCCTTGCACCGGCCCTGCCCCTAGTGGAACACACGCCGGCTCCAGGGGATCACTGAGCAGCGATAGTTATACTGATATTGTTGGCAGATCATTCCTAGCCCCAGGATACGGAACTTGTGAGTGGACATCTGTATCTTATGTGAATGCAATCAATGGTATCACGCTATGTCGATCCCTGTCACTCCATTTTCTCTATAAATTGTTCACACTGAGGGGGATTACCAGAGAACCATCAGTATGCACAAGCCTAGTAGACCCACCTTGGTATAAGAACCGGGGGTCCATACCTGGTGGTGAGTGAGCACCCTGGTAGGGGATCATCCACGGTGTGGTCTTGTGGAGTGGAGGGCTGCCTGCACACAGAGCACTTTATCTGAAGCACTTTAGGATGCTAAACTAACCGCAGCTTTCACTGGAAGCATGCAGGTTTTTGGATTCATGGACTTTTGAGTTGTTTAATTTACCAAAGTTACATATGTATCCAAAGATTGTTATTTTTAGAGCACAATTGCACTTTATTACTGTATTCACTATTTCACGGGGTATTATTTGCATCATAGAGTTTGAATTGTGCATTTAGAAAGTTATGATTTTTTCTATAACAGTTATCATTGAGCAATTGTAGGCATTATTGCACTTTAATATTGGATACACACATGATTTGTATAGGGTAGCGCAGCAATATTTTTCCAAAACAATTTGCTATGCTTCAGTTATAAACACAGTGAGATATCAGTACTGCAATAAGGTAAAAATATGTTTAGGATTTATAACCACTTTAATGCAGAGAATGCATAAAGGTAAAAAACACTGAGACGTTAGAACCACTTTACCATCTCTAAAGTAAAAAACATTAAGACTTTAAAACCACATTAAACAGCTGTGAAATATTGGATATAAAAACCTGACTTACAAAGTAAAAAAAAAAAAGTACATTTTGGAAAGTGAACTGTAGCGAAATGGCATTTTAGAAAAAAGTGTACTTTAGAAAAATGCTGAATTTCAGGGTTCTGTAGCAATGGCGGCCCCTGCAGAGTATTTAAAAGAAAAAAAATGGCACTGGTGAATTTTCCGCACTCATACATAATACCATCCACAGTTGCTGGTCTTTTAGAAGGAAAAGTTGTCTCATATGGGTAAATGGAGACAGTGGGTAGCATCCGAACATGCAGCTGGGTGATGGGAGGTTTAGGAGATGTAAGGTTAGCACAGCTGATTGAAAAGACAATACTTAGTGACATGACATTGGCACCATGCATGTAGTATACAGGTGCATCTAAAAAAAATAGAATTTCATCAAGTTGATGTAGCATCCTCCTAGATAGGTGCTAGGCAGGTGAAATATAGTTTGCTCTGTCTGCTTATCAGGTGAGCCTGATTGTTAGTTATGCCTGTTGCATGTGTCCATGTGTGATTAATCTGGTCTGAGGGAGTGTCCCCACTGTGTCCAATAGGGAGGCCTGTTGGACAGTGGAGGAAACCAAGTCAGTGACACAAAGTCTTTTGTAGTTATCCCAGTGGGTTGGCACAGACAGTGGTGCATCCTGGGATAGGCTATAAAAGCCAAGGGGCAAATGTGGCAGGGGGTCTTTGGGCGGGAAGCCAAGTCCCAGAGGGAGGGTAACGGCTGTCTTCTCATCTGAAGTTGTGGAAGGTGTTCACAGGCAGTCGGCCTGCTGAACCGGAAAGTGTGGCTAAACCCAGAGGTCCAGTGGATGCTGACAAGTGGCGTTTGGAGGCAACGGTGACTCTGGAAAAACAGTGTCCGTGAGTACAGAGGAACTTGCCCAGGGGTCTGCCAGGAAGGGGACCACTCCAGAAGCTAGGGTCAGCAGACGGGTGTCAGCAAATAGGTATTGAGAGAAAAGGGGGTGCCAGTTTCAGAACCCTGAATAGAATATTACACAGGAGCATTTAAAGTATCTTCAGTTAGTGGCAAAGTAAAGCAGCGGCTTTGCCGCCTTCTACAGAAAGCTGTCCCTCAGACTGTGAATAGTTAATAGTTCTCAATAAAACCACAAAAACAACATCCCCTGGATTGATTATTGACTGAGTCAACAACTTTCATTGCTTTTTCTCTGCTGTCAGTTGCTAAGGGTAACCCAGGGGAATCCAGAAGGTGTAATTCTCAGCAATCCTCTAGGGGGCAGTGCTACATTAATTTATTTTAGTATTTCTTTTTTTTTTTTTCAAATATAGTTTTATTAAATCATTTCATACAAAAATTAACAAGACATAAAGATTCAACAAATTCCCAGAACATAAACACAATGGCAACAGTACATCCTCATAGGTATCTCTCACTATATCTCAAGATGGTATTTCAGCCTTCATATATTAGCCCGTCTGGCACCTGATCCCAATGCTGTTGCCCAGTTTATTATACCCCCCCACCCCCCACAGAGGAAAGAGAAAAAAAAAAAAAAAATCCTTATTTAAAAAACAGAATTACCAAACAAGCATTTCCTCCTCCCAATCCCCCCCTCCCGTAGATGACCGACGCGCCCCCCCCCCCTATCTCCAGTCCTCTATCGAACCCTCTTAGTTAACAAAAAGTCGTCTGCCTACCTCTGATAACATAAACAGGATCTCTATCGAGCCCTCTTAGCCGACAAAAAGTCGTCTGCCTACCTCTGATAACATAAACAGGTTCCATTTATCCCAGATGCTATTATATTTTTCCTGCTTATGTTGTGAGGACAAGATCAAGTCTTCCATTCTACTAATATTTTCTACCTTCCGTACCCAGTCTGAAATTGATGGCGCTCGTGTTTTTTTCCACAGTAAGGGGATACATGCCTTTGCAGCATCTAATAGAAAAGGTATTATTGACCTCTCATATTTTCCAATTGGAATTTCAGAAAGATGGAATAGGAAAAAGGCTGGGTCCTCCTCTATCTTATAATCTGTAAAGGTTTGGGTCAAATTCCTTACCTCCGACCAAAAGGGCCTTATTACTTCGCATGACCAAAAGATATGTAAAATTGTGCCCTTCTCCTTCCTACACCTCCAGCATTTATCTGTCTCTTGTGGATACCATTTGTGTACTTTATCCGGTGTATTGTACCACCTGGTAAGTATCTTGAAATTTGTTTCTTGGGATTTAACGCATCTTGCAGGTCTAAAAGTAAATCTAAGAATCCTTTCTATTTGTTCCTGGGTGAGCTCACGGTTTAGCTCACTTCTCCATTTCTCTATCCATGGCCAATTCATCAACTCTTTTGGTGTGGTTAATAATTTATATGAAGTTGCTAAAGTGCGCGTAACACTCCTTCGTCCTTCACATAATCTCTCAAACTCCGTCAGTGGTCTATCAAATCGCTCTGGGTTCGGTATCGATGATAGAAAATGGTGCAACTGATTAGCCTGCCAAAAGGGTAGGCCAAATGGTCCCCCTTCCTCTTTTAATTTTGCAATCGAGGGCCACTTTTTCTCTATCAAAAAGGCTGATACTTGTACCTGCCCTTTTTCTTTCAATTTTATATACTCTTTCCCCTCCATGCCCGGAATGAATTTGGGATTTCCTATTATTGGGACTAAGGGTGAATCCATAGTTGTTAATTTTTGTTGAATACCTTGATAATGACTTATACGAAGCGTATTACCTATTATTGGGTGGGATTTCAGATTTCCAGGTAGACTTGGGTAACACCATAGTGCCCTCTTTAAATCCACTATGGTTTGCGCTTGTTCTATTTGCGTCCAAAGTTTTGTACTGGACTGGTGCCACCAATCCAGTACTCTGCTTAGGTGTATACCGTGGTAATACTTGCGTACGTCTGGTAATGCTAGACCCCCGTACTGTTTTGACACTACCAAGGTACTACGGGCTAAACGAGGCTTTTTCCCTGCCCATATATATTTGATAAATAATGTGTGTACACTCTTAAAGAAATTATTTGGTATTTTTACCGGTAATGCTCGCATAAGGTATAAATATTTAGGGAGGATATTCATTTTCAATAAGTTACATCTCCCAAACCAGGATTGCAGCCCTCCTTGCCACTGTCCCAGCATCTTCCTCGTCTCTGCTAACAATGGCGGGAAATTCAGTTCAAAAACCTTAGATAAATTTGTAGGTACATACGTCCCCAGATATCTCACCGCCGAATCCTTCCATTTAAATTTAAAACTAGCTTTTAATATAGGTAATTTCAACTTTGGGATACCCACCCCCATTGCCTCCGATTTTCCATAATTTATTTTGAAATTGGAAAGTATTCGTACTGCTCAATTTCCTTCAGTAAATTCGGCAGCGAGATCTCTGGGTTTGTTATCGTAAACAAAAGGTCGTCGGCGTATGCGGCGATTTTATATTGTGTTTGTTTCAGCTTTATCCCCCCTATGTCCGGGTTTGCTCTAATTCTGCACAGTAGGGGTTCCAGCGATAAGGCGAACAGGAGGGGAGACAACGGGCATCCCTGCCTTGTGCCGTTTTTTATTACAAAGGGGTCTGAAAGAATTCTGTTTGCTTTTACTCTTGCTGTAGGGTTTGAGTAGACTTTTGCTATTTTCTGTAACATTAACTCTCCTACTCCTATGTGTTTTAGGACTGAAAACATGTAAGACCATTTCACCCGGTCAAATGCTTTCTCCGCATCTGTGCTCAATATGACGCAGGGGGTCCCAGCCGAGCTGGCCACCTGCATCAGATTGAGCACTCTAGTCGTGTTGTCCCTTGCCTCCCTGTCTGCCATAAACCCCACCTGGTCTAAATGTACTATGTTTGGCATATATTTTGTTAATCTTGTAGCGAGTATCTTAGTATATATTTTTAGATCCACGTTTAGGAGAGATATCGGTCTATAGCTCCCACACTGCGATGGGTCTTTCCCTTCTTTTAAGATCAATGAGATATGGGCTGTCAGGGTATCTCTAGCCCAGATCTCATTTGCATCGACCCCATTGTATAGTCTTCCCAAATATGGACCCAGTATGTGAAATAACGTGCGGTAATATTGGTTTGATAACCCGTCCGGGCCCGGCGCTTTCCCCTGTCTCATTGATCTCAGAGCTTGCTGGATTTCTTCCTGCGTAATGTCTGTCTCCATAGCCAAACTTGCCTCCTGCGATAATACTGGTAGACCAGATTGTGACAGGTAATTTTCTATCTCTTGCTCAATATTCTCATCATCCGTCAGATTGTATAGGGCAGAGAAGAAAGATTCAAATTCCCCTGCTATCTGTCCCGGGAGTGCTTTCCTTTCCCCCCCTGGCGTCACTATATAAGGTATATATGACCTCCCCTTCTGATCCCGCACTGTCTTTGCTAACATTTTCCCGCATTTATTTGCCGATTCGTATGAGAATCTTTGTGATACTTGTAGTGCTGCTTTTGCCTTGTATTGGAGTAAATCTGTTATCTGTTTTCTGACTAATATTAGTTCTGCTAGTAAAGGTGCTGATGATTTCTGCTTATGATTCTTCTCTAGATTCTTTAATTTCTCTAATAATGCCTTTAGGTTACTATTTCTTTCTCTTTTGATTCTAGCCCCATGCTTTATTAGTACCCCTCTTACTACCGATTTATGTGCTTCCCAGAGAGTACCTATCGTACATTCTGCTCGGTCATTAATCTCAAAATAATTTTGTAGTTCCTTTACTACATCCATTAGAACCTCCTGGTTTTGTAAAAGGCTTTCGTTTAATCTCCAGAAACGTTGTTTATGTGAATTAATGGAGGTCAAGCTATAGGTCATTGAAATTGGGGCATGGTCTGACCAACTGATGTTATCTATCCCTGTATTCCTAACCGCCTGGAGTTGGGCATGGGGGACCAGGAAGAAGTCAATCCTGGAGTAGCTTTTATGAGGATTTGAGTAAAATGAGAATTCTTTCTCAGAAGGGTGTTGGAGTCGCCAGATGTCTATTAGCTGTTCTCTATGTAAGATTTTTACCACTCTTCTACCTATTCCCTGTGGGGTTACTGATAGCCCATTGGAAGTATCCACTACTGGTGTCAGGGTGATATTAAAATCCCCCCCCAAAAGTAGTTGGCCTTCTGCAAATTCCCTCAAATCCGACAGTGTTCTGGCAATAAACTTATCCTGCTGGGTGTTCGGTACATATAATGTTGCCATTGTAACTTGTATATCTCCTATTTTACCCTTTAGAAACAAAAATCTGCCATTTACATCAATTTTACTTTCTTGATATGTCCATGGTATACTATTAGCGATCAATATCGATACACCCCGAGATTTACTTTGCATATTGGTTGAATGATATACATACGGGAAAGCTCCACTATTGAGGTATGGTAATTTATTTGTCTTAAAGTGCGTTTCTTGAATGAAAGCTATGCTTGTTTTGAGGCGTTTTAATTCCATCAATAGAACTCGTCTCTTTTCTGGGATATTTAATCCCTTCACATTAAGGGAGATGAGTTTTATGTCGTCCATCCCCGGGAGGGTGGGAGGACGGGAGGGGAGCAAGAAAAACACACAGAGAAAAAAAAAAAAACCCCAAATACCCAGATATATTCCTCTTCCCCTAACTAATCCCTCTGAGTCAACGGCAAGGACCAAGGTTCGTCTCCGCTGCTCCCTCAGTGGGAAGGAAAAAAAAGGAAAAAAAATTCCCATATCCCTCCTAACCGCTCCTCTAGTGTATTCAAGTACATCCACAATCAAACTCAAATTTACACTGTTAAGTTTATACTTTTGTACAAGAGTGCCCCCTCTCTCCTGTTCCCCCTGGAAGAGAGGTAGGGGCAGGATATTGACTCTTTAGTTTCAATGGTCCCAAAAAAAAAAAAAAAGGTGGGGGAGGGAGTCCATATCCCTTCTATCCCATCTTCTAATATGTTCAAATACATCTAAATTTACAATACAAATAAATTTATACTTTTATACAGCAATATCCCAGCACTCGCTCCATATGGTGGGGGGGGGGAAGGGACCCATATCCCTTCCGTACAATCTTCTAATATGCTCAGATACATCTACAGTGAGACTTTCACCCCCCTCTCTCCCATTCCCCCCAAAAAAAAAAAAAAAAAAAAAAAAAAAAAAAAAAACACGAAGAGGTGATCAGGCTACTGGTTCTTTAGTTTCCTAGGTCCCCCCACAAAGGAGGGAGGGAGAAGGGGAGAAAAAAAAAAAAAAAAACCCCAATACCCGTGTCTCTATGAAGAGAAGGGAAAAAAAGAGAACACCCCTTCATATACATATCGTGAAAAAAAAAAAAAAAAAAAAAAAACCAAAAAAAAAAAATAAATAATAAAAAAAAAAAAAAATTAAAAAAAAAAAAAAAAAAAAAAACCCCGTGTCTTATGCACAATTTAATGTGAGAGAAAAAAAAAAAAAAGAACCAAAGAAAACCACCCCGTGCTTCAGGGGGAAAAAAAAAACAACAAGATCCCCGTTACGTGCTATGGACCCCAACAGAAAACCCCTTTTACTAGTATTATTATTAGTGTTATTATGTGTAAAAAAAAAAAAAAGGAAGAAAAAAAAATACCCTCTGCTCTATTACCACCCCTTATTCCTTGACTCTTCCCAAAACCTCTCTACTCCCCCCCACCATTGTGGGCACTTCCATCAGCTGCAGTGCACCATATGTCCACCTCTGAAAAAAAAAAAAAAAAAAAAAACCAAAAAATTAAAAAAATCACAAAAAAAATCACAGAGTTTTCCCTTTCTTTGTCCGTGCGTCACTAGGACAGAGAAAAAAAAAAAAAAAAAGGAAAAAGAGGGGGGGAATCTTCTAGCCCCCCTCTTCTCCTCGCTTCCACATCTCATTTATTCTCTTCATTTTCTTCCTAAAGACTGGGTTTCTGTATGTCGATGATCCCCTCCTCTGTTATTCACCCCGAGGGGCCCCATCCAATTAGGGATATCTATGGGTTCCGTGCCCAGAAATGTAAACAGTGCATATTTCTCCTGTATTCTCCGCAGGGTAAAGTAATGTCCACTCCTGCAAAATGTTATGGAGAAGGGAAATCCCCATCTATAAGTGCAACCTTGCCTCCTGGCCAGGTCTAGTAGTGGCCTTAACAAAGCTCGTCGTTGTAGAGTCGCTTTAGCGATATCCGAAAAATTTTTTATGGGTGTCCCTTCATAATTTAGCTCTTTCATGCCCCAGGCCAGTCTCAGAATGGATTCTTTGTGTACATAACTATAAAGCTTACATATCACATCCCTCGGATTGTCTTCTGATCTTCTAGGGCCGAACACCCTATGTATCCTCTCTACCTCCAGCTGTGCCGGGAATTTGTCCCCCATAATTTTTTTAAACACCTGCTTAGTTACATCTATAAGCTGTTCCTGCTTTACCGTCTCAGGTAAGCCCCGAATCCTCAGATTATTTCGACGACTACGATTTTCGAGATCTTCAAGTTGTATATAAATAGTTCCTTCACTTTCTTCCTGTAAATCTCTTGCGTGTTCCAAAGCCGTTACCCGGTCTTTAATTAAAGCTATTGTTGTTTCATCCTCTGCTACCCGGTTAGCCAACACCTGTATCTTCTTTCTCACCAACTGCATCTCCCTGCGGTGCGTTTCCTCCACTCGTTCAATAATTTGTTCCATATCCAATTTAGTGGGTAATGCACTCAAGATGGCTTTTAGCTCGGCTGTCTGGGTTGCAATTTGGGGGTTTACTAGGGGGCTCAAATCTCCTCTTTGACTCTTGTCCTGCCCCACCAGACTGGATTCTCCTGAAGGTGAGGTGACCCGAGAATCGGTCATATCACTAGTCTCTAGGTCAGTCTGTATCTCCTCCCTCCTCTCTGCCATCTCACCTTCTCTGGTTGTTTTTTTTGATAAGAACCGCCTTATTTCTCCCTCTGCTTTATTGTTTACCGGCTCTTTTCCCAAGCTTTTTCTTCCCTTGCGCCTTTTCGACAATGTCATATTATCTATGAGACACTGATGGGTTTTCCTTGAATGCACCACACTTCTAGCAGGCTCCACTTACTTACTTTGCTGCCGTGTAAGGACTTAACTGCTAGTGAACCTCCAGCAGGTTTTATTTGTAAGATAAAATGTCTGCTCACCTCTTCCAAGGTTTACCTCTTTGATGCTCCTGCCATATAGCGTCTCGGCATTGTCTTCCCTGGAGGTTCCCGTGAGTCTCCGCCTAGGTTCCCACAGAGCGGTAGGTGAGCGATCTCCTTAGCAGACTATCACTGATCCCATCAGTCCTGCTGCAGGCAGTGCTCTCTCCCTCAAGAGCGGTGGGTGAGCAACCTCCTTGGCGGTCCGTCACTGACCCCGCCGGTTCTGCTGTCTGCCGAGCTTTCTCTCTCAGGAGCGGTAACTACACCCACTCCTTGGCGGTCCGTCACTGATCCCGCCGGTCCTGCTGCGTACAGTGCTCTGCCTCTCCGGGCAAGTGATTGAAGGGTGATCCGACCGTGTCACCGTCGACCCGCGCTCCACGTGTAGGGCGTCTCTGAGCTACTTAGCTCTGGTGCTCATTCGGGCGGGGGAGAGAGCGCGAAGCTAGGGAGTTCACGGAGCTCTCACTCCCATGACCGCTTCCGACCACGCCCCATTTTATTTTAGTATTTCAATTCAATTTCTTTTAATTTTGATGATTATGGCTTACAGCTAGTGAAAACCCAAAATTCAGTATCTCAGAAATTTAGAATATTGTGAAAAGTTCAATATTGTAGACTAATGGTGTCACACTCAATCAGCTAATTTACTCAATATACCTGTAAAGGTTTCCTGAGCCTTTAAATGGTCTCTCATTTTTGTTCAGTAGGTTACACAATTATGGGGAAGACTGCTAACTTGACAGTTGTCCAGAAAACATTTTGTTTTAGTCATTGACACTCTCCACAAGGAGGGTAAGTCACAAAAGGACATTGCTAAAAAAGCTGGCTGTTCACAGAGTGCTGTATCCCAGCATATTAATGGAGAGTTGAGTGGAAGGAAAAAGTGTGGTAGAAAAAGGTGCACAAGCAACAGGGATAACCGCAGCCTTGAGAGAATTGTGAAGCAAAGGCCATTCAAGGATTTGGGGGAGACTCACAAGGAGTTGACTACAGCTGGTGTCAGTGCTTCAAGAGCCACCGCACACAGACGTATCCAGGACATGAGCTACAACTGTCACATTCCTGGAGTGTCAAGCCACTCCTGAAACAGAGACAACCTCAGAAGCGTCTTACCTGGGCTAAGGAGAAAAAGGAATGGACTGTTGCTCAGTGGTCCAAAGTCCTCAAATTAAATTTTGCATTTCATTTGGAATTCAAGGTCCCAGAGTCTGGAGGAAGAGTGGAGATTCACAGAACCCAATTTGCATAAGGCCCAGTGTGAAGTTTCCACAGTCTGTGATGATTTGGGGAGCCATGTCATCTGCTTTTGTTGGTCAACTGCGTTTTATCAAGTCCAAAGTCAACGCAGCCCTCTACCGGGAAATTCTAGAGCGCTTCATGCTTCCCTCTGCTGTCCAGCTTTATGGAGATGCTGATTTCATTTTCCAGTAGGCCTTGGCAGCTGCCCACACTGCCAAAAGTACCAATACCTGGTTTAATGATCATGGTATCACTGTGCGTGATTGGCCAGCAAACTCGCCTGACCTAAACTCCTTAGAGAATCTGTGGGGTTGTGTCAAGAGGAAGATGAGAGACACCCAACTTAAGCAGAGACACAGGCTAATCGCCTCCATGCCATGCCGCATTGATGCAGTAATTCATGCAAAAGGAGCCCCAACCAAGTATTGAGTGCATACTATACTGTACATGGACATACTTTTCAGTAAGTCAACATTTCTGTATCCAAAGTCATTTTTTTAATTGGTCTTATATAATATGCTAATTTTCTGAGATACTGGATTTTGAGTTTTCACTATCTGTAAGCCATATTCATCAAAATTAAAAGAAAGAAATGCTTGAAAAATATCACTCTGTGTGTAATGAATCTATGTCAGGGACATGCAGTCAGGGGAGGCAGAGCCTCATCAGCCATGAACATAGAAAAAAAAAAATAATCAATCTTCGAGGGTCATAGCTTGGAAATGTACCTGATGTCCTACCCCACCAATGGTTAAAATTTGGGTCTCCTAGCACCTATGGTTCCCGAGATACAGGGCTCCTTGTGCAGCCTGTCAGAAGCTGTTTGCAACAGACTGAGAGGATTTGCTCACAGTGCCTCTGATTTCTTGTGAGAGGCATTGAGCTCAATGGACAGCTTCGAGCCTTGGACCAATGGTAAAGCACTATTGGTCCAAGCTGTTCAATAAAAATGCTGCAGTACATGCTCTCCTCTCATTGCTCTCCTCTCATTGCAGTGCACATGCTCCCTTCCAGCCCAGCCCTCCTAGTGAGTCCGGCGGACGCTATGTCCATGAGGCACCCGTAAACAAGGCAGACCGCTGTTCTGTCACAGATGAACACAGGTCTCTGTGTTTATCCAGTGAGTACAACCCCCACACAGTTAGAAAGCACTCCCTAGGAGCACTCTTAACCCTTTGATCACCCCTGGTGTTAACCCCTTCCCTGCCAGTGCCATTAGTACAGTAACAGTGTCCGGCTGGCAGAAGATGGCCGCATGAGTAAGGAGCTCCATTAGCTCCGTCAGCCTCACATGTGCAGTGGCTCAGAGCGGCTTTGAGTGACCGAGGGGGGAGAATGCTTACCAGGCTGCACACCAAGGCATCGTATGCCTCCATCCCCGCAGGACCCGCCGAGCACATAGCAGAGCACGCAGCTGAGATGCCTAAGCGTAGGAAGAATAGCAAGCCCCTGCTAACTGATTTCTTCCCAGCTGCTACATCGCAGAGAAAACAGGAAGATACTGGCATCGGCTCTGGCTCTTGCTCTGGCTCTGGCAGTACACTTCACCCTAATTCGGGCCATACAGCATTGGAAGGACAGTCTATCAAGCAGCTCAGTGGCCTTAAAGACATCACGGGGGAAGGCCCTCTCCTTCTCCTTCATCTCTGCCTTTCATGGATCAGGCATCAGATGGCCCAGGTAAGGAGTTGGGAGCCCCCTTGGACCCCATTTTGGACTCTATTTTTCCTTCTGCTTCTGCCTCACCTTCTGTTTCACTTAAGGCTCCATTACAAGTTGATAATTTATCAATGACAAATATGCTGTGTAATTCTTCTGTGCAACTTTATAAGAAGGTCCATCACATCTATGCTGTGACAGATATATTATATCACCTATGCCTCTAAATATTGTTTCTATAAATGCTAAGGGGCTTAATTGTCCCTATAAGAGGGCAGCACTCTTAAAAGAAGCTAGCCTACAGAAAGCAGACATAATTTTTGCACAAAGACTCATTTTGCTGCTCAAAAATGCCCATGTCTTAACTTTACCATTTTTCACACCTTTATCTAGCTAGCGGTCCAAAAAAAGCATGTGGTGTCTTTATAGCGGTACGGGACACAGTCACTTTTAGGCACATATGTACTATTCAAGACCCCCAAGGACGATATATTATACTTATATGTGAGCTTAATCATATGATCTTTACTTTGCTTAATATTTATGCCCCAAATACAAGTCAGCGGAGATTTTTGGCGCCACTTCTGCGTAGGACTTTTGAGGAAAAAAAGGGCTTCTTGATTATTGGAGGGGACTTCAATACGATCTTGAACTCTGATTTGGATACCTCCAACCCCTACGAGAAGATCCATCCACTCTATTGCATCCTTGTTATTGAAATATAAGCTGTATGATGTTTGGCGCTGTATGCACGGGTCGGAAAGGGACTAGACCTTCCTTTCACCCGTGCATTCGGCTTATTCTCATATTGACTTAATTTTAACAGATAAAAGAATGTTACAAAATGGTCAAAGCGCTGAAATTGGTACAAATGGTTGGTCGGACCACTCCCTGATTACATTGGGGTTTGACGATAAACTTCGTAATCCCTTACCATTTCGCTGGAGATTAAATACCTCCTTGCTGGAGAACAACCAACTGTACCAACAAATTGTGCAAGAACACAAAAAGTTTTTTTCATACAACGATACTCCGGATATAAATAGGTTTACCCTATGGAACACGTATAAAGCATATATGAGGGGAATATTAATCAAAATGGCTTCCAATGTTAAGCACTAAAGGGAGAGGCAGATTGCAGACTTGCTTAAATCTATTACATTAAAGGAGAACACAAATAAGATCAACCTGACCCCCCCAACTTATCCAGACCATACTTCAACATAGACAAGAATTTAGGTCGTTATTGTTGTACAAGCATGAATATCATCTTAAATTCCTTAAAGCTAAACACTATGGTTTGGGTAACAAGGTAGGAGCCTGGTTGACCAAAAAGGTCAAAGCCAAACAAATAAGTCAGAAAATAGTCTCTCTAACCCACCCTCAGTCGCATTACAATTTATCTAATCCCAAAGATATTGCTAATGTCTTTGCAGATTACTACCAGTCCCTTTATGACCTTTGCTCTGATGGAACCATACCCCAACCTACTTCTGAAATGATCAATAAATAAACTTACATTACCTAAACTTTCCACTGATCAGTTGAGCTTAATATCAAAACCATTTTCAATACAGGAAATATGTTCAGTTATTAACAAATTGCCAAACCATAAATCTCCAGGAGATGATGGCTTTTCTAACTGGTTTTACAAAGGCCTATGTGTAGAAGTTGCTCCTTATTTACAGGCTGTCTTTGATCTTGCCTCCTCCTCTGGTACCTTCCCTCCTGAAATGTTGAAGGCTGTAATTGTAACAATCCTTAAGCCTAAGAAAGATTCCAACAACCCTGTGAATTATAGACATATCTCCCTTCTTAATGCAGATATTAAGATTTTCGCCAAACTGTTAGCAATTAGGTTACATACAGTGCTACCCCAACTTATACATCCGGATCAGGTGGGCTTTGTGCAAGGTCGGCAGGCCCCCCGATGGTACGAGATGCCTTATCAACCTTATTTCACAAGCTGGATCACTAAGAACGCCTTCTCTGCTCCTATCCTTGGATGCAGAGAAGGCGTTCGATAGGGTCCATTGGGTGTATCCCAGAGCGGTTCTGGATGAGTTTGGGATCGGGGGTTGGCTACAGACGACTATAATGTCCCTCTATGCTAACTTATCAGCCTGTGTACTTACATCAGGGATCCTTTCGAAGCCTATAAATATAACCAATGGTACAAGGCAAGGCTGCCCCCTGTCTCCAGCTATCTTTACGTTTCTCATGGAACCATTGTCCCAGAGTATCAGAAGCAATATTAAAATCACCGGCCTTTGCATAACAGGCATCTATCACAAAGTTAGTCTCTTTGCCGATGATGTCATGCTTATTCTTACAAACCTTTTGACATCTCTGCAAGAGACACAAAGAGTATTAAAGACTTCAGCGCAGTATCTTATTATAAATTGAACGTTACGAAGTTACAAATATTGAGTCTTAACATTCCCTTGTCGGTGCAATATTCTTTAACGAATAAATTTCCTTTTGCTTGGGCGCCCTTATCTTTGTCTTTCTTAGGAATCCCCCTCACTTCCTGCACTTCCCAAACTTAAAAATGCAAACCCTTTTTGGACACTCTACCTCAACAATTATCCAAATTAAAAACTCAAGATCTGTCTACAGCTGGTAGGATAGCAATCTTAAAAATGTTAATTCTCCCTAAGCTTCTTTATTTATTTCGTACATTGGCGATTCCCTTACCACATCAATATTTTGCTTCTGTTCAAAAACTTCTCACTCAGTTCATATGGAACGGTAAACCCCCCAAATCTTCTCTTGCCATTATGACGAGGCACAGGAAACATGGGGGAATGGGAACCCCCAGTGTTTTGGCCTACTATAAGGCTTGTGTGTTAGATCAACTGAAACACTGGTGGTCCCCTTCACAATTTAAGACATGGGTGGGAATAGAGGCTAAATGCAGCCTCCATGGCGATCTTAGGACATTGTTGATCGCTATTACAATTGGTGCCACCCTCCCCTGTCTCTGGGACACCTACAATTCAAGCTGCCTTTAAAATTTGGTCAAAACTCTCTAATGTCCATACTAAGACAGAGATTTTAAGCAAAATCTCTATCCCCTTTTCACTCTTTTATATTTTATACCCTGTATATAGTGGTGTAGCGGAGAAGTAGTTTAATCTACAGGGTCTCCGCTGATAGACAGGAAAACAGGTAATAATCCAAATAGGCAGGTACAGCATGCAACAATCCAGGTAGCGTTATACCATCCTTCCCTCCTAAGAACTAAACAATCCACACAGGTGTTGAGGGTTCAACATGCAGAGCTTAAAAACAGTTTATTCAATTCCAAGACATACAGTTTTACCCACAGTTAGGGAAACTCCCCTTAACCTTGCAAAAGGGGGGGGGGAGGGGACAAGGAACAGCCAATGGAAACTGAACATTTGTACATTGAAACAGGCTACAGATAACCTAATGAGCTTATGGTAAACAGCCAGTCTCTCAATACACACCCCCTGTGGAGAGATGTCTCCAGTCCAGACCATTGTCTATGTGTCATGAATCTACACAATTAGACACAGAAACAGGAGGGGGGGATGGGGGGGGAGGGCTGTAGCATTACATTACAAACACTTGGTTCTTAAAGGTATACACATGCAATAAACATATGCATACACGAAGGACAATATACAGTGGCTGTGTTTGCCACAAGTGGAAATAGGCTTTGAAGCAAACACAAATAGGAGAGCTTTTTTCACTGTCAAAGGATTTGTATTTTTGTCCATCATTTCTTGAGATTTACACATCACCTTCCAGATAGAAAAGTAAAAAAAACCCTCTAAAGTGAATTTTAGGGCAAACAAACGCAATAAACTACATTATGGTAAAATATAAAAGATGGTGTTGCGGGACATGGAGGCGTGAGGAAGCACATTGCTGGAGCTCCGGCCACCTCACCCTGTTCTTGGCTTTTTTAAGTTGCCCAGTGCCACGGAATGAGCACCAGCCGCAGGAGAGGACCCAGGAAACCCCTCCGTACCTCACCGGGAGCGGAGCTGCATCGCTACTTTCCAGGAACCAGATCCGCCTCAGCTCGTGCGGGCCGACCCAAGCCGCGTGGGGCTTCACCGCTTCCTATGGCGTCGGCTCCGGCCTCCCCGACTGCCCCGCTGCTCTTTGATCCGGGGTCGCAATCACCGTCATCCTCTATCTCTACCCAGCACTCGCTCACCACCGCTACCCCCGCGGGGGACTCAGGAGACCTGCGGGCCCTGATTCAAGCCCTACCTTCAAAGCGGGACTTTGAGGCACTGGCCTTGCGCCTGGAGGAGGCCCACGCCAGGGACATTCAGGCGGTCCGCTCCGACGTACACAAGCTCACGGACCGTGTGTCGGCTGGTGAAAAGTCGGTGTCTACCCTGGAAGCTAGGGTCGCTAGACTGGAGGCTACTCAGGCTGTACAGTCTGCTCACGTGGGGGATCTGCAGCTGCGCCTGGAGGAGATGGAAGACCGCAGCCGCCGTAACAACCTGCAGCTGCGGGGGCTACCAGAGGCTACGGGACAGGAATCGCTGCAGCATACGGTCCGGGCCATCTGCCAACGCCTGGCCCCGGATATCCAGCCCGACTCTCTAGAGTTCGACAGAGTGCACAGGGCGCTAGGCCCCCGGTCTACCGACGTTGCAAGACCTCGAGATGTGATCTGCCGACTCCACCGATACTCCCACAAAGACGCCATCATCAGACAAGCCTGGGAAGCAGGTGCTGTGGATTTTGACGGCGCCCCCATCCGGATCCTCCCTGACCTGTCGCGGGCCACTCTCCAGCGGCGTGCACTGATGCGACCCCTTCTGGAGCGGATTCGTCAGCTGGGCTGTACTTACCGTTGGGGGTTTCCCATCTCCCTCACGGTTCGTAAGGGCACCTCTTCCTTCTCTCTGCATCATCCGGACGACCTCCCGGACCTCTTTGCCTTCCTGGATGTGGAGCCGATGGATGTCCCCAACTGGTTGCAGCATCTTCGGGGCCCGGGCCGCAGAACGTCAACTACTCCTGGCAGAGGTGAGGGCCTCCCCCCGCGCACGCCCAGACGGGGCCGTCATCCTCGCGCCGAGCCGGCGCCGGCGGTAAGGGAGGACTGAGGTTCGCTGACGGTGATCCCCTGAGCCGGGCCTACAGTTGAGTATACGGTCTTACTTCCCCCCTATTTCCCTGCCCTCTTGCATTGTGACTGCCCCCGCTTGCCTCTTGCCCCTTGACTTATGCCTGGGAGAAGTGTGTCCCGTGGACCCCCCCGCCTTCCCAGACATCTTGCCCCTTGGACTTCCACTCAAGACTGCCTCCTTGTTACTGCAGGGCCCCAGCGCTATTTGCACCCTCCGGGGACTGTTCTCGGTGGACTCTATGCCGCCCCTGTCCCGCGGGTCCCTAACCGGGGTCTCCCGGGATGTGATTGTGGCCCTGCCTTGCCCTCACCCCCGCCGCTTGACTCGTGGTGTCTCCTAGGCCCCCCCGCGGGTGGTGTGCTTTCCCCTCCGGCTCCCCCCTGTGCCTGGTTCTGCTGCCTTCATGGAGGACTTTGCTGTTTGGACCAAATTTTTTTTGTTTTTTTTTTACATATTGGGCTGCCATCGGGGCCCGGGGAGGCCTCGCCCTCTGGGCCTACTGTATCTCTCTCACATGGGGGCTGCATGAGGACCGCCGGTGAATCTGCCGTGTATTGCTTATGTGTGACGGGGGAGGGGGGGGCATGGCGGGATTACTCTCCTTTGCTGCATCTTTCGCGGGCTGGGCTTGGGGGGGTGTCGGGTGGGGCAGGATGGCGGAACCCTGGTTGTTGGTGCCCCGCCCCCCCGCGGCGAGTTTCGTTGGGCTGCGGGGGTGGGGGGCTTGGGACCACGGAGGTATGTGGAGTTATGTGTGGGAGGGGCTCGAGAGTGGGTAGGGGCGGGGCTGTCCTGGATGGGGGGGTCAGGGTGGGGGATACCTGGTGCCTGCAGCTCATTTGGGGGGTGCCCTCTCTACCTGGGTTCCGCCTCGGGGTACTGTGCCTGTACTGGGACCCGGGGGGGGGGGAGCGCCCTCCCTTGGTATGTATCCCCTGGGGGCGGGGGGCAGGGTTCTATTTGGTGCAGGTAGGGGTGTACGGATGTTACCACTGATACTCCATATCCTTTATGTCTGGGGGGATGCGGAACCTTGTGGATGCCTCTCTCCTCTCATGTGAGCTAGACTGATGGGAAGATAGAGGCTCCAGTCCTTGGTGCTCATTCCGGTAGTGTTACTTATTGTTGTTCTTGACATTTTGTTGGTTGGTTTTTTGTTTTTTTTTACACTTGCACTGTCTTAATGTATGTAATGGGTTGGGACAGGGTGAGCTCTGGCTGCGAAGCTCGACCTATCCCTGTTTAGTCTCCACCTTCAGGCCTTCGTCCCCACTAGGCCCACACCCCACAACCGGGTTCTTTCCCTCTAGGGGATTGCACCCCGGGGTGTTTCACCTTTGGTCTTCTTAGCCTTTACCCCCCTCCTGGTTTCCTTTCAGTGCTTTTCTGATCCTTATTTCGGACCTCTCCTGACCTCCCCACTACCCTCCCCCTCTCTTTTCTCCTACACTGTCCCTTCTCTTCCCTCCTCCCTTCTGCCTCTTGTAACACCCTCTATCCCTATCCCTCCTCCCCCTGAGTTGCGTTACTTCCCTCTTTCCTCATGGATCCCGTGCGGGTGACCTCTCTCAACGCTAGGGGGCTTAATGTACCCGAGAAGCGTCGTATGCTACTAGGCGAGCTGCGACGGCTTCGCACGGACGTTGCATTTATCCAGGAAACCCATTTTAGAGAAGGGGGCTTCCCCCTCCTACAGAATAGATTCTACCCGTGCGTGTACCATGCCGCCAATCCTGAGTCTAAATCCAAGGGGGTGTCCATCTTGATCTCGAGTCGTCTCCCGTGGACCCTCCTGGACCGCCGGACGGACCCGGGGGCCGATTCCTCTTTCTCAAGGGCCTCCTGGGGGAGGTGAAGGTCACCCTTGCTACGTGCTATGCCCCTAATGCTCACCAGGAGGTCTTCCTTCGGAAGTCCCTGACAACATTGCTGGATTTTACTGAGGGCACTCTCCTTCTGGGGGGTGACTTCAATATACCTATTGACCCCTCCCTGGACACCTCCACGGGCACCTCTTCGGTCCCCCGTGGTATCCGTCGTCAAGTCCAGACTATTTTACATGGCTTCCAACTGGTCAACGCTTGGCGTCTCCTGCACTCTGGTGAACGGGACTATACATACTTCTCCGTTCCCCACCAGTTATACTCCCGGATTGACCTCTTTCTGGTTCCCCACCGCCTACTTCATCAGGTGGCATCAGTGGATATCGGCACTATTACATGGTCTGATCACGCTCCTGTTACACTGGTGATCAATCTTAGTGGGACCTCACGGGACTCCGACTGGCATTGGAGGCTGAATGAGAGCCTTCTTCAGGATCCGGGAGTCCTGGAGGACGTGACGCGCCACCTTCGGACGTATTTTCAGCTGAACAGCGACCCAGGAGTGATCTGGGAGGCTCACAAGGCCGTGATCAGGGGCGTACTCATTGGCCATGGGGCTCGCATCAAACGGGAATGGGAGACCCAGCTGTCCGACTTGATGGCGGAAGTGACGGCCGTGGAGGGCCGCCACAAGCGGGACACGGATCGGGAGACGGGGGCGAAATTGACCCTCCTTAGGGCGCAGGTGGCGGATCTTCTGCGCTTTCGGGCCAGGGCAGCACTCCAACGTTGCAAACGGTTCTCATACGAATCTGGCAACAAATGTGGAAGACAGTTGGCACGCTCCCTGCGGGAACAACTGTCGGCGTCGTATGTCCCCTATCTAATCGACGCAAGCGGAGCCAAGGTCCACCTTCCGAGAGAGATCTCCCGGTGTTTTGGCTCCTTTTATTCTAAACTATATGGCCTCCCTCAAACGCAACCCCATCTGCTCACCGCGACTTCGTACCTGGATGACGTGGATCTTCCGCGGGTTGCCTCCCCAGAGAGGGAGGAGTTGGACTCCCCCTTCACCTTAGAGGAGCTTTCTACAGTTATCGCATCCGCGAAGCTGGGGAAGGCGCCGGGGCCGGATGGCTTCCCGGTATCATACTATCAGACTCTCAGGGATGTGCTGGCTCCCCCCTTGCTGCAATTTCTCAACACTGTTGGCACCTCCTCTTCCTTTCGAGAGGAGACATTGCATGCCCACATTTCCGTGATACCCAAGGAGGGGAAGGACCCCTCCGCTTGCGGTAGCTACCGCCCAATTTCGCTGCTAAACGCGGACCTTAAGTTCTTTACCAAGGTTCTAGCCCTTCGCCTCCAAGCGCATCTCCCGGCTCTGGTACATCTGGACCAAGTGGGGTTTGTCCCCACCCGCGAGGCTAGGGATAACACCATCAAGGTCATCAATCTGATCCATCAGGCCCGCTGCTCCAACACCCCATCCATTTTCCTGAGCACCGACGCGGAAAAAGCATTCAACAGGGTCAGCTGGCCATACATGTTCGAAACGCTCCGTCGCTTTGGACTGGGGGATAGGATGATGGCATGGATCCAGAGTGTCTACACTAACTCGGGGGCTAGGGTAAAGGCGAACGGGGTACTTTCGGATCCGCTACGGGTCCGCAATGGTACTCGCCAGGGATGCCCTTTGTCGCCTCTGCTCTTTGCGCTGTCCCTGGAACCCTTCCTGGCCAAGATTAGATCGCATGCAGATATCTCGGGACTTGCGGTGGGGGCGACCTCCCATAAGGTCTCGGCGTACGCCGATGACCTCCTCTTTTCCCTTACCCAACCCCTGATCTCCTTACCATGTCTTCTGAAAGAATTTGAACTTTTTGGCTCGATCTCCAATCTGAAGATCAACTTTTCCAAGTCTGAGATCATGGGGGTGGCCTTGTCGCAGACCCTTCAGGACCTTCTGGCTCATAATTTCCCGTTTCGATGGGCGACGGCAGGACTCAAATACCTGGGCACCATACTCTCGCCTAACCTGGCGGAGCTGTTCCTTCTGAACTTCCCACCCCTCCTTGCTACGATCCGTACACTACTCGCGAAATGGTCAGCGGGGCTCCACTCCTGGTTCGGTCGTTGCAACATCCTGAAGATGTCTATACTTCCTAAGCTTTTATATTTGTTCCAGACGCTTCCGGTTTCCATACCGGTGACATTCTTCAGGCAGGTCGAATCTCTCTTTACCAACTTCGTCTGGGCGGGGAGGCGCCCGAGGTTGGCCCGCCGGATACTTGTACTGCCTAAACGGCATGGGGGGGTGGCCCTGCCGGACCCTAGGCGCTACTACCAGGCTGCCATGCTCACGCGATGGATGGACTGGGCGCGACACGTGGATCTGAAACTGTGGGTCTCTGTGGAGGCTTCATTCTCCTCGGTGCTTCTCTCGAGAGCTCCTCTGATACCCCACGACGTCCCTGTCGCACTCCGGTGCCACCCTACGGTGGGTCCGACGATCCGGGTGTGCTCCCTGGCCGTTGTTGGGAAAGGCCTCTCGGGTGGCCGCGGCCCGCTCTTCCCGATTCTTGGAAACCCGTGCTTCCCCCCGGGCTGCGCGGGAGGCAGGTTCGGCGAGCTGCTGGAGGGGGGCACCTTCCAGGTATCCCACTTCTCCACGTCCACGGGGTGGCCGTCTCTCAGCCAACTAACTTCACATGATGGATCGTATCGCCTGTCCAGGTGGCAGGCCTTGCAACTCCTCCACTTCTTGCGAGACCTGGGCCCCCCCTCACTTTATACGCGTGACTTGTTGCCCCTTGAGCACCTGCTGGTGATCGGGGGCCATCTACCCCATGCCCTCTCTCAGCTGTATGCCCTCCTTGCACAACCGCCTGAGGACTTTGTCCTCCCAGGCATCCTCAAATGGGAGGGGGAATTGCACCGGACATTCTCCGAACCCCAAAGACGAAACATCATTCGCTTCACCCTTAAATCCTCCATATGTACTCGTGTCCAGGAATCCAATTATAAAATACTCACTCACTGGTATTACTCCCCTTCCCGACTCAGACATATTTTTCCGGAGTCGTCTGATCGTTGCTGGAGGTGCCAACAGGATGTGGGCACTTTGTCCCACATTTTCTGGCACTGCCCCAGACTTAAGGACTTTTGGACGGAAGTCCGCCGTGTTGCTCAATTGATGACTGAACGAGACGTCCCGGAAGACCCGGCTTTTTTCTTGCTCCACTGTTCGGGCATGGCTCCGAAACGTTACAAACGCTCGGTTCTACGGCATCTCACGGACGCGCCAAAGTCGTGCATAAGTCTTTGTTGGAAAAGCGAGGCCCCCCCTACGATTGCCCTTTGGTTGCAGAAAGTGACGTGGATCAACGACTTGGAGGATCTGGTGCTCACCGCACAGGGTAGAAGGGAACAATACTCTAAAACCTGGGATTGCTGGAATACGTTTATTCTTTCCGACGAAGGGCGAGCCTTGAGTGAGCCCCCTTCGCGGCCCGAGACCTGATGGGGTAGGGGTCACCCGCGCGGTTCACCCATGCCCTCATCCCCTTGTTGTCCACAACCCACATCCACCCTCTCTTCCATTCTTACCTGCCTTCCCCCCCCCCTATACCTATGCCCCCACGCTGTATCTTCCTCCCCTTCTTTTCTACTCTCCCCGTAATTGATACTTTGGACTTGATTCGAAATGTGTCCGCTAGTTGAACACGCCGATCCTTTGCATCACAATGGGGTTACTTACTGTTTGTTATGTTTTCTACATTGCGGACCCCTCTCTTGATGACCTGTAATTTTTTGTGTGACATGTATACCCTTGTAAGAATCATTTCACTGTTGTTCCATCGCGCTTATGGCTCCTGAGTTTTATAGCGCACAATGTGGACGAATCTTTTGACTCTGTTATTTTGATGCACTTTGTATTTTATTCCTGTTTAACTAAATAAAGAATTTGAAAAAAAAAAAAAAAAAGATGGTGTTGCACCGAGTAAATAGATACTTTAAATGTTAAACCTTAAATTTGCGTGCGCCTGTGAAATGGTGTCAAACTTCAGTACCCTAGGCGATTCTTCAAAAGCCCTCTATAGGTCATCAGTTCAGTGTTACAGAGTAGGCCTTGTGCTAGAATTATTGCTCTCACTGTGACGTGCGTGGCGATATGTAACGTGTATCGCAATCAACTTTTCACGTGTAGGTGCCTCCGAAACATGCATTTACATTAGTACATGCGTATATATGGGGGTAGGGGGGCCTCACATTTTTTTGGAGGGGTGATTTTATGTGTTTGAGTGTAACTTTCTTTTTTTTTGCAAAAAAATATATATATATTTTTTTTTCCTAAATTTTTTTTTCATCACTTAGGGCAAAAAGAGTCCCTTATGTAATTATTTTTGGGTGACAGGTTCTCTTTAATGAGACATGCAGGGTACAAAAGACCCTGCATGTCTCCTCTGGGCTTCACTAAATTTATTGCAATGCACATCACATTGCAATACACCCTCTCCCGGCTATGGTAGCCAGGGGGGGGGGGGGGGGCGGGGTACGGGGGACGTGAGAGGCTGACCAAGAAGTGACATTATACACATCGCTTTCCAGGTCACAGCAAGACTGGGAGGAGAGCGGATGTGTGTCCGCTGTTTGCCCTCCCCCACCACCAGCCGGCACCCACCATATAGTGTTGCCCCTCCCTCCCAGCCTGTAAAAAGTACTGCTGTATAGGGGGTTCAAGAGGCTGATTTCAGGTCAAACTCCTGTACTTTCACTAGTTGCATCTTGCTCTGGAAAAAAAATGAAAACTCGGCAGTTATTAACACTGTAGCTGCTGACTTTTAGTTAACCACTTCAGCTCCGGAGGGTTTTACCCCCTTAATGACCAGGCCATTTTTTGCAAATTGGCACTGCGTTATTACTTTAACTAGCAATTGTGCAGTCGTGCGACACTGTACCCAAATACAAATGGTGTCCTTTTTCCCACAAATAGAGCTTTCTTTTGGGGGTATTTGGTCACCTCTGCTAATCCGGAAGGAAGACTGGGTGAAGATGGAGGCCTTGTAAGTGGTGACAGCTCGCTACTGGAGGGTTTCGTTCTAAGATAAGTTTAACATAATGTGCTAGTGCAACTATGCGTTGCATACTAGCACATTATACCTTACATTATACCTTTGTCTTGTAGTTTAAAAAAAAAAAAAAAAGTCACCGGTGTATTACTACCGCTTTAGGATGTACGTACCAGTCCAGGGATTACCGTCCTCTCCCGGGCCAGTTCTTCACGTCTTTGGGTCCCCGGTGGTGCTATCTTGAATGTGTGAACACTGTGACTTCCTGTTGCTTCATTGCCGATTTTCCCACTGCGCATGTGGGAGTAGTGCTGCACTTTTTCAATGACCCCGCAGCCTCTTAGGATCTGCGATATTTCCCAGGAGATTGTGGACAGGGGTTGGGGGGTGAACTTCCGGTCTAATTGCCCCTAGACGCTTAAAGTTCAAGTAGAGTGGGTACCTGTCAGAAATAAACTCCAATAGAGGTGGGGGGGAGGGGGGGGAGGGAAAAAGAGCAGAACTTCCATTTCAGGTGAAGTTCCGCTCTAATGATTACAGAGCTGCAATAATTTGTGTCTTTTTTTATCTGCCTGGAGTTTAGCTTTCAATTCAATGCTCAATGTATGTTGTTTTTCTTTGTTAGGAAACTCATTGATTTCTTTAAACACCCTTCATTGAGTATACTCCTACATACCAGCTTTTCAGGCTTTCAGGTCTAACCAACCTCTCCTACACGTGACAGTTTACCTTAAAGAGAAAAGGATTTGGTTACTCATACTCTTATTAACCATTTGATTTTTTTTATGTAGTCACAGTTTACAGTAATAAACAGCTACACAACAACAGACATGTCTGTAAAAGGTTTTCCCTCCTGTTTACCATTATGAAGAATATTGTATTCTGATCATTGTATGCATGTATTACATATTATAATGGCAAAATGTTTTTTTACCCTAATGCATTCTCTGCATTATGGCAAAAATACTCCCCAATACCTATCTTACCCCTCCTCTCGAATCATAGGCTCCTTCTGCTGTCAGTCAAACTCCTGTGAGGAGGTAGCAGGGCATGGCTTACCAATGATGTGTGTGTCTATGAACGCACACAGCCCAGCCCCAGAGTGCACTCCCACTGGTGTCTCCATTGCTAAGGAAGCACACAGATTATGGAGAAGCAGACAGTGCCAGGGGGGACTGCCAAAGAGGACGTAAGGGACATCTCTGTGCAATACCGTTGCACAGAGTAGGTCAGTATAACATCTTTTTTTGATTTTGGATAAAAAAATGAACCTTTTGTATCATTTTAAGTATATTTTCTATTATGTTTGAAATATTTAATATCAAATAATGAAACATAACACTATAATAGCTATGTTTCACAGATGGCTCCCCACTGCTCCAATGCGTGAGATTGCACTGCGCTGTCAGATTTGTCCTGCAGCTTGCTGGGATGTGTGAGGTGTCCCAGTAGGTTTCAGGTGGGCCAATTTTACATAATCATCGCCTAAGTGAGAATTGCGAAAGTGGGTATCTGTTAGAAAAAGGTAACTGCGCCCCCTGCCAAAAAAAAAAACTTTAACTTTTAAAAGGTACATTCACACTGAACGTGGGTTTGAAAATATGGGAGTTCAGCTGAGTAACGGAAACCACGACCCACACTGTATTTGTGGGCTTCCGTCAGAATACCGCTTCCTTCAGTCTGAATATAGCTATTGAACAAACTCACACCGAATATATACCACACACAGGTCAGGTGCTTGATTATAATATCGTATGCAGATGAAATTGTATTCAGAAATATAATTAACCTGAGCTATTTACCTAGCCATCCGGACAGAAACAATAGATGAGTTAATTAACAATTAACACCTTAATACACAGACAACAGCAGGAGACCACCAGTAACAGACTGTTTGTCTCTTACATTGATAAACCTGGAACAGAGGCCAATGTGATTAGCTTTTTAAATTAACCTGTTCAGAATCAAACAGGCCAGGCCCAGAAATAGTCTCCATATATTTCTTGAGATATATGGTTGATAAATACTGCTGTCCCATTTGAAGTAATCAAACCATATTCTCAGTGTCCATTAAGTGGCTGTCTATCATTACCTTGGTCACCCTGTGTCCCTAATAGACACAGGGTGACTTAGGCATAAGAGGGGCATAGAGAGCTGAAAGAGGAATTTCCCAACCTCTCTAAGGTAAGCTGGGTTCCACGGCCCCCCCAAACAAAGTGACTCCCGTCACAAGCTGAATTCGCACAATTTCGAATGCACGTTTCAGTGCGAGTTCTGAGGCGATTTGAATGAAATCTATGCGGGTTCATGCACAGATGTCTATTGAAATCGCCCCCGAAATCGAGAAGTAGCGCAGGAACTACTTTTGGAAATCGGTGTAGTGCTGCAAAGTTGGTGTCACATCGATTGGGACAGTGCCATTGCAGGCAATAGGCTGTGATTTGGCATGCCATTCGACATGTCAAATTGCGCCTATTTGAACGGAGACTTGGTAAAGGTCCTTTTAAAAAAACCAAAAAAAAACCACCAGATCTCCCTCTATAAGGAGAGCTCTCCAATATACACTATTTGGCAATACTGTCATTTTAACTTTCCTAGACAATAAGTATTAATGTCCAAAAGGAAGCAGCATGAGAACATGTATTGTCAAAAGAAAGAGTCAGTACAATAAAAAATGTACATGCATCAGAATGGCATGAAAAAAGAAAGGGAACAATATACTGTATGTTCATAATGATAAGGATTTACACATCAAAAACACCTGCCTTTAAGAATTACATTTAAAACGAATAAAATTTTGTTTATTGAGGTAGTAATCACTTTGTGATTTTTACTTAAACATAAGCTTATAATAAAGCACGTTTAGGTGCAGGTTTAGGAGATATTTGCTCTTTTGGCAGCCAGTGAGGCTACCGGCACATGCACTCTGAAGGAGCGGCATACCCGCGCCATTCCTTCAGAGCATTGTCCTGTGGCTGTGACTCCTGTGCGCATGTTCAGGAGTAACGTCATTGCGGCTTGGCCATTCAAACTGCAAGAGCCCGGAAAGAAGTCCAGGTGAAGACAGAAGCCCTGTCAGCGCACCACTGCAGGGCTTCATTCTAAGGTAATTATTTCATTATGTGCTAGTATGCATTGCTAGTAGGGGTTAATGCCCTGTGGGAGGGGCAAAACGCGTCAGTTGACTTGAGTGGTAACGTCATTTCTGGCCAGTGAGAGGCACACTGTTGTGGACTTCCGGTTCTGGGTTTTTTATGGCTGTTATCAAAGTGAGTGGATATGTTTTAAATCTTGCTGATTTCATTAAATAACAGGATTACACTATGTGGATTTCTTCTGCCATTTATTTACACATGAGCACATGAATGCCCTAATACAGAGGAATAAGGACAACAAGGAGAATTACAAAGGCCCGCACACCTAGGATATCCCTTAAAGTGTAACTCCACTTTTGTGGAGAAAAAAATAGCAAATAAAGAAAAAATAATATAGCGTATACAATTGCGACACAAATCATCAATCTGCAGCTGCTGTAATTTTCTGAAAATTCAATGCAATATGGCTACCTTGAGATGTTCTGTACACAGAATGTATACTGACCACACTCCAGAAACATAATTTCCTGCTTGTGTGATTGGCTCACTGATTTTCCCAGAAGTCTGCTTAAGATACAAGTCAGATTTCTGGCACCCCCTGCAACAAAAATGTCATTTTTGGTGAGATACTTCAATAGGAACACATCTAAAGGGATACAGGCCCAGCAGATTTCCTCCTTAGTGCTCTGCAGGTGCCACAGCTAATTGATAATTATGAAACCACTTCCATTAGACCCACTCAGCGCAGGGGCAGAGAGGCACAAACACTGATTTCTTCAGGTAGGTAGGAATCTGCAACAATGTTTATTATAATCCTTGTAATGTACATATATCACCCAGAGGGAAATGTTTTTTTCTCAACAAAAGTGGAGTTACGCTTTAAACGCATATGATTCCTATCACTAGGAGTCCATAGCAGCTGGTGAGTGTGTGGGCACACAGAAAGGGAGCATGAATTGCACTTTACTTTGAATTCACAAGCACTTTGACACTTTTTTTGTCACAATGGACTATTTATTTGCAAATATGAAGATTACATATCATGGACTTTCCTATTGATTTTCATTGGTTTACTGATTTTTCATTTATGGATTTTTGCATTGATGGATTTATGCATTATTTCTTGTTGATTACTGTTTGATTGACACAACAGTCACGTTATAATAAAGGGAAGGTTCTCCATACACAGAGAGCACTTTAGATACATTTCTTTCTCAGTTAAAGGCACAAGCACCTTTCTTTAGAGCAGAAAACCATCACAAACACATATTTATCTTAGCGCATACAGTATCTCACAAAAGTGAGTACAGCCCTCACATTTGTGTAATTTTTTTATTATATCTTTTCATGTGACAACACTGAAGAAATGACACTTTTCTACAATGTAAAGTAGTGAGTGAAAAGCTTGTATAACAGTGTAAATTTGCTGTCCCCTCAAAATAACTCAACACACAGCCATTAATGTCTAAACCGCTGGCAACAAAAGTGCATACACCCCCTAAGTGACAATGTCCAAATTGGGCCCAATTAGCCATTTTCCCTCCCTGGTGTCATGTGACTTGTGTGTGTTACAAGGTCTCATGTGTGAATGGGGAGCAGATGTGGTAAATTTGGTGTTATCGTTCTCACTCTCTCATATTGGTCACTGGAAGTTCAACATGGCACCTCATGGCAAAGAACTCTCTGAGGATCTGAAAAAAAGAATTGTTGCTCTACATAAAGATTGCCTAGGCTATAAGACAGGTGGCGAGGATGTGATATGTCGCCTCCTCACTGCTGGTTTTACCCCCTAAATGCAGCACCACTGTGCTGCAACTGCACATGGTTGCAGGGTAGTTGTAGCACAGCCCCATTCATCAGCAATGCCCGATGCATGCAACATCAACAGTACTGGTCACTGGAAGTTCAACATGGCACCTCATGGCAAAGAACTCTCTGAGGATCTGAAAAAAAAATGCTGCTCTACATAAAGATGGCCTAGGCTATAAGAAGATTGCCAAGACCCTAAAACGTAACCTGCAGCACGGGGGCCAAGACCATACAGTGGTTTAACAGGACAGGTTCCACTCAGAACAGGCCTTGCCATGGTCAACCAAAGAAGTTATGTGCACGTGCTCAGCGTCATATCCAGAGGTTGTCTTTGGGAAACAGACGTATGAGTGCTGCCAGCATTGCTGCAGAGGTTGAAGGGGCAGCCTGTCAGTTCTCAGACCATACACCGCACAACGCATCAAATGGGTCTGCATGGCTGTCATCCCAGAAGTATGCCTCTTCTAAAGATGATGCACAAGAAAGCCCGCAAACAGTTTGCGGAAGACCAGCAGACTAAGGACATGGAGTACTGGAACCATGTCCTGTGGTCTGATGAGACCAAGATAAACTTATTTGGTTCAGATGGTGTCAAGCGTGTGTGGCGGCAACTAGGTGAGGAGTACAAAGACAAGTGTGTCTTGCCTACAGTCAAGCCTGGTGGTGGGAGTGTCATGGTCCGGGGCTGCATGAATGCTGCCAGCACTGGGGAGCTCTACAGTTCATTGAGGGAACCATGAATGCCAACATGTACTGTGACATACTGAAGCAGAGCATGATCCCCTCCCTTCGGAGACTGGGCCGCAGGGCAGTATTCCAACATGATAACGACTCCATACACACCTCCAAGATGACCACTGCCTTGCTAAAGATGCTGAGAGTAAAGGTGATGGACTGGCCAAGCATGTCTCTAGATCTAAACCCTATTGAGCATCTGTGGGGCATCCTCAAACGGAAGGTGGAGGAGCGCAAGGTCTCTAACATCCACCAGCTCCTTGATGTCATCATGGAGGAGTGGAAGAGGACTCCAGTGGCAACCTGTGAAGCTCTGGTGAACTCCATGCCCAAGAGGGTTAAGGCAGTGCTGGAAAATAATGGTGGCCACACAAAATACTAAAACTTTAGGCCCAATTTGGATATTGTCACTTAGGGGTGTACTCACTTTTGTTGCCAGTGGTTTAGACATTAATGGATGTGTGTTGAGTTATTTTGAGGGGACAGCAAATTTACACTGTTATACAAGCTGTACACTCACTACTTTACATTGTAGCAAAGTGTCATTTCTTCAGTGTTGTCACATGAAAAGATATAATAAAATATTTACAAAAATGTGAGGGGTTTACTTTTGTGAGGTACTGTACCTAAGCGTGGGATCATACACATTTCATTCAAAGGTATTATATGTTCTACTGGGGATAGCTATGATGTTATACTAAACATATGATCGGGAACCATTCTGTATCTCACAGCACTTCTTTGAACAAGCAGAAAGGTGTTAAACCGGCTCAAGTGACACAGAATACACAGTGCTGCTCTGTTCTCCATCATGACTTTTATCTTATGCATCTATCTGCTCAGTTCCTAAATTCTTTTTAGTTGCTGGTGTCCTTAATCTTTGGGAATGGGCCAGAACCCGAGCCAGCACCACTTTTTGTAGCTCTTAGTAAGAGAGGCTGAAAGCAAAAACAAATGACATAGAGTACTTGGCTGCTGTAATCAGAATTATTCTTAGGAGATAGATTTGTTCCTTTGGACTACATAAAAGTTTTTTTTTTTTTTTTTTAAATGAATGGGTATCTGGTTGCTATTCAAAACAAAGAATAATTGATCCGGTTTTCCTAAAACATCTTCACAATATTACCTCCTCTGACAATGAATTCATGTTATAATCAGCAAGAAACCTCTACTGTTTGCAGAGTGTGATGTTAGAGAGAGATGGGAGGACAGCTGTTTGTCACAATCTCATTACCGTAAATGAAGCACCTACTCAAAAGAATAACAAACCCATCTGTTAGAAGACTTAAACCCATGAATGTCACACACAACGGAGCAGCGTGGGTGAAACTGGGAGGACTCCAGTATTCATAGGCATTACATACAAACATTAATGCCTATTCTGCAAGCAAGACAAAGAGTCAAGTGCAGTAATCTTGAACCCTTCAGAATTGTTCTTCAGATTCAAACTGAGATGGGATTTGTTGTTTTCGATTACTGCACTTTACAAACTGTCAGTATTAACAAGCCTAAATCTTTGTTCTGCCTGTGAATGCAGTCATTGTATAATCACTTTCATTGTATGCTGCAAAATCTGAAGGGCTGGCTCAGACATTGAACTTCTGTCTTGGCCTCGTTTGATTATGGCTGGTTGTATATCTTCACAACAGGTACTGCACCACTGAAGGCATGCTGCAATGGCCCACTGAAAGCAAAACTCAAGCCAATATACCCTCAGCCTCTCTCCTACGCACCATAGCCTTATCACGCAACATTCAGTGACAGCTAAAGTGTACTCACTCCCTCCAATCCAGAGCCTCCCTATTGACTACCTTTCTAAACAACCCCAAGTTGCCAGATAGCTTGACCCACCAGATGATTTCTCCGTGGTTGCAGAGAAATCTCTTCCACTATGGTCATCTGGGATTTCCGATGTTGGGAAAGCTACTTACATTTATAGAACTTAGAGGGAAACATGACCTTCCCCATAGTGCTTTCTTTGGCTACCTCCAAATACACCACTATGCCTCCAATTCTCTAAACTAACCCCATTCGAACACCTGATCCTTTCTGGTCCTTTACAGAAAGGTTTAACATCGGAAATCTATAAAACATTGAATTCATACTACATGGACACTCAAGGCAAACATAGCTATATGATCTACATGCTATATACCCGTTGTCCTCTGATCACTGCTGGAGGTGTCACAGAGACCGAGGTACCTTACTTCATGTTTACTGGCAGTGCCCCATTTTGCAATCCAATTGGCGCTCGGTACGGGACCTCCTTCGCCGGCTTTTTGAGGTTGACATGCCCCCCCCCAAGAGCTTACCTTTTAGGACTAATACTGGCTAGTCGTGTATTGATGGCGGCCAAATGCCTGATGGCCCTTCAGTGGAAGAGACGAAACCCACCAACCTCATTAGAGCTTTATGCTAGGATCAAGGATGTGGAGATTATGGAGTCCATGACTGCGCGACTGGCCAATAAAGTAGACCGCCATCGAGCGGTGTGGGAACCATGGCATCTCAGAGGAGATTCCCTTAGGCTATGAGTTCTGTCTCGGTCCGAGAGTCTGATTTTTTGCAGACCCAAAAGAGGAGAGCCTTTCTTTCTTTCCTTCCCCCTTCTTTCTCTTTTACTTCCCTTACTTCTTTGATATTTTCTTTTAATTCACATTGGGTTATTCCCATTTTGAGTTTCAAAGAGCATCTGATATACTCTTTTGGGCCTGTAATCACTGGAACTGCTTCCATGGCTAATGGCTATAATGCCCTTATATATGTACCTTGCTTGCTTCCTGGTCATCTATACTTGGTTTGTTAACTGAATCTGGTTGTAGAATTGGAGCCCCACTACAATACTGGAAAATACTAGTATGCATACACTGCGGCAGACTGCTCTTGGTGATTTTGTTGAACGTTTAGTGTTTACTCTTTGTCTATTTGTGTATTTTCTTTTGTATTTGAAAATATAAAACTCAATAATAATTGTCAATTATAAAAAAAAAAGCAAAACTCAGCTGTACTTACCTCCCCTCCAGTGAAGTCAGCTCTCTCATTGATATCTTTGCCTGCTCTTCTTCCAAATTATTAGTTTTAGCTCAGGGCTATGCTTGAGCTATGCATCTGGGTCAGAGTTCAGTGACTCATGACTGGGTGACTCATCCTGGCAGCCTATCTGGTGCCACCCCCTGTTTTCTGGGACATTGGAGAGTGTTTTAGACATAGTGGGTGGAGGTTTGGAGGAGCTGCTTGGCATATTTATAAGGGTCCTCAGCCAATTCCCAGTGGAGGACTGGCAGGGGTCAGGCCACCACATAAATACGCATGAGTCATGCCAGCAGGGGCAGTCAGTTGGAAGATAGAGATGGAGTGCTGAGGAGGCTGTCGTGGCCCTTCAAGGTGCCCTCTAGTCTGGCCAGGACATGGGTGCTGGAAGGATCCTGCCAAAAATACACGGAGAAAGCCCTTCCTAGAGGCACAGGAGCAAGGAGAGAGGACAGTGGGAGCAGGTCAGCACTACTGGGAGATCTGAGAGTCAGCCGGATGTGCTGGTGAATGTCAGTCTGGAGGACTGTGAAGAGAATATAGCCTGGAGGGCTAAAAAAGGAGCAGCTGCAGCCAGGTGGGCCACAGGAGCAATGCATGCTGGACACTGAAATTCTGCTACACAACTAAGGGGCCTTGGGTTCCTGCCTGTAATGGGCTACTGCTTTTAATCTGACTTTGTGACTGTCAAATCTTAGCCCCTTCCCGCAGACAGGACGCAAATATGCAGCCTTCAAGAGGTTGTACTGGGGTGATGCCTGCAGCTAGAGGCATCACCCTGGTACCGTTTTTTAGGACAGATGGTCAGCTTTCTCAGTTGTTATTACAAGGAGCGGGAGGGGGTCCCCCAGCTCCCGCCGCCATTCTGTGGTTCGCCTGGGTCTCCCGTCCCACCGAGAGGCCCAGGCGACCAGCCGACACATCTGCCGGCTGGCTGAAGACCCGAACAAAATCGGATTCAGCTTTGATTAGGTCTTTGATGTAAAATGTATATACAGTGTTGCGCATAAATGAGTGTACACCTCAACAGATTTGTCAAGAAAACCTTTACTTTCCTTTCAGAATAAACATTTTTATGAAACATTATACTACAAAATACTCCCACAAATGCGGGCCATTGATTGCAACCAAAATATGTTAATTTGCACACACAAAAAAGTAATTTTTCCTAACTAATTCATTCAAGATCATGTTGCAAAAAAATGAATACACCCCAATGAAAGTCTTAGGAGCAAAGCTAAATTTTAAACAACGAAATCCTTTTTAACAAGAATTCAACTACATTGTTTTCATTCAACAAGTGTCCAGCAGACAGTTAATTATAAAAGGGCGTTACTTAAAGAGGAGCTCCTTCGGGAAAAAAGAACAAATACTGTAGCTGCTGACTTTTAATACTAGGACACTTACCTGTCAGTGAATACAGTGGCAAAGTCACCCGGAAGTGGGAGTGGGTACCTGTCAAAGCCAGATACCCTCTCCCCCCTGAAAGGTGCCAAATGTAGCAGCGGTGGGGGGGAGGAAGCAAACAAGTGATGCTTCCCTTTTTGGGTGGAGCTCCGCTTTAAAGCGGAGTTCCGGGCACAGAAACATTTTTTCAGTGAACATACCCCCGGGACAGTCAGGGCTAGTACATTCCACAATGGCTAGCCTCTGATCTGACCCGGTTCGCACTTACCTGCAAGAAGAAATACTCACTTATAAAATTTCTTCCACAGTGTTGCCATCTCTGTTGTGGGCAGCTGAAGTCAGCGTGATCCTCTTCTGCGTCCTCTTCCGCGTCTTCTTCTCCCAGAATGCGCCTTCACTGGCCCCTCTCGTCACTTCCAGTGCAGCGCCGCATTCCTACACAGCTTCTGGGCATGCCCAGAAGCTGTTTAGCAGGGAATGCGGCGTCGCCCCGGAAGTGATGAGCGGGGCCGGTGCTGTCGCATTGATTCCTGGGAGCGATGACGTTCAGCTCCCAGGAATCATTGCAAACCGTAAGTGACGGCACGGGTCGCGGCCACAGAGGGAGGAAGTGAAAAAAGGTGAGTATTTCTTTCTACAATTAAGAGGTAAGTAAAAAAAAAAAAATAACCCTAACTATCCAATTCCTTTACAGGTGAAGCAAAGCAAGCGGATGGGCACAAAATCGATTAGGTCGATTTTGTGCCCGGAACTCTGCTTTAAGAAAACCCCTTCCCATTTCATGCTGTCATCAATGGCACCACATGGAAGAGAAATGTCTCTGAGAAAGAAAAAATGAAAAATGTCATTACACAAGAAAGGTGAAGGCTACAAGAAGATTAGCAAAGCTTTACTTATCAGTCAGAATAGTGTAGCAAAAGTGATACAAAATTTAACAAAGATGGAACTGCAACTATCTCACAGAGACATCCAGGTCATTCACGGAAGGTAACACTTCGACAGGGGCGTCTTCTGATGAGAAGGGTTGAAGAAAACAGCCATGAAAGTTCACTGCAGTTAGCTAAAGTAGTAGAAAGCCAAACTGGGGTGATTGTTTCCCGATACACAATACAGCGTACACTGCAGAGGAATGGCATGCATGGGTGTCGTCCATGAAGGAAGCCTCTCCTAAAGCCCATGCACAAAAAAGCCTGCCTAGAATTAGCCAGGGCCCATGCTGAAAAAGAAGAAGACCACTTGGACTCTGTACTCTGGAGTGATGAGACCAAAATAAATGTTTTTGGAACTGATGGCTTCAAAACTGTATGGCGTCACAAAGATGAGGAGTACAAAGAAAAATGCATGGTGCCTACAGTGAAACATGGTGGTGGCAGTGTCCTTCTGTGGGGCTGCATAAGTGCTGCTGGTGTCATGGAGCTGCATTTCATTGATGGTATGAAGAATTCACAGATGTATTGCTCTATATTGAAAGAGAAGAGGACTCTGTGCCCTTCATCTTGCGCTTTTCCAACATGACAATGATCCAAAACACACATCTAAGGCCACTGTTGCATTTCTGAAGGAGAACAAGGTAAAAGTGATTCAGTGGCCAAGTATGTTTCCTGATCTGAACCCATCCAAACACCTATGGGAATTCAGAAGAGACAAGTTGAGTATCACACTCCATTCAGCATCCAGGCTCTAAAAGAGGTCGTTCTTGAAAAATGGAAATAGATAGATTTGCAAAATGTCACCAACGTGTTCATTCCATGCCTAGAAGACTTGGTCTTGTCCTTACAAATCATGGAGGTCATACAAAATACTAAATGTAGTAGTTTTTGTTGTGGGGTGTATTCATTTTTGCATCAACTAATATCAGTAAAACTGAAGATTTTGTAATCTAAGTTATACTATTAACCTTACTTTCATGTAATGAGCTAAACCAATGTTCCTTAAAACTCAGTTTTGTCAAAATTGTGGAAATTGTTCTTGTGTTCATTAAAATCTTAACTTTCAAAAGGGGTTTACTTATTAATGCCAAACGCTGTATATATATATATATATATATATATATATTATTCTTTACATGATCAATCACACAAGACAAAAGCCCATTTTTTTATACCCTAGAAAAAAAAATATAGAAAAATGGTAAATAAAACTAAAAGCCATAAATAACAATAAACGCTGAAAAGGGGTGGCACAGGAGCTGGCAAGCAAACATGATAGAGGAAATTTCTGATAGAGGAAAAAAAAAAAAAAAAAAGAGTCCTAAGAAGGGCAGTTAAGTCAATGAAACTGTATACACAGAGGGGCACACAAGAGTATGTAGCCCATCACACTGCAATCATCAGTATATGACTGCACAGCACTGTATAGACTGCTGGGAGCTCAACCTTTTAAAGTGAGGGTGCTTGTCCATTCTTTTAGATTGGCTTTTAGGGGCTCCTTTTAACAGAGGCAAAGATTTTGCAAGCGTGACTTTTCAACCATAAATTTGGATTTTGGCCAAACCATGGTGGAACCTTGAGTTCTACCTCAAATTCAGTGTCGTTCCAAACCTGAATCTCATCCCTAGAAACATTGCTGAAATGCAGAAGAGACTTGCAGAAGAGACTGCAATTTTCCAACTGCTTTAAAGTGGAAGTTCAGCCAAAACCTCTGGTCCAGTCTCCAGCGGTGGCTTCTGTGTAGAGAGAAAAAGCCAACAACTGCTGGGAAATAAACAGGAGGTAAGATCACCCATAGACTTACTCTTGGGCATCCGTTGTTGGCTGCCTCTGCTCTACACTGAAGCCTCCACAGACAGCTCAACCGGAGCGGCTTTAGAAAAGTTAAGTATAGCTATCTTTTTCCTTATGCGTTTGGCTAGATTAGGCTTAGAATGGGGCTGGGAGTAGGTTTAGGGTTGGAAAGGTTTTGGCTGAACTTCCTCTTTAGGGCCAGCTCACACCACAATTTCTGCGCTCCAGATTAATTTCTGCATGCGTGCTTTTGGTGCATTTCAGTGCATTTTGATGTGTTTCCGTGCATTTTTCCCATCTTTTTCTTCATCTCAATTCAGGACATGTGGTTTCCAGGGTGTTTTTGATGTGTTTTGCTGCTTTCTGGATGCGTTACATACAGAAAAATAGCAGCATGGTCTACTTTTGTTACTAACACTACAATGCACTGCACTGGTGTGAACTAGGGCCATAGTAATACATGGAAAAATTTGTGCATGTGTTTTTGATGCAGATTAAAAATGCATTGGACTTCATGTGGTTTGAACCAGTCCTAAGACATTATCAAAAAAACAAAAACAGAAAAACAAATATTTCAGCACCAGGCAAAGTATAACACTTTATTGTTACTCCAAAATTAATATCTTCAACCCAGCCTTTTTTAACCAGGATATCATGGCACCCTGAGGTGCCTTCTGGATTTTTTAGGGGTGCCTTGGCAAAATGCCTAATAACTGCACTAAATTGCCAAAGGAATTTCAACAAGCTGACTGGTGGATCATGCCTGCCTTTTTTTGTTTCACAAAGCCACAAGGCTTTTATTGTGCAGTATTACAACCTTGGACACAATGCAGGCAAGCTGAAGGCCTGAGGACATCCTTGTTTACCTCTTCCTGTAAGAGGATTTTCTGGTGCCTCAAGCCAGGAAGAAGTTTGGGATTTTTTAGGCAAGGATTTACAGTGGTTTTATATAAAATAAAACAGTTTATTTGTACATTTTTTTAAAAAAAAGAACATACACGTTTTAGTGTGTAGGGCTATAGGTCCTATTGTGCAAAGAGGTGATAAAGAGTTGAGTTTTACAGTGAGAATGGTGACTTGGTGATAATATGAATGTGTTTCTCTGTTCACCGGACTTAGTTACAAGTTATTGGGACAGAGATAGCATCCGTAATATCCGACGCGTTTCGGCTTAGCAGCCTTTCTCAAGGATATCACCGTATCTGTAGTTATAACAAGAAAAAAATATTTTATTACACCTACTCTTCCAAGGGAAGAATATTTCCATTGGGGTGGTGTTTACATGAAAACTTACATTTTTCTTATTTGCCCTTCCATGCATGAAGACCTTTTCTCCTATCCTGTTTCTTGCGACAGGAACTAAATGGCTGCTTCTAAAATTGATGATATATGTTAGTTTGAAAAGTGTGTTTTAAGTGTCATCATATATTGTGTTTCTATATTACTTACAGGAAAAAAGCAGTTTTTGAATTTGCTTCTGTATTCTTGATCAATCATTGGCCAGCATGTCATCGAATCATCCTGGTCAATCGTTTTGCCAAGCATGCTATCTCTGTCCCAATAACTTGTAACCAAGTCCGGTGAACAGAGAAACACATTCATATTATCACCAAGTCACCATTCTCACTGTAAAACTCAACTCTTTATCACCTCTTTGCACAATAGGACCTATAGCCCTACACACTAAAACGTGTATGTTCTTTTTTTACAAATGTACAAATAAACTGTTTTATTTTATATAAAACCACTGTAAATTGTTGCCTAAAAAATCCCAAACTTCTTCCTGGCTTGAGGCACCAGAAAATCCTTTTACATTATTGACCCAGGGATGTTGGCAAAAACATATATCTAAAGGCATTCAGAGAACCCAAAAAAAACTGTTTACCTCTTCCTTGCCCTTTTTCATCAGAATTGGGGTTACATTAGCTGAGTGAGGGATAGAAATTGAGGGAGAAGAGAAACACTGGAATACTAGTCAGTACCAGTGTGCAAAGGTGTATTGCTTTGTAAAAAGAAAACACCTCTGTTAGGTGGCGTGTGTGTGTGTGTATATTGCTGTGATATGTAAAATGATTTGTTTCATTTTTTATATTTTTGGAATGGCGTTCCTCGCAATTGTTTAGGATTTTATAGGGCTTACTGGAGAAACTGCTCTAACCTAAAAACATTTAAAAGCTGGCACTCTAAATCAGTGGCGTAGCGTGGGTTGTCAGCACCCGGGGCAAGGCAAGTAATTTGCGCCCCCTAACGTACTTTTTAGCACTTGAGTTTCTTCCACTAGATTAGTTAAAGAAACCCTTACCCTCTAAGCTTTAGAGAAGGGTCCCATAGATCACCTTTTAGAGCAGGGTCCCCATAGATCCCCCTTTAGAGAATGGTCCCCATATAATCTATGGGGACATTTCTCTAAAGTAGGGAATCTATGGGGACCCTGCTCTAAAGGGGGATCTATGGGGACCCTGGCCTGCTCTAAAGGGCATCTATGGAGATCCTGCTCTAAAGGGGGGATCTATGGCATAGATCCCCTTTAGAGCAGGGTCCCTATAGATCCCCCTTTAGAGCAGGCCAGGGCAGGTCCCCCATAGATCCTCCTTTACAGCAGGCCAGGGTGAGGTGAGGTCCCCCATATAGATCCCCCTTACAGAAGGCCAGGGTGAGATCCCCCATATAGATCCCCCCTTACAGCAGGCCAGGGTGAGGTGAGGTCCCCCATATAGATCCCCCCTTACAGCAGGCCAGGGTGAGGTGAGGTCCCATCCCCCATATAGATCACCCCCTTTACAGTAGGCCAGGGTGAGGGGGATCTATATGGGGGACCCCGGACCTCACCTCACCCTGGCATGCTGTAAGGGGGGATCTATATGGGGGACCTCACCTCACCCTGGCCTGCTGTAAGGGGGGGATCTATTTGGGGGACCAGCCTATCATGAGTGAGTGACATGACACTGCAGAGCAGATGCGCCCCCCCCCAGATGTTGCGCCCGGTGCGGCCGGCACCCCCCACGCTACACCACTGCTCTAAATATAAAAGCATGCAGCAAAATACAAAATTCATCAATGCAAAAATGATACATGTTGCCACATGCTTTTGGACCTGGTCTTTGGGAACCATGTCTAATATATTTGAAAGGATTTATCCATAGAATTTTCATGGCTAATCTTGACAACTCTTGCCTATCTCTTTGACCACAAGATCTTGTAGGCTTCTAAGCCTATAGAATTATATTTTTACACTCCTCAGCCTCTTTATTAGGTACACCTGTTCAATTGCTTGGTGACACAAATTGCTAATCAGCCAATCACATGGCAGCAACTCAATGCATTTAGGCATCTAGACGTGATGAAGTTCAAACAGAGCATCATAATGGGGAAGAAAGGGGATTTAAGTGACTTTGAATCTGGCATGGTTATTGGTGCCAGACAGGCTGGTCTGATTATTTAAAAAACTGCTGATTTACTGGGATTTTAATGCACAACCGTCTCTGGGGTTTACAGACAATGGTCAGAAAAAGAGAAAATATCCAGGCAGTGAGTAGCTGTTGTGTGGAGGAAAATGCCTTGTTGATGTCAGAGGAGAATGGACAGACTCATTACAACCAAGGTATGCCATCTCTAAACGCACAACACATCGAGCCCTGAAGCAGATGGGCTACAGCTGCAGAAGAACCACTCCTGTCAGCTAAGAACAAGAAACTGAGGCTACAATGCACATGGGCTCACCAAAATTGGACAATAGAAGACTGGAAAAACATTGCTTGGTCTGATGAGTCTCAATTTCAACTGCCACATTCAGATGGTAGAGTCACAATTTGGTGTAAACAACATGAAAGCATGGATCCATCCTGCCTTGTATCAATGGTTCAGACTGGTGGTGTAATGGTGTGAGGGATATTTTCTTGGCACACTTTGGGCCCCTTAGTACCAATTGAGCATCGTTTTAATGCCACGGCCTACCTGAGTATTATTACTGACCATGTCCATCTCTTTCTGACTACAGTGTACCCATCTTCTGATGGCTCCTTCCAGCAGGATAATGCACCATGTCACAAAGCTCAAATCATATCACCACTGGTTTCTTGAATTTGACAATGAGTTCACTTTACTTCAATGGCCTCCACAGTTACCAGATCTCAATCCAATAGAGACCTTAAAGCGGAGATCCAGCCTCAAATACCTTTAACTAAAAATACCCCTATAATTCTAATCCATCGCCCTTTACAGAACTGCTATTCTCATACTTACAAGGTGTACAGTATTGGATTTTAGTCAAAATCTTACTTTTAAAAACGCTGTCTGTGCCTGGCCATCTTGGATGTGGGCATCTGAAGCCACAGTGTAATCTGCTGTGTCCTTCTACCTGGTTCTAGGGCAGGGGTGGGGAACCTACGTCCCGGGGGCCGTATGCGGCCCTCAAAGTCATTTGGTCCGGCCCCCCATGCAGCTGAGTCTGTGTCTCTCAGCTGATCTGTCAGAACGGAGCCAATGTTTCCTGTATAGTTCTGGCTCCGTTGTGACAGTCTGAGTGAGTCACAGGGGGAGTGATATCAAATACACTCCGCCTGTGACCAATACAGGAAACATCGCCTCTTCCTCCAGCGTGGCGCCGCTGCTAGCCAGCATTTCCTGCCAGCAGCGCACACAGCAGTACCACCCAAAGCCAGCAGTACTCACAGCAGTACCAGCCAGAGCCAGCAGTACTCACAGCAGTAGAAGCCAGAAGTACCAGCCAGAACCAGCAGTACCCACAGCAGAACCAGCAGTACCCACAGCAGTACCAGCCAGAGCCAGTATACCCACAGCAGTACCTGCCAGAGTCAGCAGTACCTACAGCAAAGTACCAGCCAGCAGTACCCACAGCAGTACCAGCCAGCAGTACCCACAGCACAGTACCAGTCAGCAGTACCAGCCTGAGCCAGCAGTACCCAAGGCAGTATCTACAGCACAGTACCAGCCTGAAACAGCAATACCCACAGCAGTACCAGCCTGAGCCAGCAGTACCCACAGCACAGTACAAGCCAGCAGTACCAGCCTGAGCCAGCAGTACCAGCCAGCTGTACCCACCAGCAGTACCAGCCAGCTATGCCCACCAGCATTACCCGCCAGCAGTTCTTTTCAAAACTTACCACCACAAACTCGACTGCGCTCCAGACTGACCGACGCAAACCTGGAAAACCAGTTGCGAGTAGCAACATCATCAATACCAGCTAACATCACAGACCTCACCAAAGAGAAGCAGTTGCAGCCATCACATTAGGGGTGAGTTAATGAAATGTTTGACCAAATATAACAGGCACATTTTTAAGTTGATAATTTTGTACGGCCCCCAAATGATTTTATAAATACCCAAATGGCCCTTGGCAGAAAAAAGGTTCCCCACCCCTGTTCTATGGAGTGTTCTAGGAGTTCTTCCTGATTCCAGCCTCCTGGGAGTGATGACAAACAGCTCCCAGGATGTAATGCAAAGGCGGAAGTGATGTCGGTGGCCGTGGCCACAGAGGGGGGAGAAGGAGGAAGTACATTAAAAAATGCCCTGAAAATAAGGTAAGGGAGCCCTGAAAAAATTTAGAATGTCCAATTGTTGATCAGCATAGCGAGCACTCCAGGAATCACTAAAGTTGCAAAATAGGCCGGAACTTCCCTTTAAGGATGTGGTGGAACAAGAGATTCACATCATGGATGTGCAGCCGACAAATCTGCAGCAACTGCGTGATGCTATCATGACAATATAGACCAAAATATCTAAGGAATGTTTTCCAACACCTTGTTGAATCTATGTAAATAAAAAGTTGTGCTCAGTGATAATAAACTAAATGAATGTCCATTTTTACTTGTTGAATCTATGCCACAAAGAATTAAGGCAGTTCTGAAGGCAAAAGGGGTCCAACCTGGTACTAACAAGGAGTACCTAATAAAGTGGCCAATAAGTGTATATTTCTATAGAGTTTTCTTGGCGAATTTATTTACAATGTCGTTTTTTTCCTCAACCTCCCCCTATTTCTTGGGCTTGGCTTGGGACTGGCATGCAGAATGTTACATGCATAGCCAATTTGTACACACATACTGGAGTCAGTTCAGACAGGAGTCTATTATTCTACCAGCATACATTAACCACTTGCCGACCAGTCACTGGGACTGTACTGTGGCAAAGTGGCTCGATTCTGTCCAGTGACGTAGACCTACGTCGCTGGACTCCTCCCCTTGTGGGCGGCGCTCGCGCGCCGCCGGAGGCTTGCTCCCGCTGTTTTCTGTCACAGCGGGAGTCAGGCCAGGGGAGGAGCAGTAGCGATCGCTGCCGCTCTTCCCCGATCGTCGGGGAATCGAGTCTGGAGATCCTCTGTGACAAACAATGACAGATCGCAGGGTTCAGCATAGCTGAACATGCGATCTGTCCCTGTGTCACTCAGTCACCCCCCCCCCACACACACACGTCAGTAAGCACCAGGCATACATTAACCCCTCCCTCTCCAATAAAATTAACCCCTTCCCTGCCAGTGTCATTTTTACAGTAACAGTGCATATTTATAGCACTGATTACTGTAGAAATGTCACTGGTACCCCCAAAAGTGTCAAAAATGTCAGTCAAGGGTCCAATCTGTCCGCAATGTCGCAGTCCCGCAAAAAAAATCGCAGATCGCCACCATTACTCGTTAAAAAAGAAACACCAAAAATGACAGAAATCTTTCCCTTAGTTAGTAAACGCGATAACTTTTGCGCAAACCATTCAAAATACGCTTATTGTGATTTTTTTTACCAAACATAGGTAGCATAAAACAAATTGGCCAAAAATTTTAAAAAAATTTGATTTTTACATTTTTTTGGGGGGAATTTCATATAAAAAAATGTGAAAGATATTGTTATTTTTTCAAAATTTACGCTCTTTTTTTGTTTATAGCGCAAAAAGTAAAAATCGCACAGGTGATCAAATACAACCAAAAGAAATTTCTGCTTGTGGGAAAAAAAGGACGTTCATTTAGTTTGGGTACGGCGTCACCCGACCGCGCAATTGTCAGTTAAAGTCGCACAGTGCCGAATCGCAAAAAGTGGCCTGGACGTAAGACAGCAAAATCCTCCGGTGGTAAAGTGGTTAATACCTGGCTGCATGGAGGGTAGAAATGACTGAGTTCTGTACCCTACATTCCGTATTCACCTTGGGCCCATTCATTTTGCTATGGCAGTCCAGTCAGTGTTTTCCCAGCCTTGTAGAGCCCATTCCAGTAATGCTGTCTGAGACCCAACAGCTTGTCACTTGCTTAGCAGCTAATAAAACAAATGCATTGAAGAAACAGGATGGACTGTTGCACAGCTGGGAATCAAATAAAACTACACCACAATTCTAACGGGAGGCATACATAGGAAAGGCTTATTTCGGCTAGAATAACAATAAAGGGATAATGTGAGAAGAACTGCTGAGAAGACACATCGCCAAACAGAAACATCATTGCTATTTATTTTTTGTTTTCAGAAAAATGTTGGATTTCTTTGCCTTGTTCTGGAAAGACAATACAGATGATTGTGTCCAAATCTGGAAGAAAAATCTGATCCACGGATGCCAAAAAAAAAAAGAGAACGCCTCAGCTACATACCAGACACATCTGCATTTTTACAAATCGCTGGTAAAAAGAGTAAAATCAAATATGGAAACTATTATAGGTGGGATAAAGTAGTTCTGCTTTAAAGGAAAACTCTGGAAAACATGATAAATACATATATATGTGAACTGTCTTAACTGTTGGAAGATCTATATTCTGTTCAGCTAGGCATGTGATCCAGGTACCCCTGCCAAAAAGCAGTCAGGTCCCCAACGTCACTATAGGTAAAGAGGACCTTCTGTTTGTTCAGCTATATTTGGTTTTTATATATGTGAGAGTTGGTAGAGTCAAAAATAATTTTTTTTTTCAAATTTGGAAGTTTTTAAAGAGGATCTGTACTGTGGAAGCTATGCCCAAAAAAAAACAAAAAAAAACAGGCAGAGGCCAAAGTGTTAGTAACCAGTAATGCCTGTAGTCGCACTGCAACTGATTTTTTTTCCTATTACTAATATGCTTTGTGCTACAGCGAAGCTCTGTGTAGAGGCAGACATGTTGGTAGCAGAGCTGGACTTTGCTTCTATATGTCAAAGCTGTCCCCTTAACCACTTAAGCCCCGGAAGATTTTACCCCCTTCCTGACCAGGCCCTATTTTGCGATTCGGCACTGCGTGATTTTAACGGACAATTGCGCGGTCGTGCGACGCTGTACCTAAATGAAATTGATGTCCTTTTTTTCCCACAAACAGAGCTTTCTTTTGGTGGTATTTGATCACCTGTGCGATTTTTTGATCATGCGCTATAAACAAAAATATAGCGACAATTTTGCAAAAATAACAATATTTTTCAAATTTTTTATATGAAATTCCCCAAAAAAATGTAAAAATCAAAATATTTTAACATTTTTGGCCAATTTGTTTTCTGCTACATATGTTTGGTAAAACAAAATCACAATAAGTGTATTTTGATTGGTTTGCGCAAAAGTTATTGCGTTTACTAACTAAGGGAAAGATTTTTGTAATTTTTGTTGTTTTTTTTTTTAACGAGTAATGGCGGCGATCTGCGATTTCTTTTGCGGGACTGCAACGGACAGATCGGACCCTTGACTGACATTTTTGACACTTTTGGGGTTACCAGTGACATTACTGCAGTAATCAGTGCTATACATATGCACTGTTACTGTAAAAATGACACTGGCAGGGAAGGGGTTAACTTTATTGGGGAAGGCGGGGTTAAGTGTGTCCCTAGGGGCGTGCTTCTAACTGTTGTGGGAAGTGGCTTTACATGTAACAGCACAGATCAACGGTCCTACATAGCAGGACCTTATGATCTGTGCTTTTACACAGGGAAGAATGACAGGTGGCTTTGTTTACATTAGCCGCCTGCCTTTCTCCCTTCACAGCGGACGATCGCGAGTGACCGGCGGACATCGGGTCTGCCGGTCACACGCACGGAGGTGTCCGTGAACAAGCCGGGGTGGGAGCGCGCCTCCGGGGGCGCGCGCTCGCCCCCTATTGGCTTGCAGGCTAGTGACGTACCCATACGTCACTTTGCCTGGCCGGGGCTCACCCCCGCAGTATATGTACTTGCGGCGGTCGGCAACCGGTTAAGACTGGTGATTGAATGACTGGTTGAGAAATATAATAAGAAGCAGTGGGGGGCAAAGATTCATAGAATGTGTGAAGGAAAAGCAGGGAGATCCTTGCACATACCCAAATTTCACTCCAAATGAGACCAGACTTTGAGCAGGTGCTCTCTCACTAATCATAATGACCCTCTTATAACTCCTGGAAGACCAAGCAAAGTCAACTCCCCACACTGTTAGACACTGAGATGGCTGTGCTCTGCTGATGCAGTGAGTCCTGCTGATTCCGATATGATCAGTGATGCTGCAGGGATCTCTACAAAGTAGCTAGCGTTGCCTGTCCCACCTGGGCTGTCTGCAGACAGCTGGGTGGTGTGCAGTAGGCCTCTCTCTCTCAGACCAATGCACGCACAATGGATTGGATCCCAGGAAGCAAGAGAGTGTGGGCCTGGTCAGCTGATCCCTTTATAGTCTCTCCCACAATTCTCCGCTGGAGTGAATGGCCTGCTGGGAGGTGTAGTCCATAAACAGTTCAGCAGTGCAGTAATATATTTTCAGAAGACTACAGCTCCCACAATGCTCTTCCCCAGTCTCCGGAGTATGATGCATGAGATCTGGAACCAACACTAGGGGAGCACAGAGACAGTCTGAAAGAGCAGAGAACAAGTCTGCACTGTCAGATAACTGTAGTCCGCACATTAGAGGGACTGTGATTGGGACCCTAATGTAAGAGGGGCTCTGATGGTGACCCAGATGTAAGGGGGTCTCTAATGGTGGCCCTGATGTAACATGGTGCTCTAAAGGGGGCCCTGATATAAGGGGGGGGGGGGCTCTGATGGGGACCCTTATGTAAGAGGGGTTCTGATGGGGATCCTGATGTAAGGACTGTGATGGGAACCCTGATGTAAGGGAAGGGGGGGGGGGGGAGGGCGCTTTCATTTTTTACAACTGATTAGTTTTTTGGCTTGCATATAATTTACAAATTTATAATTTGGCCCTCCTACTGAAAAGTTCAGAATGTGCAGTGATCACCAATGACAATCCTGTTAACTGCATTCAAATGTTAGCTTCCTGTGCTCTCTTCCTCTGCACAGTAATTAGTTAGCTTTGTTCTGAGCTATCTCTGTTGACTACAAAACACACTAGTCTTAACACACTCCCTTCCTAGGGCAGTGTTGCCAACGTACCAGTTTGAAATTTACTGACACGGCAGACAATTTTTCCTGGCACAGCCAAGTTTTTCCTGGCATTTCCAAAAGTTACAAAATTATAGGTTTAAGTGCAAATTTCAGTATTTAAGCTAAAAACAAGTACCATGTGCAATTAACAATGTGATTTAAGATAGATATTAAGGGAGTTGTAAAGGAAGGAAGGTTTTTCATCTTAATGCATTCTATGCATTAAGATAAAAAGCCTTCTGTGTGTAGCAGCCTCCCCAGCACCCCCTAATACTTGCCTGAGCCCCCCCCCCCCTCTCTATTCAGCGATTTCCACAAGTCCCTCGGCTGTCTAGGACTCTCCCTCCTGATTGGCTAAGACACAGCCGTGACGCCAGTGGCTCCTGCAGCTGTCCAATTCAGATAGCCGATCAGGAGCGGGAGGGGGCGGGGCCGAACTGCAGCTCCGTGTCTGTATGGACACACGGAGCTGCAGCTCGGCTCGGGTGCCCCAGTACCAAGCTGCTTGCTGTGGGGGCACTCGACAGGAAGAAGGTGCCAGGAGCAGCAAGGAGGAACCCGAGAAGAGGAGGATCTGGGCTGCCCTGTGCAAAACCAACTGCACAGAGGAGGGAAATATAACATCTTTGTTATATATATATTTTTTTTTAAACAAAACTTTACAATCACGTTAAGGCCAAAAACATATTTCTTATTTTATTTTAAACATAGTTAGTAGCTCAGGGACAGGACTCAGGAGGGCAAAAAATTAGAATGGGCGGCTCACACACATGAAATGGACTGTCACAGTGACACTGACAGCAGTGTGCAGCAACACAGATGATGGTAACACATTACCGACATGTCACATTCCCTCCCCAAGGTGACAGTCTCTTTCGACACCAGATTCAGTCCACTCCAGTCAAAACAGCACTGTCCCGCTTCCTGCTTGCCTTGCTCCTGTCCCACAGACCCCCGCATGAGGCTCTGGCTGCTCAGCTCGGCTCCCTTGCACCATGACATCACACGACATGCTCAGGCACTGCCTCTGTCAGATAGGCCTCCCAAACACCGCCCAAACACACTGTAGAAGGCATGTGCAGTTCCAAGCCGAGCATCACAGCCATATTTTTTTTCTGGCAACCTTTTCCTGTTACTGACATTTACTGGCAGGAGAAAAGTGCCCATCTTTTTTTACTGGGTTCCAGTAAAAATACTGACAGTTGACAACACTGTCCTAGGGTTACAATACTACTCCTACTAGATACAGTATGATTGTCACCCCAGGACAGAAATTGTGTGTTCTGGCAAGATTACCAGAAAGAGAAACGTGTTAAAAAAAAAAAAACGAATGCAGCCACCATGTCTAAGGAGTCATCCCACTGTGTGCAGGAAGTGTGCGTAATTCATTAGAAAAAGTACAATACTGTGTCCCTACACACTGTGACTTGATGTATGTTGTATTAAGAAGGACACCGCTGTGCCCGTACCTCTTCCCCAGTCCAGCATACCTCTGTTACCTCACTCCCAGAAACAGAATGGGGTCCCACCCTGCCCCTAGCACAGACATCATGCATGCACTTTTTAACTTATTCATTCCCGTATCCATGTGACCAAGTCATGGATCTCTGTAACATGGGTTTTGGTTACAGTTGCTACTGGAAATCGACTACTAGAGAGGGAGCCAGAACATTGATCCGTCGCTACAGGAGGACCCGCCACCCTGTCACCAGGCTCAGACCAGTTGATTCAATTTTTACTTATCCACCTGCCCACTGGGCACTTACTGTATACCCCCTTCCTAACCAGGCTAATCAGCTTTCAGTGCTCTCACATTTTGAATGACAATTACTCAAGCAAGAGCTTTCTTTTGGTGGTATTTAATCACCACTGGGTTTTTTTATTTTTTGCGCTATCAATGAAAAAAGACTGAAAATTTGGTAAAAAATGCATTTTTCTTCGTTTTAGTTATAAAATTTTACAAATGAGTAATTTTTCTTCATAAATAAGTTATACTGCTACATATCTTTGTTAAAATAACCTATAAATTATTTGGTCTTTATGAAGATTATAGAGTCTACAAGTTGCACATAGTTTGCAAATTAGTCTTGGCAAGGCACATGGAGCTCTCATAGCCTACCCAAACCAGACTTCCACAGACTGATTAGCCAAGACTAATTTGCAAACTATGTGGAACTTAGGGAAGCTGCCATGATGGATTGACTCTTTGGCACTTGTTGCTCGACTAACTCAGGCACAGACCAGTTGGAGGTCTGGTACCTGGTTAGTCTACCGATATGTGACGGTATTACCCGTCACTGGGAGTGAAAGACAGATAATTAATGTTTTGAATTGCTTCAGATGGAACAGTATTATTTGTCAGCAATATCTTCATAAAAGAAATGTGAAGATTTATTCCCACTTTACACTGGGAGACTTAGACTGTTATAGACCATTGCCATGACTCCTAGATAATGTGTATTCCGTGTGCTTGTCTGTGAGAGAGACACACAGACTGTCATTGGCAGAATTCCCTATTGTTTGTGTATTGAAATGGAATGTGGATTTTGCCTGTCCCATTGTTAATGACCTCACATTGTTCTGTCCAGATGGCTAGATATTTAGTTTAGGTTAATTCTGTTCCTGTATACACTTTCATCTATATATGATACTGTAATCAGCCAGAGGGGAGGGATTGTGTACACTGTATGGGAGTGTAAAACTCTGTTTTCATTGGATTGTGAATGTCATGTCCTTTCCCCAACAAGGTCCACTTGGACGGTAACCTTGTGGGGGAAAACTGTATAAAAGAGCAGCTGTACCATTAAAGTTTGAGTTCTATTTCACCCTCAATCTAGAGTCCTGTCCTTCATTGGGTAAGCTGCTACAAGAGATTGCTATGCTCTTCATACTCCCTTGGATAATCACTAAGCTCTTGTAAGAGCTTGTGTAAGAGCTTGTTCCTGCTTCACTCTCTGGGGAAAGAGCGGGTCACCAACGGGAACCTGGAGCCTTGTCGTAGGTCCAGGGTGGGTAGGAGACGGTGAGACCCCAACCAAGCTGCGGCGGTTCGTGGGGTCTGAGGTGGTTAGGGTGTCTGGTGGAGTGCTTGGAGCCCTCGGGAAGCACTAGGAGCACCCAGTCGGGGTGCCAGTTAATCCGTTACAAACAGTAAATTGAAAGGTTAATGTGTTTCTCGCCCCAACTGTTTGCACTAGGCATATGTGAAAAAATCAACAAAAACTGATTCATTTCTGTCCATTGAACGATTTATTGATCAAAATTACATATTGGCACGAACAACTGCTTTCACAGCCCGAGTGTTCTTATTTCAAGAATGAGTTCAAATGATTTTTCATATAGTGTATGGCCAGCATAAGGCTGGCCATACAATATGCAATTTTCTTACAATTTTTTTTAGATTTACCTTCAACTATGTAGTACAAAGGCCTGCCTAATTGAATACAACGGAAAGTGTTTCGTTTTTACCTCATATTATATGGTTTTTGGTAAATCTAACAGAAAATTGGACAAGAAAATTGGACAAGAAAATTGAAAACGTATGGCCAGCTTAACAAGCCAGGAAAGTACAAATACCCCCCAAATGACCCTTTTTGGAAAGTCGACATTCCAAGGTATTTAGTAAGAGGCATGTTGGGTTTTTTAAGTTGTAATCTTTTCCCACAATTCTTTGCAAAATTATTTATTTTTTTTGTTTTTACAAAATTGTCATATTACCATGTTATTTTTCACACAATATATAGGCAATACAACATGTGTGAGACTTTTACACAGCCTGGCCATATAGAGAGTTCCAAGATACAAGTAGCAGCTCCAGGCGTTCTAGGAGCATTAATTACACATGCCATTTTCTGACAACCTTTCATAATTTTGAAGGCCCTGTAGCACCAAGACCCTATTTTGGAAAGCAAACACCCCAACACATAATCTAGGAAGCATTTTGAGTCTTTTGAGCATGTCATTTTTTTCCACAAGTTGACACAAAGTCAGAAAAGTCATCCATTTATAATATATTTCTACACATAGCATGTACATAGCAATAATTACACCCCATAATACATTCTGCCTCTTCCTGAGTATAGTGATACCACACGTGTGAGACTTTTATACAACCTAGTCACATACAGAGGCCCGACATGCAGGGAGCACTGTCAGGTGCTCTAGGGACATAAAATGTAAAAATCTAATTACTTGACTACCTATTACACTTTTGTGAGGCACTGATAAGCACTGTAGTGGCACTGATGTGGCGAGGATGAGCACTGATGTGGCATGGGTGTGGCACGAATGAGCACTGATGTAGCATGGATGTGGCATGGATTAGCAGTGATGTGGCACGGACGAGGCATGGATGCGTACTGATGTGGCATCAATGAGGCACGAATGAGCACTGATGTAGAATGGATGGGCACAGATGAGGCATGGGTGGGCACGGATGATGCATCCATGTGGCACAGATGAGCACTGATGTGGCATTGATGAGCACTGATGTGGCATGGATGTGGCACAGATGAGCACTGATGTGGCATGGATGTGGCACAGATGATCACTGATGTGATATGGATGTGGCATGGATGAGTCCTGATGTGGCACAGATGAGGCATGGCTGAGCACTGATGTGGCATGGTCATGCCACAGATGAGCACTGATGTGATATGGATGTGGCCCAAATGAGTCCTAATGTGGCACTGATGTGGCATGAATGAGCACTGATGTGGCATGGATGAGCACTGATGTGGCATGAATGAGCACTGATGTGGCATGGATGTGGCACGGATGAGCACTTATGTGGCAGGGATGAGGAATGGATGAGCACTGATGTGGCATGGATGAGGTACGGATGAGCACTGATGTAGCATCGATTGGCACAGATGAGGCACGGGTAGGCATGGATGTGGCTCGGATGAGCACTGATATGGCATGGATGAGCACAGATGTGGCATGGATGTGGCATTGATTAGCACTGATGTGGCACGGATGAGCATTGATGTGGCATGGTCATGGCACAGATGGGCACTGATGTGATATGGATGTGGCATCAATGATTCCTGATGTGGCATGGATGAGGCATGGATGAGCACTGATGTGGCATGGATGTGGCACGGATAAGCACTGATGTGGCATGGATGAGGCACAGATGAGCATGGGTGGGCATTGAGAAGGCAGGATAAGGCATGGATGAGAACGGATGAGGCACAGATGAGCACTGATGTGACACAGATGTGGCACGGATGTTGCAGGGATGAGCACTGATGTGACATGGATGAGGCATGGATGAGTACGGATGAGCATGGATGTGGCATGAGTGTGGCACGGATGAGCACTGATGTGGCATGGATGGACATGGGTGAGCATGAAGAAGGCCGGATGAGGCATGGATGAGCACAGATAAAGGCACAGATGAGCACTGATGTGGCACAGATGTGGCATGGATGTAGCAGGGATGAGCACTGATGTGACATGGATGAAGCACAGATGAGCACGGATGAGCATGGATGAGGCATGGATATGGTATGGATGAGCACGGATGAGGAAGGATGTGTCACGGATGAGGCATGGATGAGGCATAGATGGGGCATGAATGAGGCACAGATGTGCATGGATAAGGCACAGATGGGCATGAATGTAGCACAGATGGGCTTGGATGAGGCACACATGGGGCATTGATGAGGCACACATGGGGCATTGATGAGGCACACATGGGGCATGAGAGTAGCATGGAAGAGGCATAGATGAGGCACAAATGGGGATAAATGAGGCATGGATGAGCACTGCTGTAGTCTCCCTCCTCTCCTTGAACGCTGTACTGATCAGTGTGTACAGCATGCGAGGAGAGGAGAGAGCTGAACCGGACATGCGCGGGTTCATCGACAAGCGATCGCTAATTCGTTTGACAGAGCGATCATGTGGTAAAAGGCCGCTGTCACTGGCCCTTTACCCCAAACCGTGAAATACCGGGTCCGCAGGACCTGACGATCGCGGACATTCCCGGGGGCGTGCCCCAAGGAGCACGCGGGAAGCGTGAATCTGGGAGGACGTCATTGTACGCCCTCCCAGAACTAGCTGACCTCGCTGTAGCCGTCATTCATCTATGGCCCGTGGTTAAAAGTCTTTTTAGCAGTACAGTCCAAAATGAACAGTAGCATAAGAAGAATCCTAACTATCCCTAGCTGGCTGCCCAGGCATACCTCTACAAGATAGTAGTCAATGTTGGCGTTCTCCAAGAACTGGTTGATCTCTGGATCCCCAGTGCCACCGACAGACTGCAAGGTGCAGCAGTCCTCCTCCACACAAACACAGCATGTCCTGCCCCATATGTACGAGACCCAAAGAGAGCGAGCCCTGAATCCAGCCTTCCCCTTGTATTTATATCATCAATGGGTAGTCTGGATCCAAAAAGTCCGGGAACAGCAGCACACAAATTAACTCTTTCCCCACAGCCTGTGCCAGCCACTAACTAAACCATACTGTGGAAAATAGATTACAAATTCCTGTAGGCAATCTGCCTACAAATTAACCTACCAAAGGGTCTTTGGAGTGTGGGGTGGGACCCATGCATGCACAGGGAGAAAACGCAAACTCCAAGCAGGTAGTGCCCTGGTAAAGACTTGAATTTGACCCTTTAAATAAACTTGATGTGAAGATGACAGACCATCTTTAAGATTGCTAGCAGGGAAGCTTTGAACAAGTTTTATCTTGGAGGAGATTGATACATTCATTCCAAATATTTTTGAAGTTGCAATATTCTATCGGTGGCCAGAAATTCCCAACTGAAATGAAATTCACAGTCTTACACATCTGTTTCTGCACATAATTGGCATATGAATGGCTGACAACATGTACCAAGAGCTCACTGGAAAAAACTGAGCACTGACTCAAATCTGGCATGTTATCTGCGCACATCTGACACCAGGCGACAAAAACATTGCTGCTCAAACTAACTCTGTTTAATAAATATGGGGCATCAGTTTGACAACATAATTACACTCAGGTCACTTTCTGAATCAAAAATCTGTAAGAAGCAGTTAGAGTTTGCTTACAATAGCGTTAGCCCTCTGAAGAGTGATCCACAATGGACCACTTTACAGGGAGAGTTTGACAGGCGAGGAGCAAGCATTATTTCATCCACTTTAACCCCTAAAAGTGCATACTACTGCTCCACAATCACATGCATTGCATGTGATTGCAGGGCAGTTGCAGCGTGGGCCCTATTCACTTGAATGTGTTCAGCAGACAGTACTGCCCACAGAGCATGAAAGGGAGGGATCATTTTTGCTGCAGTGTGATGCATAGCATTACAATCAAAATTGTGTTGTCCTATCCAGACAAAGAGCATAAATACATCAAAATTAAGTAACAGAACAATTTAGTGCTTAAAAACAAATAAATCCGAAGTTACCATGTGCAAATAAATAAATGTAAAAGAGTCCAGAGAGAATCCATCATACAGAAAAAGTGCTCAGTGTAAAAAGTCCATAAGTAAGTATAGATGTCGCCAAATTCCAATAATCCAATGTGCACTCGGTTGTACAACCTTCTCACGGGCTGCTTACCAGCAGGTAAGACCTTAAGGGTGGAGGTCTGGCTGCACTTTTCGGAGATATACCACTGGGATGGATGGACGGATACCCTGAGCTAAGACTCAGGGGAAGGTTATAATTTAGCCAAGACAGTCCACATAAAACTCATAAAAGTATTAGATAAAAGCAAAGGAGGAACTCATAGTGTAGTAATTTAATAAGGATAAAACAAGCATTTAATAAGGATAAAATAACTTACAATAGACAGATATAAATTCGCCTGTATCGCAGAAAATCACGATCAATACCCCGGCGGGCTAGAGCTTTAGCTGACACGTTTCGTCCAGTAGAACATCATTAAGGGGTAATGAAGTATCATGATGCATAGCATTGCATACGCAAGGCAATAAAATGTAATTCAACTGCCTGTTTTTCTGACTCCGCAACCACAAGTGTCAACTAGGCTTAGGTGAATGAGATTTCACCAATCACATTTCCACATTTATGTACAGATCCATAGAGAAAGACAGTCATATTGGTGATAAGGAAAGTAGAGATAAGTTAGGCCTCTTCTGTGCAAATTAGTGATTATGTCACACGTTTGATTATTGTGTCACATTTTTAAGGCAATTCTGTGACAAAATTTGCCTTCTGTGACAAAATTTGTTCCTCCAAAACTGAAATTTGATACGCTTTCATTACCCTCTCAAGCTTTCCAAATAACTTCTCTGCTTGTAAGGGTATGGTCACACCTTATGGTGAGCTCTAGGTGTGTTATGTTTCATGTGCGTGTTACAGGCAGTTTCCTTGAATTCTATATAAGAATTATGGCAACGAACAAAACCCAAGCTCTACTGCTGTATCATTCATATGTTGTTGGAAACAAGTGCATAGGTCTGTGATGAGTTCAAGCTGGATACTCGGTAGGTTCCAAAACCCAAATCTTTATTTGCTACCAGTTTTCTTGAAGCATTGTATTTTTGTTGTTGTTGCTGTTCATTAGTTTAGTCGTGTCCGAATCTTCGTGACCTCATGCACCATAGAACGCCTGGCTTTTCTGTCCTCCACTGCCTCCCTGAGCTTGCTTAACTTCATGTTCATTGTTTCGATGATATCATCTATCCATCATGTTTTCTGTCGTCCATGTTTCCTAGCATCAGGGTCTTTTCCAATGATTCCTCTCTTCACATTAGGTGGCCAAAGTATTTGAGTTTCAGCTTCAGGATCTGTCTTTCCACTGAATATTCAAGGTTGATTTCTTTCAGCATTGACTTGTTTGATCTTCTTGCCGTCCAAGGGACTTTCAAGAGTCTTCTCCAACACCATAGTTCAAAAGCATAAATTCTTTGGTGTTCAGCTTTCATAATGGTCCAACTTCCACAGCCATAGGTTACTACTGGGATTGCCATAGCTTTGACTATACGGCACTTTGTCGGTAGGGTGATGTCTGCTTTTTATAATGTCTAGGTTTGTCATTGCTTTCTAGTATCTCTTAATTTCATGGTTACAGTCACTGTCTGCCATGATCTTGGAGCCTAGGAAGATAAAATCTGTCACTCTTTCCATTTCTTCTCCTTATATTTGCCAAGGAGTGTTAAGACTGACTGCCATTATCTTTATTATTTTATTATTATTTTCTTAATGTTCAATTTCAGGCCAGCTTTTGCGCTCTCCTCTTTCACCTTCATTAGGAGACTCTTTAGTTCTTCAATTTCTGCCATTAATGTGGTATTGTCTGCATATCTCATGTTGTTGATATTCCTCCCTGCGATCTAAATTCCGGCTTGTGATTCGTCGATCCTGGCATTTTTAAATAAAATGTAGTTTTAATGTGTAGAAAATAAGGATTTGGATTTTGGAATGAGCAGTCAGCTTGTACTCATCACAATTCTATATAACATACATATGAAACAAAGCACACTGCCAGTGCTCGAGTGTTAAAGGATATGGGTCAAGCACAGAAAAGGAAGCTCTTCTTCTTATAAACCAATCATGTTCCCACGATGTAAAAAAAAAAACTGGCCTTCACTTGTAGGACGACTACACTTCCTTAGAGCTGAAGAGGAGGAGGGCTCTGTGGATGAAATGCATCAACTAAAATGTATCAGCTGCATTTTATTATTTAAATTAGGTGGTGTCAAAGGTGATACATGAGGCTAGTGTGCTCTCTCCTTTTGTGATTCCTAATAACATGTTTCTACTAAAGCGCAACAAGCAAGACTCTTTTAAAATGCTCAGGTGTGAATGGGGACTTAAATGTCACTTCGCAAGAGAAGATGCTTGCAACAGTTCTGTCAGAGTTGCAACAAATTTATTTACACCTTACCGATAGATTCATGGATCTGCATTGAAACTCCATATTTGACACTAATATATGGGGAAGGACAGGCAAATCTGCTCGGCGTGTTTCCTGGAGTATTTTTGCTTCCTCAGGAGTTTAACGGGTATGGGCTATAACAATAGTAAAATATAATCATCTGCAATAGAAAACTATCAACAAAACACAGGAAAATTCAGTGGTATATGTTAATCTGAGTTATCATAAAAGAATGATATTATTCATAGTGCTCCCCCACAGGGACCGGCGTCGGAACCTAGGATACAGGAAAAGGCCTTCCAACGAGAAGGGGAGTTTGGCCCCACAGCTAGGTTTGGCACAATTTTTACTGCATTGCTGCACCTATAGAAGAAGCTTGCCACAAACATCAGAAACAACCTCAAAGGGCAGGCATTCTAATATTGCTGTCTGTGTGCCTGTTGGAAATGATCCCTCACCAAAACAGAAAGTGAGAGTAAATCTTCCCAATCTGAACAAATTAAAAATTGAGTTGTTCTCCAGAAAATGAATGGTAATTCAGTGTATGTGCATTTCACTCATATAACAGGTAGTCCCCTGGAAAGGAAGTGTGGAACAATTTCTCCACAGGAGACACAGACAGCATAAACACTTTTTAGTAATGCGAGGAAGAGTAAGAACCTCAGAACACAGACAGCACTGAAAACTAAACGTAACTCATGTCTAGAACTATCAAACAGCAATGCCAACTTCTACTATGACATCATCATCAACTGGTTAAAAAGTCCTCATCTTTTATCATTTGTGTGTGGAACATTCAGACAACAATGGAGTGATACATTGTTTCAGGGACTGACGTCAGAGCTACAGCTTCAGTCTGAGGGATTGTTCTAGAACATATAGAAAAGGCAACAACAAAGGAAAGCCATTCATGAGCAGAAACACTCAGACAAAAGTCATTTCTGAATAGATGACAAATGCAGAGCACACAATGTGCGGCACACAGTCTGGAAATAAATATTAAAGTGTCTCAAATTTTTTTTTACTACTGCAAATAGGATCATTTTAGATGTATGTGAGCTAAAAGGCAATTTCCAGGCAACACGTACAATCAGCAAACTGTTAATCCCATCCAGGAAAGGTTGCCGCTATGTCCAAATGTCTACCAGTAAATACAGCAATCACATGACCACTGCTAATCTCTGGCCCTAGGAGGAGCCTTGCAGAAGACTGACTTGTCTTCTGCTCTAGACTCCAAGTGGCCATCTTGGAAGAGCCTGTGTCTGACTGAATAAAGAGCTCTCCTGAGACTTGGGCAGCCATCTTTACCCATGGAAGCTATAGATATTCCATGCTGGGTCATTTTGCACATCCTGTAGTGTTGTAAGTTTAAGGTAGGGACAGGAACCTGCTGGCTTGAGAGAACTATGATTAGTGCAGGAAAAGGTTCCTGTGGAGGTTGATCACCTTAGGGTTGGTCCTGTAACCCCTGGGAACTATCTGGTTTTGGAGAAGGGCCCTTTTGCCAGCCTAAATCCCGTTTGGTGCATCCTTGTGTTCTGTATTGCCAGGGCAGTATCCTGTCTAAGAAGTCTGCTGGGCAAGCCTAAAGGTCCTGTTTAAGGATGCAATCCTTAGCATGCTGCTGCATGTAAGTTTTCCTTCTTTGAACTGCCTTGTGATGGAACTGTAATAGTGCCTTATTTTTCTGATGGATACTTTGGGATAAGCGCAGCTTTGCTGTATTAGCCAGAAAATTCCTAGACGACATGGTATTGCCTGACTGCTGTTGACCTTGGTTTGTTCCTGGACTCTTCTCACGAGTGACCCACATCTCCTGTCACCTCCAGCCACAGGACAGCAGCGAGTTTAAGTGTTATCAATGGCATTGTCATCCACTGGAAGACACTCGTGCCACTCCTTCATCCCTCCACTCCCTGACCCTTTATTCATGGGTGCTTGGACTGGGGCAGTAAGAGAGTCTACCTTCATCATCTCAGGCTGCCATTATTTCATCAATCGGAGTTATTTGAACTTGTTTACAAAAGAAGTTAGGAAAATAACTAAGTTATCCATTGCATCTCTGTTTCCACCATGTAAGCTCATAATCTGATTGATTGAAATACGATTGTAGCCATGAACAAAGATAATATTCTGCCCTGGCCCATCCACTTAGTTTAATCAAATCTGATTGAAATTGAAAGTAAATCAATAAGAAGGAAATTTATGACTATTTGATTGTTTGCAGAATTGGTTGCTTTTACCAAATCACCCATTAATCATTTGGATGCAAAAAATAAATCGAAACGTGTATGGATACAATAAGTTTTAGCAATACTGATGTAGTGTGAAAAAGTTTATGAAGTATCCATACACTACTGGTTGGCTGCCAAGAGGACCTCATCTTCTGACCACTTCCTGCTTATGACCATGGCAAGCGGCGGGATCTGTATGAGACAAAGGCACCAACTGGCTGCCTCTGCCTGGGTAGCCAACGAGCAGGGCCGGTGCTTCCACTAGGCAAACTAGGCAGCCGCTTAGGGCGCATTGCCACCTAGGGGTGCAGCCATGAGTCCGCACTCTCCATCATAAATGATCCTTGTGAGCTGAGGGGAGGGGCGGCCGTGGGGGAGGAAGAAGGGGCAGTGGAAGATGCCAGGTGTCTTGGGCAGTGCGGAACTACCAGGCCCTGGCTTTCCACCACTGTTAGGGGGCCCAAAGAGGCAGGAAGTGAGTCCACCAGCGTGCTGCCTGAATGATGATCCTCTTCGGCTGGAGCTGAGCAGCCTTAACCCACGGGCAGGAAGTGACTCTCTGCACTGAGCTGATGTGCAGCCATTCATTTCCCTGGGTCGGTATTAAGCAGGGAGCTGAGGAGAGCTGAACCTGAGCCAGAGCTCGGCACTGGAGGGCGGAACCTTTACTGGAGCAAAAGCGACAAGGCACCGGAAGGGTCTGAGGAGGTTGGCGATGAAATAAGTATGGAGCTCTCTGACTGCTGCTTTTTCCTCCACCAGGAGCCAGTTGGAGCTGTAGCGAGCACTGTGGTCCAGGAGAGGAGTGTCCCGGGAGAAGGAATCAGCAGGATCACAGTGAAGGAGGGCAGAGTGCGGGCCACTCTCTTCATAACGCCCAGTGAGTGTGCCCAGAACAGGGGATCGGGGTCCCTGGGTGTTACATGGAGCATCCCTGGTATGAAAGGGAATCAGGGTCATCAGGTGTGCCATTGGGAATCGGAGTCACCAGGTGTGACATGGGGGATAGGGGTCACCGGGTGTAACAGGGGTTCGGGGTCACCAGTGAGCCATGAGGAATCGGGGTCCCTGGGTGTGCCATGGGGGATTGGGGTCCCCAGATGTGACACAGAGAAACATTAGGGTCCCCAGGTGTGACATGGAGGAACATCAGGGTCCCCAGGTGTGACATGGAGGAACATCAGGGTCTGACATAGAGGAACATTGGGGTCACTGGGTATGACAGCATGACATGGAGGAACATGGGGTCCCTGGGTGTGACATGGAGGAACATTGGGGTCAGTGGATATGACAGCATGACATGGAGGAATATTGGGGTACCAGGGTGTGACATGCAAAAACATCAGTGTCCCTGGGTGTGACATGGAGGGACATCAGGATCCCCGGGTGTGACATGGAGGAATATGGGGGTCACTGGGTATGAGAGCATAACATGGAGGAAGCATCAGATCAGGGTCACTGGGTATGACATAGAGGAGTTTTTAACCATTTCCCTTTTTTTTTGGGGGGGGCGCAAGTAGCTAGTCTTGCCTAGGACGTAAAATAGTCTAGCACCGGCCCTGCCAATGAGTGCCTTTACAGCAGACCAGTTTCTGCCCCTTTGACTGCTTGTCAGAAAAAAAAAAAAAGGATTTGGTTCTGGTTATAGGTATTTTAGCAGTTTTATCATCAGGTACACAAAGCCAAAAACAGGGGGAAAGGGAGCTCCTAATGTGCATCACATTCTAGGTCTTCTTTAAGAGCACAATATGAATGTAATTGACAAATGCCTGGTATTTCCCTTATATAAAAATAATTCCATTGAGGACAAATACTTGGCATGTATGAATATATTACCCCAAGTTGTATATCTGCATCAAATGTATCTTTGAAGTTCTTTAGATAAATAATGAATGAAAGTATGAACTATAATTACAGGAGAGGAAAGAAAACACTAGGGAGTTTAACTGTCTTTGAAGAATTAGCTTAAATATATTTTGCATCCTTTGCAATTTTTCATATGTTTAAAAAGGAACCAATACTATAAAGTGGAACTAAAGTTCTTCTGTCAAAAACTATACCAGGCAGACGCTTTATTGCAGAAGAGACATGCATGTATGTCACTTCAGTGATAAAATACACCTACCTACCTGCTTGCTGTCTTCTCTGGCTTGTTAACTGGGATGCGCATGCGTATGCTGGGATGATGGACTCCTGTATAGGAGTGACATCATCCCATACCAGCCAATGAAGACGGCAGAAGACTGGAACCCAGCAGAAGATGCCGGCGCAGGGCAGGAATTGTTGAAGGAAAGGTAAAGCTGTGCTTTAATAGAGTTTGGCTGTTGGGATGAACAGTGCTCAGCCAGCTGTGGAACAAAATGTCCCTGCACCAAACAGCTGTTTCCAGCACAGTGCAATCACTTAAAGCAGAATGGAGAAAGTGGGAATACTTTATTTACATATTTTTTTAAATACATTTTAGGGAGAAAGAACAACCTGTAAATGTACTAAATCAGATTTTGTTCATTTCAGAGCTGCTTCTCTCCCCATGCAAGTCACTCCATATAGGAATGCAAATGCAACTTCAGATAAAACGCACCTGTCAATACATTCGGAAAGATTTGAGGAATATCTCATAAAATCAGACTCCAATTGCAGTCTTTGGCCTCATTCATACAGAATTTTTTTGTTACAGCTGCACCTAGAATTCATTATATTCCTGTAGCTGGATTCATAGGTGGATGTGGATAGTTTCAGCCACTCAGTCTGTACAAGGCAACGATAGGCTGACAGTGGCTGCAAATATCCACATCCACCCCTGAATCCAGCTTCAGGAAAACACTGGATTCTTGCTGCAGCTGGCAATAAAAATCCCATACTGTATAATATCTGACGTACATATATTGTCCCCACCCAAAAAAAAATGTATGTCCTCCAATTAATTGAGTAATGCTTTAGCACATGATTACATATGGTATAATCCCCATATAGAATATCCCAAAACTGGGGGGCTGACAGCAATTCCCATCTCAATGATTCGATCCTCCTCCAGTATACCCAGTATATATTAATATATAAAAAAAGAGGTTAGGCTCCAAATGGTACAGATCATCCAAAAAAATATTTTGAAGATTTTCTTCTTGGGGATGATCTGCACCAGTTGTAGTCCTTCCTCTTTTTTTATATTGACGATATACTGAACATACCGATGGAAGAATGAGCATTGTATGGTTGAAATTGAGACTGCTGTAAGCTTTAAGCAACATATATTATACAACATAAAAATAATATAATTTAAATGGCTATAACTAGTGAATGTTTCTGATGATCACAATACCAGATTTAGAATTATCTGATGTACATTTTATGTTAATACAATTGTGAAATATCTTTTGGCCTATATACAGTGCCTTGCGAAAGTATTCGGCCCCCTTGAACTTTGCGACCTTTATCCACATTTCAGGCTTCAAACATAAAGATATAAAACTGTAATTTTTTGTGAAGAATCAACAACAAGTGGGACACAATCATGAAGTGGAATGAAATTTATTGGATATTTCAAACTTTGTTAACAAACAAAAAACTGAAAAATTGGGCGTTCAAAATTATTCAGCCCCTTTACTTTCAGTGCAGCAAACTCTCTCCAGAAGTTCAGTGAGGATCTCTGAATGATCCAATGTTGACCTAAATGACTAATGATAATAAATAGAATCCACCTGTGTGTAATCAAGTCTCCGTATAAATAATACTGCACTGTGATAGTCTCAGAGGTCTGTTTAAAGCGCAGAGAGCATCATGAAGAACAAGGAACACACCAGGCAGGTCCGAGATACTGTTGTGGAGAAGTTTAAAGCTGGATTTGGATAAAAAAGATTTCCCAAGCTTTAAACATCCCAAGGAGCACTGTGCAAGCGATAATATTGACATGAAAGGAGTATCAGACCACTGCAAATCTACGAAGACCTGGCCGTTCCTCTAAACTTTCAGCTCATACAAGGAGAAGACTGATCAGAGATGCAGCCAAGAGGCCCATGATCACTCTGGATGAACTGCAAAGATCTACAGCTGAGGAGGGAGACTCTGTCCATAGGACAACAATCAATTGTATACTGCACAAATCTGCCCTTTATGGAAGAGTGGCAAGAAGAAAGCCATTTCTTAAAGATATCCATAAAAAGTGTCGTTTAAAGTTTGCCACAAGCCAACTGGGAGACACACCAAACATGTGGAAGAAGGTGCTCTGGTCAGATGAAACCAAAATTGAACTTTTTGGCAACAATGCAAAACGTTATGTTTGGCGTAAAAGCAACACAGCTCATCACCCTGAACACACCATCCCCACTGTCAAACATGGTGGTGGCAGCATCATGGTTTGGGCCTGCCTTTCTTCAGCAGGGACAGGGAAGATGGTTAAAATTGATGGGAAGATGGATGGAGCCAAATACAGGACCATTCTGGAAGAAAACCTGATGGAGTCTGCAAAAGACCTGAGACTGGGACGGAAATTTGTCTTTCAACAAGACAATGATCCAAAACATAAAGAAAAATCTACAATGGAATGGTTCACAAATAAACATATCCAGGTGTTAGAATGGCCAAGTCAAAGTCCAGACCTGAATCCAATCGAGAATCTGTGGAAAGAATTGAAAACTGCTGTTCACAAACGCTCTCCATCCAACCTCACTGAGCTCGAGCTGTTTTGCAAGGAGGAATGGGCAAAAATTTCATTCTCTCGATGTGCAAAACTGATAGAGACATACCCCAAGCGACTTACAGCTGTAATCGCAGCAAAAGGTGGCGCTACAAAGTATTAACTTAAGGGGGCTGAATAATTTTGCACGCCCAGTTTTTAAGTTTTTTATTTGTTAACAAAGTTTGAAATATCCAATAAATTTCGTTCCAGTTCATGATTGTGTCCCACATGTTGATTCTTCACAAAAAATTACAGTTTTATATCTTTATGTTTGAAGCCTGAAATGTGGCAAAAGGTCGAAAAGTTCAAGGGGGCCGAATACTTTCGCAAGGCACTGTAGGTATAGGAACTCGATCATCTGTGAATTATGCTAAAGCCCAAATCCAGCTTCAGATATTTTACCCCACTTTCATTCCTTACCTAAGCTAGTTTGGTAAAAGCAGGTTTCACTGCCTAGTTAGGGCTTATTTACACTAGTATTACCTTCTGAAGAGGGCATTTGAAAGGTGGTGAGGAGGTGAAAGATCACCTCTATAACATCTGTTTTAACCCTAAAAACCTGCGACACTGCCCCAAAGCTGTGTGCATTGCATGTGGTGGTGCCTCAGCCCCATTCAATTGATTTTGCCACACTGTAATGCAATTTTTTTTACCAAAACCTCTATGACCATTTTTTACCAACTAGTCCATCCTAACATAACCTGTTATGTTAAAAAGCTGCAGTCCAGCCTTATTGCTGCCTCTTATGTAATGACATCATAAAGCCAATGCAGGAAGTCTTCAGAACTCTGAAAACATCAACAGTTGACTCTTTTGACAGCCAATTGGCAGTGACACCAGGGAGTGACATGGGCATTGATATAAGGACTCTCCTACACTACACACCAGAATATAGAGGACATGGGACCCAGCCTTTTATGTGACCACAGTTTAAAGTAAGTAAACAGAGCTTGTAGGTAGATTGATTTAAAAGAAGACCTTTAAAATTGTTAAAGTGACCCTCATGAATATCTACTATTATAGGTTACCCCACGTTGCTGAACACCTTGCTCTTTTCTCTGGCCAACAACTGGAACTTGACCAGCAGCATCCGATGGGTGGGGTGTTGGGTAACACCCTTCCTCCCTTATTACCTATTCCCGTACCCCAACTCCCTTTCCCTTCTCCCTCCATTTCTTCTACTTGTACCCCTGTTCTTAGATGCTATTTCTATTACTTTAAACAGTAGGCTTTTTTACCACATTAGCAAAGGAGAAACTGGAAACATGTGAAATGGAGCCTAAAGCTCCTCCTGCTGGCTGTATATATAAGTACATACTATTCATATGCTAGATTTTATATTTACGTGTTTTTTTTTTAATTTCTTCATAGACACTGAATATAATAAAGAAAGAAAATATATACACATCTGCTATACCTTCCCTTTAAGTCACTAGAGGAATATAATTGAGTAGGTGGCAGAGAGCAGGGGTGGTAACACTTTCTAGGCTGTCAGCTAGTCTTATAATTAATATTTGAATTTTCATTCAGGAGCATGGAACTGAACATTCACACAGTGGGTGAGATCTGAGAGCTTTCCGACAAGTACATACCGGGTGTTCTGGCAAACTAAGGCAGCATGTTAGAATGATTATTTTTGAGCTCCTTTTGTATCTGAAAGCTCTTTTTCTCCATTCCACAAATTAAAAATATGAAAAAAATAATTATTATGGTTGCTCTGTAAAGAAAAAAAAATCAATTCTAAACTGCAGACATAAGGCCCAAATGTGTTTTCAAAGTAACAATTATATTCCCAAGCAGAATAGGGGTTTTGTTTCTTCATATAAAGACCAGACATAGCTAAATGTTGCTGGAGACTTTTCATTCACAAGTATACACAGAAAAAAATGGATTTTTGGCTTACATGTAAAATTAATTTCTTGGAGTAAATTACAGGACACAGAGCAACTTAATAATCCTTACAAACAGGGTTATATGCCACCCACAGGTGAATAGACACTGCCAAAAAAGAAAGGAAATGCCTTCCTAGGCATTACCCCTCTCCTGTAGGAAGGGCTTCAGTTTAGTTACCAGTGCCTGAAGGTGATGGTCACTTCTGTGCAGCTCTCTGCGCAATAACAACAGATTTTTAATGGTTCCAACAGGGATTAGGAAACTGGTTATGTTAGGGTGACCAGACATACCCGGTTTCTGGGGACAGTCCCCGGACTGAGAGCACTGTCCCTGGACCAAGTCTGTTCCCGGTTTTGTCCCCAGATTCAGGGCCAGATTAATGTAGACAGGGCATCCCATGCTGGCTGAGAAAGAGCCTGGTGGCTTGAATGCTGATGCCCCTCGCTGGGCAATCTCACTGCAGCTCCTGATGATGTTCAGTGGAGGAGAAAATTGACTGTGTGGAGGGCTGAAACCAGGAGGTGAGCAGATGGGGGAGGGTCTGTTTGTACACAGGTGACGGCAGTGGGGGAGCAGGGGTCAGAGCTGATGCAGCTGCATGGAGAGATGGAGAATTTAGATGTTGTGAGTGACAGGCTAAGAGGTGGCTGCAGAGATAATCTGTGAGAGAAGGGTGCAGAGGTGAGCTATGGATGTTGGGACAGAAGTGTCCCCTGTGCATAGCAAACCTCTGAACCCTGCACTCTATGCCTAACACCTTCCTGTGTATTATTCAGTCCTGTGCCCAGCGCTCTGTGTATTATGCAGTCCTGTGCCCAGCGCTCTTTGTATTATGCAGTCCTGTGCCCAGCGCTCTGCGTATTATGCAGTCCTGTACCTAGCACTCTGTGTATTATGTAGCCCTGTGACCAGTGCTCTGTGTATTATGTAGTCCTGTGCCCAGTGCTCTGTGTTTTATGTGGTCCTGTGCCCAGCGCTCCGTGTATTATGTAGTCCTGTGCCCAGCTCTCTGTGTATTATGTAGTCCTGTGCCCAGCGCTCTGTGTATTATGCAGTCCTGTGCCCAGCGCTCTGCGTATTATGCAGTCCTGTACCTAGCACTCTGTGTATTATGTAGCCCTGTGACCAGTGCTCTGTGTATTATGCAGTCCTGTGCCCAGCACTCTGTGTATTATGTAGTCCTGTGCCCAGCGCTCTGTGTTTTATGTGGTCCTGTGTCCAGCGCTCTGTGTATTATGTAGTCCTGTGCCCAGCGCTCTGTGTATTATGCAGTCCTGTGCCATTTGCCAATAAAAAATATTCTATCCAAATGAATTCCTACAGTTATAATCGTTCAGAAGAATGGTACCTGGAACTTGCACCAGATGAAGCGTGGACACGACACAGGGAAGGTCTGTTATGTTGCTGGTCTGAACTGGACCCTGCGTATACTGAACCCCGCACAATGGTATATTGCCAAGGAATTTTCTGGTAGGATGCTACACAGCTCCAAGGCAGAAAATCCCAGCTGGAGGATTGGGTACCAAAAGGACCACTGGGCACAGCCCACTGTGCCATGTGAAGATTGAACCCCCATGGGCGGGGGGGGGTCCTGCAATTGGACTGGCATTATCATGATTGCGTCGTTGCACTTCTCTGCCCCACTCACTGTGTGTAAGGTCAGGATGCCATGGTGATGCCCCCGAGGGGGCAAGACCATAATGTACCCTCCACTCATAGCAAATCAGCTGAATGATGCTGGGCATCATTTAACTTGGTAGATGACCGATGCTGGTTTACAGAGCAAGCGAGTCTATAGGGGAATTACGCTGCAAAAAAGGTGTGTATTGCAGCAAAGGCCACTTTTATGCTTTCAAATCTGCTGGTAGACAGTTTAAAAAAAAAAGAAAGTATAGCTCAACATTTTTCTCTCAGTGTAAATGTAGCTGCTTGTTTTCCAACTTCAGTTCTCTGTGCTTGCAGAGCTGAGTAACAGCCACACCCCTTAACAAACGTTTCATCACACAGATTTGTATCGCTAAGGGGAGAGTGGGCACGTCTGACCACTGCTGATTACTGAAAGCACTTTCTTTCACTTTGATGCCTACTGGACTGCACTCAAAGGCATTAAAAAGTATATCAGTCGCACTCCAAAATTAGCTCCTCTTTCCATATTTATTAATTGTCAGCAAAATGTCTGCATACAACAATGTCTCAACATTGCTGAGTGGTTTAGACATTGTTGTATGCTGACAGTCAATAAATACAGCAAGAGGAGCTAAGTTTGGAGTGGGACTGATATACCCATTCATGTCTTTGATGGAGAGTGAAGATGGACTGTAGTGGCCAGCACCCAGATTGTCCATGTGTGGTAAGAGGAGTGAGTCTTGAGCGTAGCTATGGATGGATTCAGGTATGTTCTGTACTGCACTGTAATATTAAAGGCACAAAAAAGCGGACGTACTAAAAAATAGGAGTTGTTAGTGCAATGTCTTTCTGGCTGCATATCTATTCTGCTGACCACAGTTGTCCCACTGCTAGTGCCCTCATTGAATAGAGAGTACTGTACTTCCACATATACTTGCAAATGTATGTAACTATGACTTCTGCTTGGAAATGAATTACACAGGTCCTCTTTGTTACTTGGTAGAGACTGAAATGGGTGATCTTTGTGTTGTTTGTGACCACGTAACTAAACTGTAATGTTACTTTAGAAAAGCTTCACTATACTTTAGTACCCATATAAATGTGAAAGCAATTAAAATTAAAATTAGAGGCTTTATGTGGCTTGGTGAATAGCCCCCCACTGCGTACCGCCCATGTATTTTTTAGGCTGATTGAGCAGCTGCCATTCTATATGCTGTTATGTTATGTGGACAGCTTTATGTGAACAGTGTTTACTGACTTTAACTTTAATTAGCAAATCATCTGAAAAGAATAAATAAAGCTTTCATTTGAATGTGTCACCAGTCTTTTTGTTGCTTTTTGTGAAAGACTATTTCTACTCGCATGTTAGGTAAGACAAATTATTGATCATGAATTAAATAGGGCTTGTGAATGCAAAAACATAAATCTTTCATGCACAGTTTATGAAAGTCATAATTTGCTTTCTGACATATGGCAGTCAGCCAGGGACAGAGTCGTTCCACAAATCATCCCTTACATCTGAATACAAAGGTAACTGTGAACAGTCTTTTTTAATAAAACAGCGTAAAGGATGATTGGCAAAGTGCATTAATCAATAGCAGCCTGTCAGATTACTATCATTTCCAACTGATATTCCAACAATTTATAGTTATTACACGCCACGCTAATATAAATATACTGTGTATATATATATATATATATTATATATATATATATATATATATATACACTATATTACCAAGAGTATTGGGACGCCTGCCTTTACACACACATGAACGTTAATGGCATCCCAGTCTTAGTCCGTAGTGTTCATGATTGAGTTGGCCCACCCTTTGCAGTTATACCAGCTTCAACTCTTCTGGGGGGGCTGGTCTCAAGGTTTAGGAGTGTGTCTATGGGAATGTTTGACCATTCTTCCAGAAGTGCATTAGTGAGGTCAGGCACTGGTGTTGGACGAGAAGGCCTGGCTCACAGTCTCCGCTGTAGTTCATCCCAAAGGTGTTCTGTTAGGTTGAGGTCAGGCCAGTCAAGTTTCTCCAGCCCAAACTCGCTTATCCAGGTCTTTTTGGACTCTGCTTTGTGCACTGGTCCAAATCATTTGGTGGAGGGGGGATTTTGGTGTGGGGTTGGGCTTGGCTCCTTAGTTCCAGTGAAGGGAACTCTTAAAGCATCAGCATACTAAGACATTTTGGACAATTTCATGCTCCCAACTTGTGGGAACCATTTGGGGTTGGCCCTTCCTATTCCAACATGACTGCGCATCAGTGCACAAAGCAAGGATCTGATCTCAACCCGATAGAACACCTTTGGGATGAATTAGAGCGCAGACTGCGAGCCAGGGCTTATAGTCCAACATCAGTGCCTGACCTCACAAATGAGCTTCTGGAAAAATGGTCAAACATTTCCATAGACACACTCCTAAACCTTGTGGACAGCATTCCCCGAAGAGTTGAAGCTGTTATAGTTTGCAAAGGGTGGGCCAACTCAATATTGAACCCTACGGACTAAGACTGGGATGCCGTTAAAAATCATGTGCGTGTAAAAGCAGGCGCCCCAATACTTTTGATAATATAGTATATATATATATATATATGGGCCTCCCGCCGAGCTAAAGCCTCATGCACACTGAGCATGAAAATGCTGCTTATAAACGTGTTTGGTGTTTTTCTCTTTAAGGTTGTAGAAGCAACTCTATGTTAGCCTATATGTCTATGAACATTTGGGAATTTATAGGCATATTTGCAGAGGAGCGTGTACATGCTGAAAACATTTTTTTTTTTTTTGGAGGAGCTAACAGGCAGAAAACGCTTGCCACACCTAACCACGTCTAAACGCGGCTTTTGGGAGCAGGATGGGTTTTTACATGTACCTTTTACATAGTGTTTTGGGAAAAAAACGCCTATAAATGCAAACACACCTAAACGCATGTATAATATGCTCTATAGGAGAGGATAGTTTTTTTATGCTGCTTTTTTCTGCATCAGTTCAGCCATTTTTTATGCTGCCTAGTGTGCATGTATCGTTAAGGGGACAAGATCCAAGTGTGTTTTATTATGCTAAAAACACACAGCAAATTGCATGACTGCTATCTGTGTTTGGGGTATCATTAAAAAAGAATGGCACCACAGGCTCGTTGCATGCTTTAGCGCGTTGTTTGCGCATTTCGACTACGCTCAGATGTGAACAAGGTGCTGATGTGACCTATACTCAATTCAATTAAATTAAATATGTGCAATTCAATTAAAAACAAACTGAAATTATTGTTTTTTTCTTTTTTTTAGATCTTTTTTATTGAGTTTTCAACAAAGAAAAGAAAAACAACAACAACAAACCACGGTGCTAAGGTCCACACTGATCCGAACTACTCAGTATTACAGACATTAAGGCACGGTACCCACGCAGGGGTCCAAATGAGAAGCATCAGCAGCAAAATCAACATGAAGGGCAGATATCACCACCCCATGGGACACGTCATCCACCCGGGGGGTCATTAAGGGATTACGTACATTCCAGAAACAGAGGGGGGATACCTCAGAGCAGGCCGATGCGAGTGTCCCCCGACGCCCTAGGGCGAGGGGCGAGACCCGCATCAGCCACTTGCAGCCGTGGAGGGATCAGAGAGCCATCTGGTCCACACCCTGTCATACTTCTTCGGGCAGCCTCTATGTGCATACGTGTCTTTATAGAGAGGAAGGACCGAGTTCACTAATAGCTTCCACTGTAATACCGTGGGTGGAGATCGTCGTCGTCAGTGTAATACAATGGTTTTCCTGGCATAAAAAAGCAGAAGACCCAGCAACGTCCGATCTGCCACCCGGGGCACCAGGTCATCAAGCAGTCCCAATAAACATATCCTCGGGCTGGGGTCAAGTTTAACAAGAGAGACCTTTTCAATCAATTGGAGCACCCCGGACCAAAATTCAGATAAATGGGGGCAGGTCCAAAAAATGTGAAAGAAGTCACCCGGGTCCTGGCCGCACCGCCAGCACTCCGGGGAATGGGAGACATGCATCTTGTGTAGACGGTGTGGGGTGAGATAGGCTCTATGGACTATTTTAAATTGAATGAGTCTATCTCTAAGAGAGACCAGCATTTTGAAGGGGACCTCCCACACATTAATCCAATCCTCCGGGTCCAAGTCCGGAACGTCCCCGGCCCAACGAGCATGGAGGCCAGAGAGCTCCGGAGAGTGGACCCAGAGAAGGTGCGCTCAAAGAACCGACACCGCCCGTTCCGAGCAGTCGTGCCGCAAAACCCGTTCCAGGTCCGGCTGCACCACCTGAGAGCTACCGGGCGGGAACTGGGATCTGAAGGCATGAGAGAACTGCAGGTATCTAAACACTAGGGATGGCGGGACATTAAAGGTAGAAAAAAATGGGATAATGGAGGGAAAGAGAGATCAGACGACACATCCAAATGAAATTATTGTTTAGTGGCTAAAAAAATTATCAAAATATAAAAATAATGTGGTTGCATAGGTGTACACCCCCTTATAATTAGGGATGTGGCTGTGTTCAGAATGAAACCGACAATACATCGAAGCAAAGTCTGAATGATATGCAGTGTTATAATACACTATTATTTACATTTCCACACCACCAAAGTGTTATGTGACTAATTCATAGCCCCTTATAATGCACCAGTTCACAAAAAAATCCTCCCCAATCCTCTTCCAATATATATAAATATCCCAAAAATGCCCAATCAATGCTGACACAGAACTCTCTTCACTCTGAACTGATCAACTCCACATCATCAATCATCCTCCCATTGACCTAAAGCATCTCAGAGGTCAGCTCTGAAATCCTCATCCATATGTGGTTGAGTGAAGTGAGTCCAAAGCTGTTAGGCTCCATTCACATTTTGCTTTTGAGCATTTCTGCAGTTCTTTTTGTATTTTTTTCCTGTGCAAAGTAGGTTTATAAATGTATTTTTTGTGTTCGGAATTAACCAATCACATTCAAACTAATGTTAAATAGTAGTCAGAGCACACACCTGCTGTCAGTGAAAGTCACTCTGATTAAGCCTAAAACTTCAGTTGTTCTCTTGTAAAATCGCATGCCAAATCGGAGCCTATTGCGGGCAATGGCACAGTTCAAATCAGCGCCGCACCGATTCCCAAAAGTAGTTTCTGCACTACTTTTGGCGACTTCGGGGGGCGATTTCAATACTGTCGAATCATCTTTGAAGTTTGACTGAAAGGGCAGTTTGAAATTGTGCAAGTTCAGCTGAACGCAAAACGATTTCAAACCCGCCCTCAGTGTGAACCTAGGCTAACTCAGTTGCCTCTTAGGTTGGGTTTACATATATGCAAATTGGATGCATTTTTAACTGTATCCAATTCGTATAACATGTGAATATTACTGGCTTTCAATGAAGCCGGTTCACACATGTGCAGGGTGGTCGAGGTGAATCGCACCTGAAATCCAAAAAGTATGTGTGACACAAAACCAACACTGCATATCACCACCACCCCCCCCCCCCAAAAAAAAACACTGTGGCCCACAGTGAAACATGGCGGTGGCAGCCTTATGCTTTGGGGCCATTTTTCTTCAGCTAGATCTTGGGTTTTATCATGGTGGAGGGACTTTTGAAGAGTGTCAAATATCGGTCAATTTTGGCACAAAACCTTCAGGCCTCTGCTAAAAAAAATTAAGCTGATAAGGACAATGAGGATGAAGAGGACAATGCACAACAATAGCCCAAAGCATACCTTCAAATCAACAAAAGAATGGCTTCACCAGAAGATCAAAATTTTGGAATGGTCCAGCCAGAGGCCAGACCTGAATAAAATTCAAAATTTGTGGGAAGAACTGGTGCAAGGATTTTTGTCTACGTAGGTGAAGGTGCATTTTGCTGAAACTTCCCCCCCCCCCCCCCCCCCACCGTCCTCCTGCAGGAGCACTTGTGCTAAAATGATTGCTCTCTCTGGTGTGAGCCCTGATAAATAACATGTGTAGGACATCCACTGCTTTCATACCTAGTGCATTTTTTTGTAACTGTGTGGGGGGCTCTAAAAAATGTTGAATTAAAAGAAAAAATGTATATGTCTCCTTATATGCTTCAACCATTTTTGATTTAATTTGTATTTATTTATACATAACTTTTATTGCTATCACATAGGGGACCAATAGCCCCCTATGTGATAGCATATAAGCATATAGGAGACAGGTTCTCTTTATAGAGACACCCAGGGTCCATTAGACTTGAAGGGATTTCCCCCCATTTCCTGTTTTGGTTACTGGGCAGAAAGTGAAGGAAATATTCTCCTAATGGAACGCAGATGGCAAAACAAAACCTGATATAACTCTCCATTACTCTATTCAAAATGATAGGGATATAGGGGATAGATCTACGACCCTAGTGGCATAAAAGTCTCACAGAACCCCAAGTTCCTTGCGCTTTGCATCCGAAGGAATGTGGCCTCTGTCTCTTCACTGAGTGAACTAAAACTGTCAGGACTTCTTCTTCATCCAGTTCCCCAGTCCCACTCAGATCTACTTCTGATCCCCAGTCATTGATTCCCTCTTCCAGGGATCGGTAGCGATACTGGAAACTGGGTAACCCCACATCAATGGCCCCTACCTCCGCTTCACTGGACGAACTGGAGGACTTAAATTTCTGGGTCCATTGACTCCCCTCTGCCTCTGAAGAGCCAGACTGCTCGATGGAACGCTAATGGAACGCAGATGGCAAAACAAAACCTGACAGTCATTATAACTCTCTATTACTCTATTCAAAATGGAAACAAAATGCATTTAGTTCAGATTATGGATTGTTGAAATTGTGAAATTTTCATGGGAGGACTTTTGTTAAGATGCAACAGGCTTTTAATAGCTCTTGAGGGTTATGGAAATTATTTTCAACTACCCTAGAACTGTTCTTGTGCCAAAAAAAAATGCCCTCTCATTAGCCTCATTATTTTTATTATATAATATATAACATATGTAGCACTGTACCTGTAGGGCTTGCTGTGTGATGACTTGCCGGGCCTCCTAATACCTGTAGACAGTCACACATTCATCCTCACTCCCAAAGGCTCGTTGTGCAATAAACAATCCAAGGATGTTGTTTTTTTATATTTATTGTGGAACTTGGATGGGAGAAGAGAATAGTGGGATACTTCAACTGGAACTATTTACAGTTGATAAAGACAACTCTCACTTTGCCTCACCAAGTTACTTGTGGAAGCAGACACACTGCTTTAACCATACTGCCACTTGTATGGAAAGTGTTAAATCTCCTTGCTCTTTCACCAGCAGATTTGGTTAACTACATCATCTCTTAGGACGTCCCATGTATCAGCTGGGAGATGCCTGTCAGCCTTGTGGGACACATCAACTGGGAAGTGTATGTATGTATATATATATATATATATATATATATATATATATATGTGTGTATATGTGCTTATATATGAGTATGTATATGTGTGTGTATGTGTGTACATGTGCGTTTATGTGTGTGTGCGCACATTACTTTTAATCTTGACCCCATATATGTGTACAATCAGAAGTAATTTTTTTTTCAGCTTGTTCATAGTACCAGCAAGAAAATTCTATTCCTCTGAAAAGCGATCCATACTCATATCGCTTTTCAGAGGCATTTGACAGGTGGTGAAAAGGCAATATCTTGCTTCCTCACCACCTGTTTTAACCCCCTAATGCAGGGGTGGGGAACCTGCGGCCCGCACAATCTTTGCGTCCGCCCCCCCTTCCATGCCGCTGAGCCTGTGTATGCCAGCGAAGCTGTCAGAAGGAGCCGATGGCTCCGTCCTGACAGTGTGAGTCACAGAAAAGCTTCAGAAAAGGGTGGACACAGGACGCAGAGCAGTGCGCCCCGAGCCCACCCATTTGTGTGACAATAGCGAATGAAAATTCACTATTGTCACACGGATCCTCCTCCTAGCCAATCAGGAATCGGGTCCAAGACCCGCTTCCTGATTGGCCGAAAGGTGACCACATGCCATTGGTCAAGGAGGAGGCGGGAGGACTCGAAGAGAAGCCGCCGCTGCAGGTAAGTGCACTGGCTTTCTGCATTGAAAGGGGGCACGCTGTGGTCAGTCTGCATTGAAAGGGGGCACGCTGTGGTCAGTCTGCATTGAAAGGGGGCATGCTGTGGTCAGTCTGCATTGAAAGGGGGCATGCAGGGGTCAGTCTGCATTGAATGGGGGCACGCTGTGGTCAGTCTGCATTGAAAGGGGGCACACTGTGGTCAGTCTGCATTGAAAGGGGGCACGCAGGGGTCAGTCTGCATTGAATGGGGGCACGCTGTGGTCAGTCTGCATTGAAAGGGGGCACGCAGTGGTCACTCTGCATTGATGGGGGCATGCTGTGGTCAGTCTGCATTGAAAGGGGGAAAGCAGTGGTCAGTCTGCATTGAAAGGGGGCATGCAGTGGTCAGTCTGCATTGAAAGGGGGCACGCAGTGGTCAGTCTGCATTGAAAGGGGGCACACAGTGGTCACTCTGCATTGATGGGGGCACGCTGTGGTCAGTCTGCATTGAAAGGGGGCATGCTGTGGTCAGTCTGCATTTAAAGGGGCACGCTGTGGTCAGTCTGCATTTAAAGGGGGCACGCTGTGGTCACTCCGCATTGATGGGGGCACGCTGTGGTCAGTCTGCATTGAAAGGGGGCACGCTGTGGTCAGTCTGCATTGAAAGGGGGCACGCTGTGGTCAGTCTGCATTGAAAGTGGGCACGTAGTGGTCAGTCTGCATTGAAAGGGGGCACGCAGTGGTCAGTCTGCATTGAAAGGGGGCATGCAGTGGTCAGTCTGCATTGAAAGGGGGCATGCAGTGGTCACTCTGCATTGATGGGGGCACGCTGTGGTCAGTCTGCATTGATGGGGGCATGCTGTGGTCAGTCTGCATTGAAAGGGGGCACACTATGGTCAGTCTGCATTGAAAGGGGGCACGCTGTGGTCACTCCGCATTGATGGGGGCACGCTGTGGTCAGTCTGCATTGAAAGGGGGCACGCTGTGGTCAGTCTGCATTGAAAGGGGGTACGCTGTGGTCAGTCTGCATTGAAAGGGGGCACGCTGTGGTCAGTCTGCATTGAAAGGGGGCACGCTGTGGTCAGTCTGCAATGAAAGGGGGCACAAACATTGCACTTGCGACCGGCCCTGGCGTTCCGCCACCAGGCTTGGAGGGAAGGGCCCCGTCCGGGGGGCCCTTTATGGTTTCTTGCATCGGGGCCCTGAAGGTTCTAGTTACGCCACTGGCTCCTGGCATTTACACAGTATCCCAGCATGAACCAAGGCACTTTCCTCTGCCAATTACCAGGGCTGTACTAAATGCTTGTGCATTCATCTGTCAGGTTTCCTCTCACAATCCAATATGCCTCCCTATTGGACCAGTGTGAAACACTTCAGTCAAGCTTCAGTTCTCTGTATTCTGTGTTTGATCACAAGTGTTGGATTTGAACAGAGAAAGCATCTGTAATGTCTAACGTGTTTCGACCGCAAAGCCTTTACAGAGAAAGATATTCTATGTCACCATATCACCAATTTCACAAACTTCCAACCTCTTATCACCTCTTCACTACAGGGCCTCTAACCCTGCACAAATGTATATATGCACTGTTTAAAAAAATTTCACCTCAAAATAAACTGTTATAATTTTAAAATACTACGATATATACTCTTCTTGCCTAAAAAATCCCACCTTTCTTTGGTTTGAGGCACCAAAAAATCCACATGCTGTTAAGGTGTTATCTGTACTATCTCACTTCAATCACGATGTGGAGTGTTATTTTTGAATTCTGTTCTCCTGTGCAGACTGAATACCAGGTCCTCCATTGTATTGTACTCTTGAAAAATTGTTCCAATAAAAATACACTGCTCAAAAAAATTAAAAGAACACTTTGAAAACAAATCAGATCTCAATAGGGAAAAATATCATGCTGGATATCTATACTGATATGGACTGGGTAATGTGTTAGGAACGAAAGGATGCGACATCATTTTATAGAAATGAAAATTATCAACTTACAGAGGGCTGAATTCAAAGACACCCCGAAAGACAAAGGGAAAAAATGATGCAGCAGGCTAGTTCATTTTGGTGAAATTTCATTGTAGCAACTCAAAATGGTACTCTGTAGTTTGTAGGGTCCCCAGGTGCTTGTATGCATGCTTGACAACATAGGGGCATGCTCCTAATAAGATGATGGATGGTGTCCTGGGGTATTTCCTCCTAGATCTGGACCCAGTGCCATTTTAAGAGCATTAAAGGGCCCCGGGCAATGCAGTGCACTGGGGCCCTGCCTACACAATCACCCACGAGAATAAAAATGCAAATTATTGATAAAGCGATATTTATTGGTACAGCAGTGCCAGGCTCATGACAGCTTCCAAGTTGGGTGACTGGGTCCAGTGAGCACACACACGGACGGGAGTCAGACTCGGCTGTCCTGTGTATGCCTGTTTCTGTGGAGGTGGACAGGTATTTCTGCAGTTGTGGGCTCCCCGTCCCCCTCCACGGCCCAAGTGACCTGACAGAAGCGCAGGGCCGACAGGCGCTTGCCACCTGCTAAGTTCGGCGGCAGGAGGCACACAGGAATCTGGACTAATGCTTGGCTGGGGCTGGGTTGCTGGGCAGGTGCCCCCCCTGGTGGGCAACTGCCCACCATGCCCATTCGGTAAGATGGTCCTGTCTGGACCAGGGAATCATTGAGCTCCCTAACAGACTGAGGTGCAACCTGGCACTGAAACATAATGTCCCAGAGGTTTTCTATTGTATTTAGATCAGGCGAGTGTGGGGGCCATTCACTGGTATTAATCTGTTTATCCTCCAGGAACTGGCTGCATACTGTCGCCACATGATTCCGGCGTTGTGATGCACCATGAGGAACCCAGGTCCCACTGCACCAGCATAGGGTCTGGCAATGGGTCCAACGATTTAATCTTAATGCCTAATGGCAGTCAGGGTGCCATTGTCTAGCATGTAGAGGTCTGTGCGTCCCTCCATGGATATGCCTCTCCAGACCATCACTGACCCACCACCAAATCGGTCATGCTGAACGATGTTTCAGGCAGCATAACGTTCTCCATGGCTTCTCCAGACCCTTTCACATCTGTTACATGGGCTCAGGGTAAACCTGCTGTCATCTGTGAAAAGCACAGGGCGCCAGTGGTGGACCTGCCAATTCTGGTGTTCAATGGCAAATGCCAATCAAGCTCCATGGTGTTAGCCAGTGAGCACAGGGCCAACTAGAGGATGTTGGGCCCTCAGGACACCCTTATGAAGTCTGTTTCCGATTGTTTGGTCAGAGACATTCACACCAGTGGCCTGCTGGAGGTCATTTTTTAGGGCTCTGACAGTGCTCATCCTGTTCTTCTTTGCACCAAGGAGCAGATACTGGTCCTGCTGATAGGTTAAGGACCTTCTACGGCCCTGTCCATCTCTCCTAGATAGGTAGGCAGGTATCCTGCCTGTCTCCTGGAATCTTCTCTATACTCTTGAGCCTGTGCTGGGAAGCACAGAAAACCTTCTGGCAACGGCACATTTTGATGTGCCATCCTGGAGGAGTCGGACTGCCTGTGCAACCTCTTTAGGGTCCAGGTATTGCCTCATGCTACTAGTAGTGACACTGACCCTAGTCAAATGCAAAACTAGTGAAAAACAGTCAGAAAAGATGAGTAGGGGAAACAAAATGTCAGTGGCCTCCACCTGTTTGGAGGTCGTCTCATCGTTGCCGATCTAGTGCACCAGTTGTTAATTTTATTAACACCAAAGCAACTGAAACTGATTACCGACCCCCTCTGCTACTTAACTGACCAGATCAATATCCCAGGAGTTTAATTGACTTTATGCTATACTCTGATCAAAAGGTGTTATTTTAATTGTTTTGAGCAGTGTACATTGAAAAAACAAATATTGTACCAGAAAGTGGAGGTGTTTGAAAAACTGAGAAAAAAAAAATGAAAAAATACACTAATCAAAGATGTAGCCAATGTAGAACATGCAGTTACAGTGGTGCCATGTATAGTAGAGGACCCACTATGGACAGGCTGCACTGAAATAACTATATGTAGAAACAAGCATTATTTATATACATTCTCCACCACGGAAGACCAGTCCAGCAGCGCAAAAAAGTCTTTGAAAATGTTTTCTTTGTGCCCACCTCTCATTAAATACATACAAAAAATATTAGAAACTCTTATTGCATTGTCGTTATTCATCGTTTTACAAAGGCCCCTTTTAGCAGCTCAGCAGAATGTCGTACCTTGGCCACAGATTGTTTCTTCCTCCCTGCTGGTGATTGAGAGCACAGGTAGTGGGGAGCAAAAGGGGGGCTTTAATTGGCTGTGGCCACAGCCTGAGACCATGCCAGCCAATAGCAATGGGCAACAGAATTCTGATTTGCTGCCATGACTGTGATTATAGTCCTGCCCTTAACCTGAATGGGGAGAACCAGCTCAGGGATGATGAAATGCTGCAGATGCAATATCTAGGCATCCAGTCTGCAACACAAAATGCTTTTGGTGGCAGGGTCTCTGGGTAAAAAAAACCTTGCAATAGATTAAAAAAAAAAATTAACTTAAAGCAGACTCTCCACTTAGGCATATGAGTATTTTCTGCATAAAGACATGTCGGTAGAAGATCCTGCAGAAAATATGCATACAAAGTACTTGCATTTAGACGTGTTTAGATGTGTACAGCATTTAAATGTGTATTATTCTTCTTTTATTCAAATAAATGGCTACACATGTTCATCCAATTTTAGTAAATGAATCCCTACTACACATGTTCATCCAGTGTTAGTAAATCAATCCCACAGAGTGTGGCTTGGCCCTGCTCCCCCTCCCTAGCTGTGATTGATATCAGCACAAGCCAATGGCCAATGAGGAGGGAGAGAGCCGAGAGAGCTGCTGCTCTCGTGCACCTCGCTTGATCGAGATCGGGCTAAGGGAAAGTATAGGGGAGGCTGGGTGGGGAGCTTTTTGCTGAAAATGAATTGAAGTGGAACTTTACCAATAACAACTTGAAAAAAAAGAATGTTCTTTAGCAAGGAAAATTCCACATGAATAATTTTGCTACCAAAATTGTGTGCTGTAAATTGCCTCCAGCATTTCTCCTGCCATAGGCTGCCATTTTGCTAAACAATTACATTCCTGAAATACTGGGATTATTAACTCACATTTGCTTGTTTCCACAGCCAAACTGTCAGACCATCAAATGGCTGGTGTCATAACTGATCACATGTGCAGCACAATGGCAGTTGCAGATCAAACAGAAGCAGCTTCCCTGGCTGTAAAAGATAGGAGGGTTTATTTCTGCTTTAAGGTTGTCAGCAGATCGGCCTCTACAAACTCGGCAGTGCCTAAAAATGCCTAAAAATGGAGAGCAACTGAGCATGTGCAAAGCAGGGGTTGGGGTTGATTTACTAAGAGCAAAAAGACTTTGCATTTTTTGCAGTTGCACTCTGCAAGAGCAGTTGCTCCATGGCTTAGTAAATGAGGCAAAGCTTCACTTTGCAAAAAGAACCAACTTACGTGCAAGGAAAATAAAAAAGACTGCATTTTTGCTTGCACATGATTGGATGATGGAAGTCAGCAGAGCTTTTGCTAAATTACTAAGCTCTGGAACAACCGCTCTTGAAGAGTGCAACTGCACAGTGTATTTGCCTTTAGTAGATCAACCCCAATGTGTTACTGGATTTTAAACCGTATGGACACTTATTTTTATTGTTTTACCTAGCTATACCTGCAAAAGAGGCCAGCCTGAAGTGATCTAGCAGGACTTGATTTTCTCACTAAAGTTCCACTTTAAGGTAAAAAAAACCCTTCTGCCTTTAGAACCACTTTAAATATTCACATAACACTATGCATTTCCTTTAAATGATAGTCCTTTATTGTATTTCTTTCCTTAGTATCTCTGTTTGAACAAACTTTTTCCATTATCTTTAAAATCTCTTTGAACCGTGGAACGACTGCGACTAAACGATGCGTTTCCTGGCTTCTTAGGACAATGTTAAATGCATTGAATTTTAGTTATGTTAGCACAGACACAATGCGGTAGATATAATATTTACAGAGCTTCATCCTGATAACAGCTGGAATATTTTGCTGGGGAAATCTTCTGGAACAGACACACGATGACTCTGAACAGCATTTTTCATAGCCTTGGGAAAAATCAGTCATAGCACACAGGATGTGCCAAGCCTTGGCTGCCAGCAGATTTGATTTCACTAGAAAAGTAGCTGATCCTTCTCACTATGAGAAAAGTTACAAAATATTTGTCACTATGCACTGGAAAAGGAGATAAGGAATAATAGATATAAACATAATGTAAAGCTAGGCATGATCACAGCAAGCTGACACTTCATATATGTTTGACAAGTCCAAATGACGCTGCCTGGAAAAGGCGCGCATGATTCTGTAGTGTACTAGTCATAACTTGCCTGATTGTGTAAACCAAGTTGTAACTCAGAATTTATGTAGGGTTGTATTGCATGTTTTGCTTGCACTATGACCCAAGCTATTTATATGTTATATAAATGTATGTCAAGGTAAATAAAAAACATAAATAGATAATCTCTTCAATATATTCACATTTCCCCATGTCTTGAACCTTTCACTACCATACAAGTACAGAAAAATATCTGTATCCCACGTATTGCAAATTGTTTGAGTTCACAACACAGTGTTACTGCTACACTGAAATGCTAAGCGTTGTCAGCCCTGCCTTCTGGACTACAGAACTCCTCCTATTCCTGCCCCACTCTGTCTGACTCCACAGACATACATTGATGCTGGGCTGGTGTAAGAATTTTTGACACCCTAGGTGAAACCTCATTTTTCCGCCCCCCCCCCCCCCCGGCTCCACCTTTGACTCCATCCCCTTTGCCCTGCCCATGTATATAGTGGAGGTGGCGGGGGTGGAGATTTTTTGTAATGCCTGCAGTGTAATCCCCCCAACGTAACTCCCCTGTGTAATGCCCCCAATGTAACCCCCCTGTGTAATGCCCCCGATGTAACCCCCCTTGTGTAATGCCTTCAATGTAACCCCCCCATACAATGCCCCAATGTAACCCCCCGTGCAATGCCCCCAAGGTAACCTTCCCATGTAATAACCCCCCCCAGTGTAATGCCCCCAATGGAGATATGGGTCTCCTTTCCTTCTCAGGCTGTCCCTGGCCTGCACAATGAGGAGGAGGCACCTCCGGCGCCCCTGGCTGATGTGCACTCTAGGTCGGTGTGTACCTTGCCTATAGGTAGCTTTGGCCCTGCATTTATGTCTTTTCCAGCAAAACAATGCTTCTGCATTGACTTCAAAAAGTATGCCCAAACTTGTACGTGAAAAAAGAGCTATTGGAGGATGTAGTTCTGGGGGTATGAATACGGCAACAGACCATGCCTCTGCAAGAATAGAAATGCCTAGTTTTGACATAAATAAAAGGTGTTCCTTGTTGAAGGTTAAATAAATAAGGATACTCTAGAGGGGGTAGGGAGGTTTGTGGGTACGTTTGTGTAATGCCTGGACATATACTTTAAAGGTGCACTCCAGTAAAAATATAAAAACCTAACTGCTCCTTGCTGCCTCTGACCTTCTCCATTGGCATGTTACACTTCACTCTGACAATCAGCTCCCATCCACAAACGTACCTGCTCTGGAAGAGGCACACTTTTTCTAGTATAAAAAATGTAAAGGGGTACTTCTCCACTCACTAACCACAATGTACGGGGGTACTCCTCCACCGACTACCAATGTGAGGAAGCCTTTCTCCACTGATAACCAGTATAATAGGCATAACACCACTACATCGGGGTAGGGGGGTTCTTCTCCACTGACCACCAATGTAAAGGGGGGCTCTTCTCTTCTGACCACCAATGCAGAGGGGCTCTTCTCTTCTGACCTCCAATGTTGGGGGCTCTGCTTCACTGACCACTTATGTAAGGAGACACCTCTCTGCTGATCACCAGTGTAAGAGGGCCCTTCTCTGCTGATCACTAATTTAAAGGGGCACTTCTCCACTGACCTTTACTGACCTCTAGGGTGACCCTTCTCCACTGACCACCAATGTAAGGGACACTTCAAACTATCCACTGACCATTAATATAATTAGCAAAACCCTAACCAATAATGAATAGGAGGCACTAACTGCCGAACATCCAAAGCAGTGTACGATCCCTTGCGCATCTCCTGTTGTTTAAATACTATTCGTGGGACCGAAAACCAGAAAGGCTTATATTTGCACACAGTTTATGGTTGCAAATTGAATAAAAACAGTCGTGTGCAAATATAAACCTTTCCAGCTTTTTGTCCCAAATATGTACACTAACCACGCTGTACAGTGCATATCCCAGATAAACTGACTATATATATATATATATATATATATATATATATATATATATATATATATATATATAAATAAAAGACAGCTGTAGTGTCCAAACTGTGCTGTACATTACATACTTACATACTCCAACTAACATAGACTTTAAGCTGTGTTGTATGTATAATGATCTTTTTTTTCTGACTATTACCAGTATTAATATCTTGCAGTGCATTCCTATGGGAAATAAATTTAGAAGAGACAAAGCCAAACCTGGCTGGCTAAACTGTAGCGTTAAAAAACTTATTAGGGGAAAAAAAAATTGGCCTTCAAGAAATATAAATCAGAGGGCACAGTATCGGCTTTCGAGCAATACAAGGAGGCAAATAAGAAAAGTAAACAAGAAATCAAGATGGCTAAAATCAACTTTGAGAGACAAATAGCGGAGGATAGTAAAAAAAAAACCCAAAGAAATTCTTTAAATATATCAACAGCAAAAAAAACTAGGGCAGAGCATATTGCACACATAATTAATGATGATGGGAGGATGGTTACAGAGGACACTGAAAAAGCAACCGTGCTGAATGCTTTTTTCTCGTCAGTCTTTACACAGGAAAAGGAGGGGTACACTGACCATGACTGTATGGTTAGTAGTAATACACAGGACTTGCCACTATGGCTAACAGAGGGTGAAATCAGAGAAAGGCTGGATAAACTTAAACACAAACAAATCACCAGGCCCGGATGGCGTACATCCGAGAGTACTCAAGGAACTCAGTAAGGTTATATCTAGACCACTGTTCCTGATCTTTGCTGACAATATTAGGACAGGAGATGTACCAGGGGATTGGAGGAAGGCTAAAGTGATTCCGATATTCAAAAAGGGCCAGAGGCATATCCCGGGAAATTATAGGCCTGTCAGTTTGACATCAATAATATGTAAACTTCTGGAGGGGATGATAAGGGACTATATCGTAGAGTATGCTAAAGACAACAACATAATCAGCAGTAACCAGCACGGGTTTACAAATGGGCGTTCTTGTCAAACCAATCTCTTAGCATTCTACGAGGAGGTGAGCTGTGAGCTAGATAGGGGCAGACCAGTGGATGTGGTGTACTTGGATTTCGCTAAGGCGTTTGATACAGTTCCCCACAAGCGCTTAATTTATAAAATAAGGTCTGCAGGTATCGACAGCAGGGTTTGCTCTTGAATACAAAACTGGCTAAAAGGCCGTGTCCAAAGGGTGGTAATAAACAGCGCATACTCAGACTGGTCTGAGGTAGTAAGCGGGGTGCCCCAGGGATCAGTCCTGGGACCAACCTTGTTCAATTTATTCATAAACAGCATTGAGGATGGGATCAGTAGTTCGATATCAGTTTTTGCAGATGACACAAAATTGGCCAGGGCAATAACTGCACAGCATGAAGCAGATATCCTACAGAATGACCTGGACAAAATTACGGAGTGGGCAATGACATGGCAAATGAGGTTTAACGTGGAGAAGTGTAAGGTTTTGCACTTGGGGACTAAAAACATAAAAACACAATACACGTTAGGAGGGGAACCCTTGGGGGAATCAAAAATGGAGAAAGATCTTGGAGTCTTGGTTGATGATAGATTAGGCAACAGCATGCAATGTCAAGCGGCAGCTGCCAAAGCCAGCAGATTATTAGCATGCATAAAGAAAGGGATGTATTCCAGAGATAAGACTATAATCCTTGCACTTTATAAAACTCTGGTCCGACCACATCTGGAGTATTCTGTCCAGTTCTGGTCGCCAGTCCTCAGGAGGGATGTGTTGGAGCTGGAGAGAGTCCAAAGAAGGGCAACTAAACTAATTAGGGGATTGGAGGAGCTTAATTATGAAGAGCGTCTGAAATCCCTCGATTTATTCTCCCTGGAGAAGAGACGTCTGAGGGGGGACATGATAGCAATTTATAAATATCTTAATGGGGATCTCAGCTTAGAAAAAAAGCTGTTCATTCGAAGGAATTGCATGAGGACTCGAGGACATACAATGCGATTAGAGGAGAAGCGTTTTAACCTCAGGCAACGAGGAGGGTTCTTTACTGTTAGGGCTACAAGATTGTGGAATTGTCTACCACAAGAGGTGGTTTCTGCGGGTAGTATCGTGGCTTTCAAAAGACTCTTAGACTTACATCTCAAGGATCAGGACATTAAGGGCTATGTTAGATGATTACAGCCACACACACCTACACAGGTTGAACTGGATGGACTATTGTCTTTATTCAACCTCACCTACTATGTAACTATGTAACTATGTAATATATATATATATATATATTTTTTTTGTAATAACTATACATTCTTTTTTTTATACTGAGGCATTTTGATCAGCAGTGGACTAGATGTCCAATACTCTAGCTACCTCACTGACACTCCACCCCCTAACATACCCCACCCCACATGGTAGGGATCAAGCCTGCCAACTGGACACTTGGGCACCAAGCTGGGCAGAAGCAGGGGAAAGCATGACGTGTATTCTGTCATTTTAGATAAAGAGAGTGCTTAGTGGATTTCTTCCTTTTATTATGAGTTTGAATAAAAATCCCTTTGAGTGTTCATTTCAGCAAACAAAGCAAGCATATCTCTAATGAACAAGAGATTTCATGGCAAAAGTAAACATTTCAGCACAAACTGTGAATTATTTAAACATTGTGACGATAATCTTCAGTACTCAGCAGTAAGAAGTTGTCAAGACTTGTAAAATACCAAACACAAGCCCATTTGTGACAAGTTACTTGGCAGTCTTCCGGCCTGCTAGCCACATAAAACTTTAATTACATCAAATTCTAATACAATGTATCATTGTACCAGCTATAGTAAATAACTTTGCCAACTATATACTGACTAAAGTTCAAATGTCTATGTCTGTAACGATCAAACCTAAGACCTCATGCACATTGGACGTTATAGAAACGCAAGTAGCATTAGCTGTAGAAGGCTGTAGCTGTAGAATGAGTTTTGCAGCGTTTGTGCAGTAACGTTTTTCAGTGTTTCTTAGCATTTGCGGATTTTAGCAAAACTATACTCCATCAAAGGCTTATGGCTCAAAAATGTTAAAAAAACGAAGAATAGCCATGTTTTTAAGCGTTTATCAGTTAGAGCATTTTTACAGCTGAAAAATGCCTCCTAAAACCGACTAGTTCTGGGTTTTTTTCTAGCCAGAAAACGCCCCTGCCAAAAAAACGCTGATAACAGCCTATGTGTGCATGGGCACATAGCATAACTTGCTGGGGCATTTACTGGCAGCAGAAAAAAAAATGCCTGAAGCCAAAAACTGCAGCTGTAAAAATGTCCAGTGTGCATGAGGCCTAATTCTCGTTTGGTTGTACTTCTCCTGTGGATCACAGGAGTGCAGTTCTTTCTGCACTCTTGTGTGACCCATTTTCAGCAGACAGAAGGCTGAAGCTGACATTACAGAGCCAGTCCAGCCTGGACCGGCACCTGGCTCAGCCTCTCAGCGAGTCGCTGAGAGCCTGAGCCGGACACTCCCACCCCCTTCACAGCCCAGCACTCCAGTGAGTGAGGGAGGGAGGCAAAGCAGACTGCAGTGACTGGCAGAACGGAGCAATTGGCTAAGTTTGATCGCTCGGTTCTCAGTCTTAGAGACAGTGAGGGACAGATGCAGCATCAGAGAGACCTAGGTAGGTATGATTCTGAAAAACAAAAATAATACTTCTCTTTTAAAGCCTAAATGCAGCCAAATCTTTTTTTTATAAGGCTCAGTTCAAACCTAAGCAGTTTGCTTTTAAACCATTTCTGCAGTTCTTTTTGTGGTGCATTTTTGCACATGCACATTTGATAATTTTTTTACCCATTTCTTGATGCGTTTTGCATTTTGCATTTTTTTAATCAAAAGGGTTCTTTATTGAAAAAAAAGTACAAATGAACAAACAAATTAAAGGCAATGGAAATACAGCAGAACATGAAATCTCAAAGCATACATGGGTACATCCATCACGGTCAGTTAGTGCAATAGGTGCATAGCCAAAACATATTTGGATCAAGGTTGCAAGCATAGGTAAAGCTCAAATACACGTCTCCGGAGCCTGTAACCATCTGCTGTCCCATATTTTATTGAATTTTGTAGGACAACCCCGGTGAGAATATGTCAGCCTTTTTTAGGGTACCGTGTCATTAACCCCTCAAAGCCAGTCGTGAAATGGGGGGGGGGGGCTTGTCACGCATCCACTGTAGCGCTATCACTTTCCTAGCAAGAAACAATGTCTCATTCAAAAAGAGGGTAGTGAATTTGTCTACACTAGTGTCAGGGAAAATCCCCAATAGGCAAGGTTTAGGGAGCAGTGACAAGGGAGAGCCCATAGTGTCATGCAGGAACTTGACGACCTGAGCCCAATATCTCAGCATCTCTGGGCAGCTCCAAAGTAGGTGATAGAAAGTTCCTTGGTCTAATTGACACATGGGGCAGAGATCTGAGGTGAGGTGGTCGGACAGTCTGGGGGAGACCAATTTACAGGTGTCTAGCGCGTCGCTCCACTCATCGCCCTCCCATTTAAGCTTGGGAGCATACTCCAGCACTGTAGAAGCTAGTATGTGTAACAAGTTATAAAGGGTCGAGATAAGATGTTTGGGATCAGAGCTCCGGACAACCTCTAATACAGGGACCGGGGCAATGGCACAGATCGGCTGGTGGAACTGTGCGCGGAACGCATGTCGGATCTGCAAGTAGCAAAAGTACATGTAGTTGGGCAGCCCAAATTGACTCTTCAAAATATCAAAGGTCTTAAGTGTACCATTCATAAGGATGTGTGAGAGAAGACAGACTCCAAACTGGGCCCATACATGCGCATCCGGAATGGATTGAAACTCAGGGAGTAGGGTGTTATGCCACAGGGGTGTATGATCATGGAGCGGGGGGGACAGCCCACTTATCGGACACCGCATCCCAAATCCGTTTGTAGTGAAAAAGCATAGATTTACTGTCACCCCGTACCTCAGCCCCGCGGAGTCCCATCACCACAATGGACAGGGGATCCATGGTTGCATGTGTTGAGGAGGGAGCCAGAAGGGCCAGGAACCTCATCCTGTCAGTGTTGTTAAGGTGGAAAAGTTGTGAAAGCTGTGATGCCAGGTAATACAAATTGAAGTCGGGGAGTGCCATCCCCACCAGGTCAGTGGGATTCTTAAGTTTCGGCCAGGCAAGTTTATGTCTATTAGAACCCCATACGAATGGCTTGAGGAGAGACTCTAACTGTAGGAAGTGTTTGAGGGGGAGGTAAGTCGGGGAATGCCAAAGCACGTAGAGTAACTTAGGCAGAAGCACCATCTTGACTAGTGCATTTTGCATTTTTATGCACTACATGTTTTTCTGCAGCTTCTCCATTGAAGTCTATTGAACTGAAAATGTTTGCTTTTAAATAAGTCCCTGACCCTTTCCAAAAATGCAGCGGTTAAAAAAAACCCTAGATGTAAACGTGTTCCATAGGAAACCATGTTAAATTGACTGTCGTGCGTTTCTGCAAAAAGCAATCAAAAAACACATAGGTGTGAAACGAGACTTTAGTCGTGGATAGTAAAGAAAAGTTAGAGTCTCTGTTAGGTTTTTACTGCTGTCTGTGTCATTAGGCAGGAGGTTCTTAAGAAAGGGGGTTTTTACACCCCTGAAATGTTGAGTTTTTCCTTATCCTCTCATTTTTCACCAGGATCTGGCTCAGATATCCTTCTCATAAGAACTCTTTTACACTAATCAGTTTTTATTCCGTTTTTGTCTTACTAAAAGCAGAAGAAAAATGCATAACCATTAAATCCTATGGAATGCTTCACATCAGTCAGTTGTGTCAGTTGTGCATTTTTGGTGTTGAAATGAATGGAAAATGCATCAAAATCAGGGCAAAAACACATAAAAAATGCACCTGTGGTTGCATTTATTAAAAGACATGTCCTTTTTCCACAGGTGCATAATATACTGCAAACGCCGCAAAAATGCATATGCGGTTTTAATGTGTTTTTGCAATGGAGAGGTGTTAAAGCAGTCATATTCTATTCTGGGTACTCAATTTCTGGACGTATTTCTGAACATAAGCTGCTATATCACTTAGTAGTGTTCACTATATCTATGCATGTCTTTTTGTTGGTTTGAATTACCCGCGAATACCTAGGCAGTATTAGGCTTCATGTGATATGACATACTTTGATATTTGTACCTTATACCTAATACAACTTTATTACTAAAACATTTTTTGTTACATGGTGTGCTTACTCTATACACTATATTACCAAAAGTATTAAGACACCTGCCTTTACACGCACATGAACTTTAATGGCATTCCAGTCGTAGTCTGTAGGGTTCAATATTATTTTGGCCCCCTCTTTGCAGCTATAACAGCTTCAACTTTTTTGGGAAGGCTGTCCACAAGGTTTAGGAGTCTTTCTATGGGAATGTTAGACCATTCTTCCAGAAGCGCATTTGTGAGGTCAGGCACTGATGTTGAGCGAGAAGACCTGGCTCGCAGTCTCCGCTCTAATTCATCCCAAAAGGTGTTCTGGCCAGTCAAGTTCATCCACCCCAAACTCACTCATCCATAGACACACTCCTAAACCTTGAAGAGTTATAGCTGTTATAGCTGCAAGTAGGGATGCACCTGTAAGAATATTTAATAATATCTCGCTGTGCCTCCATTATGTCAGAATATTTATACTGCTCTGAATATAACAGTGTCTATTTATGTCAATAAGCAAAGATCTGTGAGGAAGGAGAATCTCCACTTATTTGCACAAATCAATATGTAGCGAATTATTTTTAATTGATTAATTTCTTTTTAAAAGCATATACCAATCTTAGTGAGTACAGTCTACAGTATGGAATATATATAAAATATTTATTCACGAGACATGTATTCACAATAAATGATCAAACAGGAAATGACACAAAAAGATAACTCTACATAAAATACAAGCTTCAAACAATCAATGCAATGTGATGTTTAGCTCAATAATGAAAGTGAAAGTGAAAGCGAAAGCAAGATTACCATTTCTCCAGGTATAGCATAAACCATAGGTAAGTATTCTATATAAACAGACCACAATTGTCTGCGAATCGCACAGCCGAAAGTCATTCCACTGCAGATGGAGCGAGAATAAGCTATGCAAAACCGAAGACTAAAATCACAAATAATGCACTAAATCTGATATTAATAAAAATGTATAAAAACAAAAATCAGCTTTTTAGAGAAAAATCTGCTATGGTTTATACGGCTGGGATTGTAATCTTATTACCCTTAAATATGCAATATAAAACATATAAGGAAGGAATTAAACAATTGTTAAATCAAATCAAATAACACAGCAAGGCATATTTACCACACTTAAGATGGCTGCTAGCTTCAAATGGTCGTTATCAGAGTCCTAAGATGGCTGCCTTCCCCAGATGGTGGTCAGTGAGGGAGGAGTTTCGTTTGGCTTCCCTCAAAGTTTCAGATAAATGATGGTGCAAGATGGAGTATGTAAAGATGAGTATATCGATGGATGTAGTAGTGTGTATGTTGCAAGTGTAATGGCTGTCGTGCAATGTAATGTGTCCTCTCACATCTGGGTTCTTCTTTTTATATGGTATGAACAAAGGACTATTAAAATTACCATAAGTTAAACCCCAAGGGATGAAACATTATCCCCATTGGTTGGGGTATTCTATACCTTAACTGGTGAGGTCATAGTCACACCTCTCCTAATAATTAACCCAATACTTTGTATAATAAAATTAAAGTATGATTTCTCTATGTTCAAGATTAACTATAAAAGCAATATAAAAACTTGTCCATACTCTCAGTACATACATAAATGTCCATCTAATCTCCATCATTCATCTTGGCAATTAATGCCATTTAATTAATTATATTATTTAATACAATATATATACTTATATTGGAAAATACTAAATTATCCCAAGACTGCATTTATTAGTGTGTCCAAATGGAGCAGTATTGTACTGTTCATTAGATTTGGTGTTTAGAAACAATTAGAACATATCCTTATCTGATGACCTTTGACCTGTCTGGCCAGTGAAGATCCATTAATTATTTGACCATGTCATATGCTGTCAGACATTTAGGCTAGGATTGGAAGATCTATAGCGGTCTGGCTTGTAGGATTTATGATACCTTAAACACTTAAACACAAACTTACATAAAGTGAGGTAATTAGTTACACTTACACATGTCTTTACACTTAATAGAAAAGTATTCTAAGTAAGATTTCTACTGTAAGAATATAAACCAAAATGTGATATACAGATAACTTCTAAATATGTATATGCCTTACATAATATGACATAATTATTGCTAATATCTTCTCACACATGATAATGTATCTTTAAAAACTTGTAGTTATTTTAAATGTCTGATAGAGTATACTGGGGTATTGTCCATTGTTAAATACTTACAGACAGACTGGCATTACCATTATGTCTTATCTGAAGAGATGTCTATGTACACCTTATTTACGATCTTAAAAAGAAATACAAAGACCTCTGTTGAAATTCTACTCTCTCTTGTAACAGACATTTTGCAACAGAACATATATGAACTTTCCTTGACCTTCAAACAAGATGGAAGCCATGCTGTTCACAATCTATATGCATAAGATGGAATATACATGGCTTTTTAAATCCATTTTTCTATTATTTTTTTAATCACCCCAATACACCTGACACGCCGAAATGAAAATTCTGGGCCGAAAACCGAAACCGAAAATGCAGGATGCCTGTAACGGATCTTAGTACCCCAGGTGGGCACATCCGCCGGACTGTGTCTCCTGCCCTCCAAACGCACCCACAGCCTGCGGAGAAGCCATACCCAGCCCGTAACCCCTCAATCACAAGACAATCTACACAGGTGTTGAGGGTTAAACATGCAGAGCTTAAACTGTTTATTAACTTCCAAGACATACAGTTTTACACACAGTTAGGGAAACTCCCCTTAGACTTGCCACAGGGGGGGAAGGGGACAAGGACCAGCCAATGGGAACGGAACATTTGTACATTGAAACAGGCAGTCTTAATACACACCCCCTGTGGAGAGATGTCTCCAGCCCAGACCATTGTCTGTGTCATGAAGGGGGGGGGGGTGGGGGGAGAAGGGCTGTAGCATTACATTAGGTCAATGACCTGAGTCATGCCATCTTCAGCTGTTCAGAAGATGAATAAAGGGAACATAAAATGAAATAAAAGGCAATGTCCCCAGGTCTCCAGTATCTTCTGGCCCATAATCTGTCGGTAGGAGGCTTGCGCACAGTCCCCTCCAAAACACACAGTGACAGTGGGTTCTGTCACATTTCTCCCTTTTTAAAAACAGACTAACCAGGTTCCTGACCCTCAACTGGTCTGGACCTGCCTTAGTCACAAACTTCCACCCCAGACAACCAGGAAAAGTAAAAGTATGACTCTGGCGCTGGGGAGCAAAACCGCACATAGGGTCTCCCATGAATAAAAACAGCCGCTGCAGAGTGGGAACAGCTGTCTGCACTCCTCTGGTCCGGGGCTGAGTTGCAGATATTGGGGGGAGCTGAATAATCCTCTGCCCTGATGCCAGCGCTTCCGCTGGTAGGGAATGTAGGCTGGTAGGGCTATGCATTTGGGAAGAAAAAGGTACTTGCTTTTCTCCTGGTGTAGTTACCAGCCGCTGAGAAGGTATCTTGCAGGGACTGTCTCCCGGATTCTTCATCTCCGGTTCTGATGCTGGGCAGAGACCATCAGCGCTCTCTCCTGTAGCCAGCGCTTCTGCCGGGGGGACAAACACAAGGGTAGTGTCCAAGTGCTGGGGAAACGTCTCACTGAGGTCATCCCTCGGACTCCCTGGATCTAACTCTGAGGGTGGGCAGAGACCAGCGGCACTCTGCCCCGTAGCCAGCGCTTCTGCTGGGGGGATGAACATTGGGGTAGTGTCCAATTGTTGGGGAGGGAGAATTGCTTCCTCTACTCCCGGTGGGGATATCTGCTGTTGGGAAAACAGCTCACGCAGATCCTCTCTCAGACTCTCCGGATCCAACTCTTTTTCTGATGCTGGGCAGATGCCAGGGGCACTCTGCCCTGTAGCCAGCGCTTCTGCTGGGGCACCAGATGAGATACTCTGGACTTGCTGCTGATCACCATTTCCCAGCCTTCCAGCGCCTGTCTCAACTCCCTCTTCTGAGACCTTCCTGCTATTAGCTTGTCTCGCTGCCTGGGGGACCTCCGGTGCGTTCTGCCATTCTAGCGCTCGCAGTGCACTCTGTATCATCGCTGCTTCTTCCACTGCGGTTAGGACGGGAAAACGCAGGGTCACCCCTGGCCCCATTTGCTTCTCATCTTCGTGACTGTCTGCTATTTCTCTCGGACAGTCCCAGGCAACGGGAGCCATGCCAGGCTGCTGATCACCGTCAAACAGCCGCTTGTAGGAAATCTCGAGCTCCCATTCCTGCTCAACCAGGAACTCCAATTCCTCCAGGTCACACGCCTCTTCAGGGAGGTCCAGCACCTCATCTCGGAAATCCAGAATGCGTTCCAGCCGCCACTCCTCATCGCTCCCAAAGTCTGGGTCTCTGTACATTTTTTGATGGAGCAGCCCCACGCCGCCATAGCCAACGTCTTCTGGCTGCCATCTGCTGTACCTGGCCACAATTGAGCCGCGAACCACCAGAGGGCTCTGTAGCTGGAATCCAGCCTCATTTCCTCCTGGACCAATCTTCTGAGCTCCGTCTTCCCTTCATCTCGCGGTCGTTCCCTCAGGAACACCTTTTGCGCACGGTACTGCGTCCGGTACATCTCTGTGGAGGAGGGAAGGATCTTCCCCTGATGGTGCCACTCGTGGCTTAGCGCCTCATGCCAGAGTTGCCGGCGGATCATATCCTCCCAGCCGAGCATGGTGTGCTCTGTCGCTGGGTACCGATGGTGCTTCCGCATGCCTTGCAGCCTCCTCCCGAACTCCGCTCTCATGCTGGCTGGTCCCCGTATCACTCCTCGGCAGCTGCCCAGATCTTGAATCCTGGTGGTGGTTTGGATGTCCTGGACTGCAGGAGACATCTCACCGCTGCCAACCAATGTAACGGATCTTAGTACCCCAGGTGGGCACATCCGCCGGACCTGTGTCTCCTGTCCTCCAAATGCACCCACAGCCTGCGGAGAAGCCATACCCAGCCCGTAACCCCTCAATCACGAGACAATCCACACAGGTGTTGAGGGTTAAACATGCAGAGCTTAAACTGTTTATTAAATTCCAAGACATAAAGTTTTACACACAGTTAGGGAAACTCCCCTTAGACTTGCCACAGGGGGGGAAGGGGACAAGGACCAGCCAATGGGAACGGAACATTTGTACATTGAAACAGGCAGTCTTAATACACACCCCCTGCGGAGAGATGTCTCCAGCCCAGACCATTGTCTGTGTCATGAATCCACACAAGGAGGGGGGGATGGGGGGAGAAAGGCTGTAGCATTACATTAGGTCAATGCCCTGAGTCATGCCATCTTCAGCTGTTCAGAAGATGAATAAAGGGAACATAAAATGAAATAAAAGGCAATGTCCCCAGTATCTTCTGGCCCATAATCTGTCGGTAGGAGGCTTGCGCACAGTCCCCTTCAAAACACACAGTGACAGTGGGTTCTGTCACAATGCCCTTGGCCGAAAACTGAAACCGAAAATGCAGGATGCCCTTGGCCGAAAACCGAAACTGAAAATGACTTTTTCCCCCAACCCCCAAATAATTTTAAAATAGATAGAAGAGGGGCATACACCAAAAACAGGCAGCGACGTACACCTGTCGCTGCCACCCTGTCACAGTATATGTGCTGTGACGGGTTGGCAAGAGGTTAATTTAATTACCAATGGTATTTGTATTATGCAGCAAGAGGGGGTTAATGTATTGCCACTGCTGGTCACTGATGCATTAGTGACCAACCCCTTTGTACTGCATTAGTGCAACCAGTATCAGTGTTAATTAATTGGTTGCACTGATACTGGTTGCACTAATGCAGCACAAAGGGTAATTAACTGCTACTGGTCGGTCACTAATGCATCAGAGACCAGCAGTGGCAATACATTAACCCCCTCATGCTGCATAATACTAATACCAATGGTAAGCTCGCCTCAGCTTCCCCCCCCCCCGCCTCAGCATCCCTCTCGGCAGTACACCCTCCCCCCCCTGCCTCAGCGTCCCTCTCAGCAGTACACCCTCCCCCCTGCCTCAGCATCCCTCCCCATCCCAAGGATGCAATCTCCTTACTCTCACTCTGCTCCTCCGGTGTCCTTCCTTTCAAAAGGCGCGCCTCTGGCCGGCGGCCCGCCTCCCTGTGATGTCACTACTACTACAACCTGTGCATGAATGAACTAACACACCGGGCGGGCGGGCGAGCGGCCGCTAATAGCTATAACTATGTGAGCGCTTCACTTCCCTGTCAGAGGTTATAGCTATTAGCGGCCGCTCGCCCGCCCGCCCCCGGTGTGTTAGTTCATTAAAGCACATCGTAGTAGTAGTGACATCACTGGGAGGCAGACCGCCGGCCAGAGGCGGGTCTTTTGAAACCTGCACTGCGCCCGGGGCGGCCATCTTTAATATCGGCATCTTTAGCCCATTTTCGGCCGAAACGGAATAAGCCCATTTTCGGCCGGAAATTTCGGTTGCCGAAATTTCGGTGCATCACTAGTTGCAAGTAGTGTATATTTAAAACTGTGTCAATAGATTATCCCTTACTTTCTGTCAGAATAGAAATTTAGGGGAAATCTCTCCAAATGTAATGAACACAAAAACAAAAGTGCATTTATAGTAGAGTGGGGAAAGGTTAGAACTTCTGTCATGTTTATATTGTGGTCTGGGCCTTTTTGTCTTGGTGACAGAGGCTCTCTTCTATTCTTGTACTGGTGCCACAGAGACATCCCAACTTTCTAAGACAAATAAAATTGACCATAGATGATTCCATTTTATAAATTCAGCCAGCAGATTCCCCCATCTACACATTTCAGGTGGAGTCCTCCCCGCTGCGCTATAATATTCTGACAGCTCCCCTGCAGTCAGTATACATAGATCAGCACTGCAGTCATTCGCTGCAGCTGCAAATCAAGTGAATTTTATCCGACAGGGCAGTTGAACAGCAGTCAATTGGTAGATCAACTTATGTTCATCTGCAGTGGCATCACAGGGATCGAAATTCAGTCCCTGTTGAAACAGACAAATTTTCGTCACCTTAAGAGGTACACACCATAACATAAAAATATAGACACACCCATGCCTTGTCCCTGTTACATGGACCATGAAGAAGCAATATGCAAAAATCAATTGGTAAATGAACAAGTTTTTTTCACCGCTAGTTTTCAAAATATTTGAATGCAATAATTTAGAAGTCAGATGAAAGGTTTGGTGTGGTAAAACAGTTTGATGAAAATTATAGAAGTCTATACTTCAGACCAAAAAAGGGGGAGACAACTGAAAAGGAAAGGGGGATTTGGTTCTAAAGGAGGGACAAGTAGCTCCTAAATTTAAAATATGACAAAGAGAGACACCAGTAGGGCTGGGTGATATGTTGCATGCATAGCGTGATGAGATTAAAAATGAACATGACTATATTCCACTGAATGCTGGTTACAGCTTAAAGGAGTATGGTCAAACAGAGCCTGAACTTGCTCTCTGGCTACTCTGCCTATAATACTACAAACATTTAGCACAGTCCTTGTACCCACAAAATACTACTTAATTACTAAGCCACAAAGGACAGTCTCACAGACACACACAAACCTCTGTACAATGAATAATTTTTCTTTTAATTGAAACCATTCCATCACATAAGCTTTTCTGTGCACAGAATATAGACAGGCAGCTAATACTTAGTCTACCTTAAAGAGGAACTTCTTTGCCATCTGAGGCTTCCCTCCAACCACTTTGCATATTATTTTCTATATACTGAAATTCTTAACTTGCCAAATATGCTGCAGAAATCTCCTTCCAATAAGTCTGGCTACAGCCATTTTAATTGTGGGCAGCTGAAGCTGCTGCCTGTTCACTTCCTGTATTTACACAGACACACACACATAACTATATATATATATATATATATATATATACAGTGCCTTGCGAAAGTATTCGGCCCCCTTGGACTTTGCGGCCTTTTGCCACATTTCAGGCTTCAAACATAAAGATATAAAAGTGTAATTTTTTGTGAAGAATCGACAACAAGTGGGACAGAATCATGAAGTGGAACGAAATGTATTGGATATTTCAAACTTTTTTAACAAATAAGAAACTGAAAAATTGAGCGTGCAAAATTATTTAGCCCCCTTAAGGTAATACTTTGTAGTGCCACCTTTTGCTGTGATTACAGCTGTAAGTCGCTTGGGGTATGTCTCTATCAGTTTTGCACATCGAGAGACTGAAATTTTTGTCCATTCCTCCTTGCAAAACAGCTCGAGCTCAGTGAGGTTGGATGGAGAGCGTTTGTGAACAGCAGTTTTCAGTTCTTTCCACAGATTCTCGATTGGATTCAGGTCTGGACTTTGTCTTGGCCATTCTAACACCTGGATATGTTTATTTGTGAACCATTCCATTGTAGATTTTGCTTTATGTTTTGGATCATTGTCTTGTTGGAAGACAAATCTCCGTCCCAGTCTCAGGTCTTTTGGTCCTGTATTTGGCTCCATCCATCTTCCCATCAATTTTAACCATCTTCCCTGTCCCTGCTGAAGAAAAGCAGGCCCAAACCATGATGCTGCCACCACCATGTTTGACAGTGGGGATGGTGTGTTCAGGGTGATGAGCTGTGTTGCTTTTACGCCAAACATAACATTTTGCATTGTTGCCAAAAAGTTTGATTTTGGTTTTATCTGAGCAGAGCACATTCTTCCACATGTTTGGTGTGTCTCCCAGGTGGCTTGTGGCAAACTTTAAACGACAAATTTTTTGGATATCTTTAAGAAATGGCTTTCTTGCCACTCTTCCATAAAGGCCAGATTTGTGCAGTATACGACTGATTGTTGTCCTTTGGACAGAGTCTCCCACCTCAGCTGTAGATCTCTGCAGTTCATCCAGAGTGATCATGGGCCTCTTGGCTGCATCTCTGATCAGTCTTCTCCTTGTATGAGCTGAAAGTTTAGAGGGACGGCCAGGTCTTCGTAGATTTGCAGTGGTCTGATACTCCTTCCATTTCAATATTATCGCTTGCACAGTGCTCCTTGGGATGTTTAAAGCTTGGGAAATCTTTTTGTATCCAAATCCGGCTTTAAACTTCTCCACAACAGTATCTCGGACCTGCCTGGTGTGTTCCTTGTTCTTCATGGTGCTTTAAACGGACCTCTGAGACTATCACAGTGTAGGTACATTTATAAGGATACTTGATTACACACAGGTGGATTCTATTTATCATCATTAGTCATTTAGGTCAACATTGGATCATTCAGAGATCCTCACTGAACTTATGGAGAGAGTTTGCTGCACTGAAAGTAAAGAGGCTGAATAATTTTGCACGCCCAATTTTTCAGTTTTTTATTTGTTAACAAAGTTTGAAATATCCAATAAATTTCGTTCCACTTCATGATTGTGTCCCACTTGTTGTTGATTCTTCACAAAAAATTACAGCTTTATATCTTTATGTTTGAAGCCTGAAAAGTGGCAAAAGGTCGCAAAGTTCAAGGGGGCCGAATACTTTCGCAAGGCACTGTATATATATATATATATATATATATATACATACACACACTCACATCACTGCTTGTCTGCACATTTCTCCTCTCTTGATGAATACTCATGGATCTCTGCAGTCTCCTGTTATCTCCACCCTCATCCAGCCCCCTCAAGCTCTGCAGCTCTCCTATCACTCACCCCTCCTCCCTTGCTGACAAACTCTCACAAGAGTCAGAGAGAGAGAGCTGTGAATGATGTCATTAGCCTAGGCTAAATACCAGACAAGAAAGAGGAAGTGGGCTGTATAAGGTATTTACTGGCAGAAAAAAAATGTTTTACTATCCAAGGTTAAAACAACAAGGGCAGATGATTTAATAGACGGGAAGATGAAAAAATTACCTTTAATGAATAATGACCGAAGAGCCACTTTAATGTACGTAACGTACAGCACACCTTACAGACTGCAGTGGTCAAGCATATATAATATGATGCCCCTCATTTTACTGGTTAGTGGTTGCACAAAAATGGTCCAACATCAACAAGAGAAAAAAATGTTCTGGCATCAGTGGGAGGAAAAAATGTTTTGGCATCTGTAGGAGGAAAATACGGCCCAGCGTCAGCGGGAGGAAAAAGTGTTTTGGTGTCAGTGGGAGGAAAATATGTTCTTGCATCAGTGGGAGGGAAAAAAATGACCCAGCATAAGTGGAGGAAAAAAATGTTCTAGTGCCATTGGAAGGAAAAAAATGGCTCAGCAACAGTGGAAAGAAAAAACACACTGGGTCAATGAGAGGAGAAAAATGTTCCGGCGATATGTCGCATCCTCACCACCTGTTTATTTCTCAAAATATCGCACCACTGTGCTGCAAGCTCATGCACTGCACAGTGGGTTGTGGTGCAGCCCTATTCACTTGAATGGTTGCGGCTGCATGCTCTTGTTCAGGTGGATGGTCAGGGGGTGGTAAAATCATACCGCCCTGCCCATTTGCATGTATGAGCCCCAAAGAAGGGGTGGCCCCTCTCCACCCCCAGCTGAATGGACAGTAAAGAGCAGCAGGAGACTGATTAGGTCTAAACAACACACCTCACTTGTTCCCAGTCCTGTCTCTTCCTCTCGGTGTATAGGGGATTGCAAGAAAAGTTAAATGCAGGTACTTATACTGGTTACATTAAAAGGAATGCATTTAATGATTTATCAGTAAATACAGAGCTGCAATAATGTATGATTTTTATATCTGCCTGGAGTTCATCTTTAATGCAAGCATGTAAAAATTGTCTTATATGCAAGAGAGCTGATGTTTTTAAATAAAATTCTCTTTGGATAATGATATACATAACTATTCCTCACACTTTGCCCAAGCCCTATCTAGCCATTCTTCCTCTTATAATCAGTCTGGTGTTATTTTCGCCCAGTGCTGCAATATCATACAAATCAAAGTGACCACTAGGTGGGAAAGCCATAAATGTCATCAGGCAAAACTTGACTTCTCTACACGAATTATGGTATGCAGCTATGCCAAGCCTCCCACTCATCCAACACCTTCTAAACTTGTGACAGCAGCTTCTATGCCTCCCCCATTCCTCCTCTCTGCCCTGTCACTGAGCCTTCTGCCCCCACACACTGTCAAACACCAGTTATTTTTACTAGCATGCAGATATGAGGGGAAAGTTGGAAAGATTTCAGAATCTGCATTGCTTGCTGTTTCCACATGCTAAACATTCTCTACAATTATCTCATGTATAGCAAATTGTCTGTAATCATATGTGGCAAATAGTAATATAGAAGATGGGTGGCTCGCAGCACTCATCTAGATTATGATTGCAAAGTTCATGGTAAACTAAACTGTTTTAAGCTTAGCTTGACTTATTTTACTGTTCCTCAATTATATTAAAGTATGTGTCTCTTTAACCTACAGTATGCGTACTGTTAACCAAGAAGGCAATCTTAAGAGTAAAGCCCCGTACACACGTACCGAATGTCGGCCGAACGATCGGCCGTCTTTTGTCCGGTGACATCCGATTTTCCTTCCTTTCCGTTTTTTGAATGGAGGAAAAATAGGGTTCTGTTCCGTTCCAAAAAACGGAACAGAACTGAAAGGAAGAAAATCGCATGTCAGCGGATGGTATTCCGCTGACATCCGCAATGCCATTGACTTACATTATGTCCGTAAATCATCCGCAAAAAAATAGGATGATTTGCGGACATACGGAGCGCCCGTGTGAAAGGGCCCTATCTCTCTCAGGCACAGACTACTGAGCTTAGAGAATACTAATTTACTTTCCTCCTGTGAATTGGGACACCGACAATCACAGTTCTCAAACTAAAACTTGGGAACCAATGCATGTGGTTCCTGATCATGTGATTGTCATGATATCCAATCATGGAGATCATATGCAGGCTGGGGGTTTGTTTAAAACAAACTTCTCTAGCCTGCAGATGGCACTGTACTTCTATTTTTTGTGTATTTGCTGTGCACAGAGAAAGAGTTACAGTGTTAAAACCGGTCTTGCACCAAAATGGAAGGTTCCTTTATTCTTTTGACCCCCTCTCCCCCATGTAAAAACATTAAACATACCTTCACGTGTAAGGAACACATGTCAATGTCAGTCAAAGTATGTAATATGTAAACAGAGGTCATCGAGTCTCCTTATGAGGTTCCATCATCCGTGATACTCTTCTTATTTTCCGATTTTACAACACACATCGGTAAGGGGGGTGTTGCTGGAGAATAGATAAGTCATGTCCGAAATAATTAGTCAAAATAGGGCAGGTGAGTGAGTGGAAGGGTCAGAATAGTATCAAAAATTTGAAAAATGTATATTCCTAGCGGATTCTGTTTAACTTGAAAATGTGATAGGATTACATTTTTGAAGTTTATAAGTCTTTTAACTATTCTATATTAAGATTTTACTATATGCATACAATCTTTATTTTCCAAATTCAAAATTAAAGGGTTAGTTCAACTCTACAGAGATAGAGCTCCTATGATGGTGGGTCAAACATCAACAGCTGGGAAAGTCTTAAGCTGGATACACACTATACAACTTTTGTTGTTGGATTTCCTTTAGATTTACCTTCAACTATGTAGTGCAAGGGCCTGCCTGATTGCATACAAATTTAAAGTGTTTATGTTTGACCTCATAGTATATGGTTTTGGTAAATCTAAAGGAAAAAAATCTAAATCTAATTGTATAGTGTGTATCCAGCTTTAGAAATGTCATACAAAGCAAGGGAGGACAGGGAACACCATCTCTCTGAGTTTTTTGGCATAGCTTCGGGAGTATGCAAATTTTCTACACTCATAGCAAAGTGTAGACCCTTAGTCAAAGCATGAAGAACATTAAATAAAAAAGACAAGATTTTGCTAGAACATTGAAACAGTTTGATTGAAGAATGCATTTCATCTTATTTACAAAGGACAGCTTATGACTAGAGCAATGGACCAGTTTTCCATCTTCCAGAGTAATGACTTCACCCCTATTGGGTTTAAATTAAACGTCTCTACCCCAGGTCTAGCATTGGACATGTGACTTGCACATAGTTGTTTCTATGGCAGTATCTGTTTAACCTCAGTCTATTCAGTCCTTTTGGTGATGTAAATTCAATTTTACCATTTCTATGATTACATTGTGATACATTTTATAAATAAGAAAATCTAAAATGCTAGATATGCCAACAAAGTGCATTCTGTTTTGAAAGAAATGTAGACTTGGTTTTTTAACAATGTTGGGGAGCCAAATGAATCATCTTTGCCCTGGGCCTACTTATGTCTAAAGTAGATGTAAAATCTAACAGTGACATCTGACATTTAGCACTGAGTAGCAAACTATATTTTTTTTAAATAATTTTTTGTTTTCAAATTTTCTTTTTTTCATTCATAGATGCATTGCAGTGCTCCTCATCTTCTGCAGCCAATTCCCATTCCAAATGCACTTCAGCGATGGCTGAATGGCATTTTTCAGGGTTGGTTTTCTGATGATGGCAACAGTAAACCAGATGCCTGTGTAATCTATGTTGAAACAAACAGTTATAGTGTCCATTGGAAGCCTGTCAGGGTGGCAAGGCAAGAGTAGTATTGAGGGAACAGTACAGAAGATTGTCATTCTACAACAGGAAATGCCTGAATAAAGGACCTTTGTGGTAGGATAACAAGGTGAAAGCTGAAGATTTTGAAATATTGAAAATGACTTAATTTTACACCAACAATTAAATGACACATTACATGAACGTGGAAATAAAGGCAGGAATAATTACCCACAGTATGCTCCTACCGGTGCCAGGTTTAGACCTTGAGGTGCCCAGGGCACTTCAAGTTTGGAGGCCCCTCAAATTAAATTACATGGCAAATAAAAAAGTGAACTGAATTGAATAAAACGGTATTTATTTTTTAAAAATATAAGTTAGGTCTTGAAGAAGACACTTGTCTGATTTTCTATATAAAAGGAGAAGATTGCCCAGCGGGACTTTATATGAGGTGGACCCAATAGTCATAATACTCAAGTTGAAATGTATCTGGTTTATTGTGTAGAACCGATATACAAAAGTAATACAACATGAATATTTGACAAACACAAAACAGAACATGGTCACTCGTCAGGAGTAGGGATGATCGAACTTTTGAAAAGTTCGGTTCGACCAGAACACCCGAACTTTCCGAAAGTTCGGGTCCGGATTCCAGAACCCCATTGAAATCAATGGGACCCGAACTTCGGTAATCAAAAAACACCATTTTGAAGCCCTAAAGCCCAATAAATGCCCCTAAAAAGTGTCTAGGGTTCTGGGTCATGCCCCAGGGACTATAAATCACACAAAAAAAGTTCTTAAAAATTGGCGTTTTTGATAGAGAGACAATTATTGAAAAAAATTATTGAAAAAAAAAAAAGATTTCTTTGGATTTAGTGTCTGAGGGGTCTAAAAAGTGTACCTGTGAAGTTTCAGCTCTGTAGCATGTCCAGAACCAGAAAAAAAAAGATTGTTTGTTTGTCTTAGAATTGCAGTACAGCAGGGATATGGCTCCGCTATTTTCACACCTGGCCGTTTTTGTTGCAGGCGTTTATTGGGCTTTTTTATGGACGTCTTTGGAGGCAGGCATGACATCTGAACTTCTTTGTAGGGGTATATATACACACACACATATATGTATATATACACATACACACATATAGGTGTGAAAGTAGCGGAACCCTATGCCTGCGCTAATGAAATTATTTGCAGGCATAGGGCTCCGCTCATATCACACCTATATGTGTGTATGTGTATATATATATATATATATATATATATATATATATACCCCTATACAGAAGTTCAGATGTTATGCCTGCCTCCAAAGACTCCCCAAAAATGCCCAAAAAACGCCTGCAACAAAAACGCCCAGGTGTGTTGTTGCAGGCGTTTTTTTGGGCATTTTTTGGGCGTCTTTGGAGGCAGGCACAACAACTGAACTTCTGTATAGGGGTATATATATACACACACACACATATATATGTATATATACACATACACACATATAGGTGTGATAGGAGCGGAGCTCTATGCCTGCAAATAATTTCATTAGCACAGGCATAGGGTACTGCTACTTTCACACCTATATGTGTGTATGTGTATATATACATATATGTGTGTGTGTGTATATATACCCCTACACAGAAGTTCAGATGTCAAGCCTGCCTCCAAAGACGTCCACAAAAAAGCCCAATAAACGCCTGCAACAAAAACGGCCAGGTGTGAAAGGAGCGGAGCCATATGCCTGCTCTACTGCAATTCTAAGACAAACGATCTTTTTTCTATGGTGGTCACCCTGACATGGAAGAGTTTGGTTACCCTGCCATAGCAGTCAGAGTCAGTTCACCCTACACTACACTACGGTCACCCTGACACTTAACACTTTCCCTACAGAAACTAGATTATTGAATCTAACTATAGTGGAAAATAGTACCCTAACTACACTAGATATCCCTTTCCTCACACTAATAATTGCTAAATGACACTTTTGAAGCAGGAGTAACAGAACTACTTCCACTCTCTTCCACAGCCCCTGTATTACAGTGCTAGAGATTTGGCGGGGCTATGTTATATACTGGGGGGCGTATTCACTACTGATTGGCCTCTGGACCCCCTACTCACTCCAATCACATTCCTAGCATCCTCCTGCCCCCCTCAATTGGCTTTTACTGATGGTTCTGGTCCAATCACGGGCTTTTAAAGCCCAGTTCCTGTCCCATTGCATTTTGGTCGGTTCTGGTTGCCGAATTCCGAACTTTTTCCGCAAAAAGTTTGAAATTCGGCCGAATTTCGAACAGTCAATGTTCGGGTCGAACCGATGGTCGACCCGAACCGTTCCATCATCCCTAGTCAGGAGTGTAAGTGTGCAGGCAAGTCTGAAAATAAATTATTATTATTGTATTGTAGACATGCAGGATTGATGGCTATTGGAGTATGAATACTCAAAAATAGAACCCATGTGGGGAGACAACATACTCACAAATATAGCCGCGTCATTGTGCTTAAAACCAGTGCTTCCATACGGCGGCGGCCAAATAGTCCGACATGGGAGCTGAGGGGGCAGGATCCAGAGGCATTGTGTTCGACTCAAGGAGAGCAATGAGAATATGTTGCAAGTATATCAATCAAACACCTGGCCAGTCTCTAAATGAAAAAGTATACATGTGGGTAAGTGAGCAGCTACTTCCTGTAGGGTGGCAGACAAACAAATGATAATGGTCATATATATTAAATGTATCAGAGACGTGAATATGGACCAGGGAATGAAAAAGAAATAACCAAAAGGGTGAGGAAAGTGCCCAGGTTGATAAAAGTAAACCAAGTGGATAAGACATGAAATCACCATAGAGTGCATATGTGAAGTGATGAAATAAAGACATGAGAAGAGAAAGAAAAGTGGAGAAAAAGAGGTGGAGAGTGAATGGAAAGTGCTGTGAACAAATAAAGCAAGGTGGCTGTGTGCTTACCATAAAGAAATGAATGCTGTTGTTTGGTATCCACCCTTTGTTCAAAGATTGGACTGTCTGTGATCACTCATCCTCACCTTAAGTGTCTTACAAAGCATCATGGGTCCTGCCCCCAACGTCATGTCTCAGGTGGTTGTCTGATTTTCTTCCCTCAATTTTGACTGTAAGAATACACATTACATAGATGACTGGAACTGGCAAGTCATACATTACAGTTATGCATCACACTACAATATTTACAAAAAGTTTTTTTTTCCCTGCACTTAGTATCTGCTAAATCTTTAACTAACTCATCAAACTGTATCATCTTGAGGACACTGCTCTCGACAGCCAGTAGGCACAGAGCACTTAGTCTTTCATCATGGGTCAATGTGGTTCTCAGATAATTCTTTATCAGTGCCAATTTGCTGAACCACCTTTCTCCTGAACCATAATGCTCAAACATATTCTAAGAGCTACACCTGGAAAGGTATCAGCAAGCCCTTTATCATATAATAAAACTGCTTGTTGAGATGGACAGAGACACGACCAGAGCTTGGCAAAGGCTGCAAACTGGACATTTTCCTGAATGAACACACTACTGAAGTCTCAAAGGAACATATGTTTCATTTTTTTGGCAGAGGGGGCCCAGGGCAATTTCCCCTTGTGACCCCTTTAAATCCAGCACTGGCTCAGACTATCCTGCGCCCATGAGGGCTCTTGCCAGTGCCAGCATCTTCTCTCTGACTTCTTTCAGGTGCTGGTTTTCAGACACCTTGATTGCCTAGTGTGGGAGTCATTCTTCTACGGACATGCAATTGCATGGGAGTCATTCATTCCGGCACATGGCAGTGTGCCATTGCATGTCTTTTCTGCAATAAAGAGCCCACCAGTTCGTAAGTTTTTATTTTTTAGTTCCTCGCTAGGTTAACAGGTTTGGATTTTAAGTTTAAATAGACTTTAAGGAACTAGACATCTCTCAGATATGATAACCAAATGTAACCACCAACTGATACTGAAATCATATCCATCAGCCAGAAAAGTCATATTAGTTCCATACCTTGAGAAATTTGCAGTAGATTCGACGTGGCATGGCTTTATCTGCCATACCACCTGTCCCATGCAGAGGGTCCAGAAAGCTGATAAGAATATACTGTACACGCAATCATCTGATTGGTTCCTATGGCACTATTTTCTTTCCCACATGTTTTTCATAAAGCCCCCCTGTATGCACACTTCTTTCATGCTTTTGGATTCAGATTCAGCCTTGAAAATTGCAATTATTATTATACATTGTGTATGACTCACTAGTGTTTCCTAGGAAACTAGGCCTGGCATGTCTCTTTTTGCAATGTGTACCTAATGCGTATTATATAAGTAACCCAGCGTGTTACAAAAGAAAAGGGTTATGTGACTAATCACTGCCCATGTCAAGGTAGTCACTGCCTGCTTTTCAATAAACCTCAAGGAAAATTGTTCTGCTGTTGTAACTTCCAGAGCCATCTATGAAAGCATTTATACAAGCTTTTACTGTTAATTGAAGACTGGTTTTGTTAATGATACACTCCAATCAGACCCCAAACTTTTCTTGGAAATAGATGTAGGAGATAGAGCCTGTGCAAATGATCCATATTCTGGGGTTTCGGGAACATCTAATCTTAACCTGTGACATTTTTCAGCAACAGAAGTGCAAAGGAAGGCAAAGAAACAACTCACCTGTTTCTGCAATGTTGCCATCTCGCCATCTGAATTAGTGAGGGGTTGCTCCCCTATTGCCAAAAGAGACGGGCCATATTTTGGCCAGCGAAGGAGCAGCAACACAATGACAGACTAATTGTTTCTTTATCCTGTTAAGTGATGATGTTGGTGCTCTAGTGATACTGACAGGATGTCAATAGTGACAGGATAAGAAAAATTATGTGGTGATAATACCAACTAACCCGCGCAAAAGGATGTGATAAATGAACAAATATAAAATAAATGAATATGTGAATAGATGTAAAAATAGTGTAGGAATATTCCTGATTTTAGAAGCTGCAATCAGCACGTAAAAACGTGGAATATAAGAAAATGAATAAATATTGCTAGATATAAGATTGCGCTCAACTAATCACTAGTGCAAACATAAACCTTATGTGCAAAGCAAAAATATAAATATATATGTGCAAAATTACTATATATATTCGGTGTATAAATAAATATGGTGAAACAAAATTGGTCATAAGTCCATCAATAATAAATTCAAGTCCATAGTGATGGCAATGAATATCCGAAAAGGAGATGGTATTAGTGACACTTGATAGTTATTTAAACCTCCACCAAAAAGCAGGAACACCTGGTGTGTATTCAGGCTTACCGGATGGAGTGGACCCCTTAAGTTATAGGGGGTCAGCTTAAGCGGATAAAGGACATCAGAATCACAGACACTCAATAACAGGGTATATCCAAAGAACTCCAAAGGACTCCTCCTTTAATATCACTAAACCTGGGAATGGACTCCCACACAGCGTACCCAGAAAGGAAAAGGGGACTCAAATGGTGAAGTACGTATGAATAAGTATAATTTATTAAAATTGGATGCACTTACATGGTAAAGGCAATAGCAGGTGTCATGGGTCTGCTACCTAAGGGGTTAACTTAGTGTTGAGTCTGCAGCCTAATTGCAGTGATTGGCAACAGGCTGCTCTATTTAAACTCTGCAGCAGCATTATGTCCTTGCTGTCTGATCTGCAGCTTCCTGTGACCCCTGCTCCTGTTTACCTGCTTCTGTGATTGATCTCCTGTACGACCCGGCTTGACTTTGGACTTCCCTTGCTTTCTGCCTGCACCTGACCTCGGCTCCCCTCTGACCTTGTACCTGCATGCTCCTTTGGATTCCACGCTGCCCGCCTGTTGTTGACCCGGCCTGTGAACTGATCCGTTTGCCTGTGAACCCCCAGAGTGAGTGTGGACTCGGATGTTCCGTCCTTCTGCCTGCCTGCTGTTGGGATCCTTCTACCTGCTGGTTGTCTCCTCTTAAAGCATCTGGGACCTTGGAGCTACCCGTCCAACAGCTGACCCGCTAGGCCCTCATACCATTCTGCTCTCCCGTGCCACCTGTCTGCTCTACCAGGGGCCGCGAGTCAGATACGTAAGGGAGGCCTTCCTCTGCACTATCGGGCTCATCAGTCAGGTACGTGAGAAGTTGACAGTATCAGACAGCCATGTCTGAGCCCGAGCGAGGAACCTCCCCCATGGAAGAACTGTGCCGACATCTGGCGGGTCTGACACAAGCTGTTAAGGATTTACAAGAGGGATATACTCGGCTGGAAGAACGAGTTCAAATTCTGTCATCTCCCGCCAACACTACAGGTGCTACCTCATCCGCACCTGCGGTAGTGATGTTACCACCAGAACCAAGGGTACCCACACCCGAAAGATTTGCGGGTGAACGTAGCAAATACAGAGCCTTTCATAATGCTTGCGAACTCTATTTTGCCCTGCAACCCCGCACCTTTTCTTTGGAAGCAACCAAAGTGGGCTTCGTTATCTCCCTGTTGACCGGAGAACCCCAAGCCTGGGCACATCGCCTTCTGGAACAAAAGGCCGAATCGCTAAGCAACCTCACCACGTTCTTTGAAGCGATGTCCCAACTTTATGAGGACCCCCAGCAGACTGCGACGGCTGAGGCCGCAATACATGCACTTCAACAAGGTCGCAGAGCCGCCGAAGACTACGTGGCCGAGTTCAGGCGTTGGAGTTCTGATACCAATTGGAACGATGCGGCCCTTCGTTACCAATTTCGGATGGGACTATCTGATCCTTTAAAAGATGAACTGGCACGAGTTGGGATACCCCAATCCCTGGACGCACTTATTAACTTGTCAATTCAGATTGACCGACGTCTAAGGGAACGTCGCTCCGAAAGATCCTCAGGCCAATATCGGCCAACTTGGATGCTACCTAAAGTTCCCAGTTTCTCCAGCCAGACTCCTTCTGCTCCAGTCGCTCCGGGCCCGGACACCTCCGAACCCATGCAGTTGGGATTGCTTCGTCCCTCTCTCACCATGGAGGAACGACAGCGCAGACGAATCAATAACCTCTGTATGTACTGTGGGGAACCCGGGCATTATGTGAGGTCCTGCCCTGCAAAGATGCGTAAGTGCCTTTCAATCTCCTCAGTGCATGTTCCTGTTTCACCTAACCAAGCCTCTCATCTTACTCTCACCATTATGTTACAGCTCCCAGGAAGGAGTATCCAGGTATCCGTCATAATTGATTCCGGAGCCTGCAGCTGCTTCATAGACTTGACGTTTGCAGCCAAACACCTCATTCCACTTCAGCCAAAGGCCCGGGGACTAGCTGTACATCTTGCTGATGGCTCTGTCATTAAATCCGGTCCAGTCACACAAGAGACGGTCCCTTTGCTTACTATCATTGCTTCCCATCACCAAGAGTTTTTACGCCTGGATGCCATTTCATCACCTTTGTTCCCCATCATCCTAGGTATGCCCTGGCTACAGGCCCATAACCCCCAAATCAACTGGGCCACTGGAGAAATCACATTTCCTTCAAGCTATTGCCAGCAACATTGCCTGCAAGAACCTCCAGTCAACCCCTCACCCTTACTCTGCCTTGACTCAGACCTTGAATTACAAAAATCAATCCCAGTGGCTTACCACGATTTTCTGGACGTATTCAGTAAGAAGGGTGCAGAGACTCTCCCTCCTCATAGGTCCTATGACTGCCCTATCGAACTGTTACCAGGGGCTGAGGTCCCTTTCGGAAGGATTTACCCTTTAACTGAGCTTGAATTGGGCACGCTAAAGGACTATATTGATGACAACCTAAAAAAAGGGTTTATTCGCCCATCTACCTCTCCGGCTGGTGCAGGCATCTTCTTTGTTGAAAAAAAGGACCATTCACTGCGACCCTGCATAGACTACAGAGAATTGAACAAGATAACTGTAAAGAACCGTTATCCTCTGCCTCTTGTGCCCGAACTGTTTCAAAGACTGGGAGCTGCAGTCATCTTCACTAAACTGGATCTGCGGGGAGCATACAATCTAATCCGTATTCGAGAAGGAGACGAATGGAAAACGGCATTTCGTACTCGATTCGGGCACTTTGAGTACCTAGTCATGCCTTTTGGGTTATGCAATGCACCGGCCACCTTTCAGCACTTTGTCAATGACATTTTCCGTGACTATCTGGACTTGTACGTCATCGTGTATCTGGATGACATCCTGATTTTCTCCTCCTCTGTTGATGACCACCGTAGACATGTCCGAAATGTGCTAACCCGACTACGGCAACATGGCCTCTACGCCAAACCGGAGAAGTGCGACTTTGAACTTCAGTGTATCCAGTTCTTAGGTCTGATCATCTCTGTTGAAGGCATTAAGATGGACCCTCAGAAAGTCACCGCCATCTTAGATTGGCCAGCTCCTATGGACAGAAAGGGGGTTCAACGCTTCATCGGGTTTGCCAACTTTTACCGGAAGTTTATTAGGGGGTTCTCTGCTATTATCGCCCCCATTACCGAACTAACTAAGCAAGGAACCCGATTCCTCTGGTCTCCCAAAGCGCAATCTGCTTTTGAAGCCCTCAAGAAGCTGTTCACGTCAGCACCCATCTTGAAGCACCCTGACCCTGCCTTACCGTTTGTTCTTGAAGTTGATGCCTCGGAAGTTGCAGTGGGGGCTGTGCTGTCTCAACGGCAAGGAGCTAAAGCCCTACTTTACCCGGTTGCTTTCTTTTCCCGCAAATTATCAATAGCAGAAAGAAATTATGATGTGGGAGACCGCGAGCTTTTGGCCATCAAGGCCGCATTGGAAGAATGGCGTTACTTACTTGAAGGTGCAGCACATCCCATTCTTATCTATACAGACCACAAGAATCTAGAATATCTGAGAACGGCTAAGAGATTAAAACCTCGGCAGGCAAGGTGGGCACTTTTTTTCTCTAGATTCTCATTCCATATAACGTACAGGCCAGGGTCAAAGAATACCAAACCTGATGCACTTTCACGTATGTTCAACGACCCTGAAAGGTCCACACTCCCAGACACCATCCTTCCCTCAGGAAACTTTCTTGTATTACAGGAGAATCTCCTATCCCGACTCAAACAGGCTTCTGCTGAGATTGCTTCGTCCTCTGAAACCAGCTTACAGGCACAGGATGGCCTACTGTGGCATGAAGGTAAAATTGTTGTACCTAAGGACTTAAGAATGACGGTGTTAGAGCTCTGTCATGACCACAAGCTGGCCGGACACTTCGGTGCCCTGAAGACGGCCGAACTGGTACAACGCACGTTCTGGTGGCCTCAGGTGGTAGGCGACTGTAAGAGCTATGTGGAGTCTTGTACTACTTGCTCCCGAAGCAAGAACAGCAGGGTAAAGGCCTGGGGTTTACTGAAGCCATTGCCCGTTCCAGAGAGACCCTGGAAAATGATCTCAATGGACTTCATTGTGGAACTCCCCCCGGCAGAGGGTTTTTCTACCATCTTCGTGGTGGTGGACAGACTGTCCAAAATGGCCCATTTTTTGCCCATGAAAGGTACACCCTCGGCTGTGGAAACTGCAAAAATTTTCGTCAAAGAAATTGTAAGGCTCCATGGTGTTCCAGCCAACATCGTGTCCGACCGGGGTGTCCAGTTCACCTCCAGGTTCTGGAAAGCTCTGTGCGGTTCTCTAGAGATTGAATTGGCTTTTTCCTCCGCATACCACCCTCAGACGAACGGACAAACAGAAAGAACCAATCAGACTCTGGAGCAGTACCTCCGTTGCTTCTCTTCCTTCTCCCAAGATGACTGGGTCTCTTTACTCCCCATTGCCGAGTTTGCTTATAATAACTCTTTTCATTCTGCCATCAAACAAACTCCGTTTTTTGCTAATTACGGCTTTCACCCGTCCTTCCTGCCTAGTATTATACCTGAATGCTCGATCCCTGCAGTCTCTGAAACGATGAATTTCTTCTCTGAAAACAACAAACTTTTACAAGAGACTATGGCCAAGACACAGGAGTATAATAAAAAGATCTTTGACAGGAAGAAGCGAGGAGAACTAATTCTGGAACCTGGCAACCAGGTATGGTTGTCTACAGTAAACTTGAAAATGGCTTGCCCCTCAAAAAAATTGGGCCCTAAGTTTTTGGGTCCCTTCCCTGTTAAGAGGAAGATCAATGATGTAGCCTATGAGCTGGAATTACCCGATTCACTTAAAGTTCACCCCGTCTTCCATGTGACTCTGTTGAAACCTGTGGTTCCGAATCCTTTTCCTGAACGAAATACTGGTCCACCAGAGCCTGTAATGGTCAATGGAGAGGAGGAATTTGAGGTGGAAACAATCTTGGATTGTAGAAGGAGGTACAATCAGGTTCAGTACCTAATTAAATGGAAGGGGTATGGACCAGAAGATAACTCTTGGGAGCCTGAAAGCAATATTCATGCTAAGGAACTAATGCAATCCTTCAAGAGATCCCATGCCGAGAAGTTGGCTCAATTGGGCATCCGGAGGCTGCCCTTTAGGGGGGGGCAATGTCATGGGTCTGCTACCTAAGGGGTTAACTTAGTGTTGAGTCTGCAGCCTAATTGCAGTGATTGGCAACAGGCTGCTCTATTTAAACTCTGCAGCAGCATTATGTCCTTGCTGTCTGATCTGCAGCTTCCTGTGACCCCTGCTCCTGTTTACCTGCTTCTGTGATTGATCTCCTGTACGACCCGGCTTGACTTTGGACTTCCCTTGCTTTCTGCCTGCACCTGACCTCGGCTCCCCTCTGACCTTGTACCTGCATGCTCCTTTGGATTCCACGCTGCCCGCCTGTTGTTGACCCGGCCTGTGAACTGATCCGTTTGCCTGTGAACCCCCAGAGTGAGTGTGGACTCGGATGTTCCGTCCTTCTGCCTGCCTGCTGTTGGGATCCTTCTACCTGCTGGTTGTCTCCTCTTAAAGCATCTGGGACCTTGGAGCTACCCGTCCAACAGCTGACCCGCCAGGCCCTCATACCATTCTGCTCTCCCGTGCCACCTGTCTGCTCTACCAGGGGCCGCGAGTCAGATACGTAAGGGAGGCCTTCCTCTGCACTATCGGGCTCATCAGTCAGGTACGTGAGAAGTTGACAGCAGGGCATAACAAGGTTACAATCGCGGTCTCCGGGTTAGGAACGCCTTCCGTGTTCCATCTGCGTTCCACCGGGAGCCGGAAATGACGTGGTAGCGCAGTCACAGTCCTACGTTCTGACGCGTTTCGTCAGCTCGTAATCTGACGTCATCAGGGTCATCATGACAGGCTCACTAGTAGATCATAAGCTTAAAAAATAAGTCTTGCAAAGCTTTTGAAACTTAAAGTAGAACTGTGGGCAAAACTTTTTTTTTCATTTTGGATCAAGCAAGGAAGGGTTACAACCCCTGTCCGATTTTCTTTTTTCCATCTGTTTCACATAGTCAAACAGGAAGTTAGAGAAAATCCCTGCAAATTAAGGGAATTCCTTGGGGACCCCCAGGTCACCAGAACTAGTGCCCCCATTGAAAGATCCACCCCCCTTATTACTTTTTCGGGGACAACCTAAAATTTGGTATTTTTTTTCTTTTACTTTTACTTTTAATGATAATGGTAAACAGGACAAATAGAGAGAGAGAGAATCTCCTTAACGGGGCACAGACAGCAATAAAAAACTGACAAGCATTCTTATCCCTCTCCACTCTTTTCAAAAAAGAAAAAAAAAATTGCCTTAAGTTATACTTTAATGTAACTTTAAGGAAACCAAGTGTGTGTAGCAAATCAAATTAAAATCTGTCCTCCCATTGCTAAGCAGCATGGTCTGATAATTTAGCCCTCCCTTTCCGACAATGTTGCTAGGAAAGAGCCAGATTTGTTAGTGACAGGTCTGGTATCTGGCAGCAGGGACCACTCTAAATACCAGCGATGTTTTTCACTTTTATGAATGAACAATCAGCACTGTAGGGCTGTGTCATACAATACATGGTACTTCTAACTGCGCTGATTGTTCATTCATAAAGTGAAATATCACACAGTGCCGCGGGGCAGTGTGATTAATCTGCAGTTTCTTGTTATACATCCAGGACACCTGCAAATAGATCAAATAAGCTGAGTATACACAGACCGAAAATCGGCCGGTTCATCAGAAACCGGCCGACTTTCAGTTCGAATGTACTGCTGTCTGTTTAACAGAAGCCAGCCTAACGTTCATGCTGGAACACCAGCATTCAATCAGCGCTTGCAGTCAACGGCTGCAAGCACTGATCTGTGTACTTTTGACAGCAAGGGAATCTCCGCTTTCAGAATACATTAGCGTTGCAAGGGAGATCCTTGCATCACATTTGTGTTGATGCAAGGATCTGTCAGGCTTTTTTTTTTTTTTTTTTTTTTCAACCAGCTAGTTGAACCGAAAAAAAAAAAACTGCACATGTATACCAAGTTATAGTCTCACAGCACAGACACGTTTATATTATGATTACAAAATCAGCACTGTCACTGATCATTCATTTGTAATAGTAAATGATTCTTAGCAAGGGGATAGGGTCTCAGTGCTGGCTTTACCCGCCACCCACACAGGATCACCTATAAATTGGGCTTCAGACTGGGTTGGAGCTACAACCAGCATTAAAATAAATAAACAGACGCTTTTACTCCACAACATGTCGTGGATCAGAATAGGATTAAATAAATGTTTAAAAAGAAAATTTGTGAGAGTTTTTTAATTCTCAGATCAATCAGAACGTATTCATATTCCTGCTCAAGCCCACTGTAGTCTACAGAAGTGCTTCATACAAAAACATGTGGATTCATGATTGAAGGAGACAATCAATGAATACCTACTTGCATTTTTGCCCAAAAGTCTTCTGAAAGCTTTACACTTTATGTACCCTATACCCTATATCTGGACAATACATCATTGAATAAAGAAAAAAAGCATTCAAAGTAGATATTAAGTGAATCCCATGGATTTAAAAAACTAGAACATCCAGAGAGGCAGGCAACTGAAATCAAATGCAAATTTATCTTGTAAAAGTTGAGCTTGGCACTGCCTTTTCCAATCTCCTCCTTCAGGAACCATTCTCAGTAAGCGTCGTCTTACCTACATGTTACAATATTACATTTAACATATGTTTTCTATCATTTGCACATTGAATACATTACACCATTCCCTGTCTAAAAAAATGTTTTTGCTAGCCATTGACACACTTTGCTGGATAGGAATATAACTTTGGTACAACTTAGTCCTGGAGTGGGGGGGGTCTATCAAAGCCAACAGTAGGCATGTTGTGGTACTTTTTTTTCTTTTAAAATGGCTTACAGTTTTACTCTCAGTATTGCCTGAATTGTTTTTGCATTCTAATAAACTCAACAATTTTCTCTGATACGGCAATGCAACAATGTTCCTTTTCCGATGCTCAGCCTACCTTTCATCATCATATGTCACTGTGTAATTATGATTACATGGTAACATATTATCAAAGCTCAGTGAGAATTATGAAAGTCCCACTGTTTCACTGCTAACGTTAAAACAAGGGCAGCTCCAAGAACAAATCATGAAAGTCCTGGCCTGTCAATGGAAATTAGGGACAACTGCCAATTAGGTGGAACCTCAGCTGATTCTGCCTGTTGGTTCCAGCTTACTGCTAAGTGTACACAGCAACATTTGGCAGCCCGCCTCATATTTAGATTAAAGTTGACCATAAAAATCTGCAGGCTAGGAGTGAGATTCTAACAAGCCAAGACAAGTCTACAGCAACACACAGGCTACACTGTATATTGAACAGATTGTGCAGCAAAATATATTATATTGTTGTTGTGTCCACAAAGTTCTAAAATAGGTTCCATTATCACTCTCACACAGAGGTATATGTGTGGCATACAAGGCTCAAAAGTTGATTGTTATAATACAACAATATTAGTGTTAACCTTAGAAAACAAGGGTTTTTGTCATGTGGGATGAAAGAATAGCAAGGCAATCAAACAAATGAAGAAATAAAAAAAGAACAGTACATCACTGAGAAATGGAAACTGTGCAAAACCAAAAATATTGAGTATGACTAAAGATAAACAATCATTTTATGCAAGTTAGGTAAAGTGGTTGAAAACCTCAGACATGAAATATGAACAAAGAATATCGCTATGAAGTGTGTACTTGTCTCAATTAAGAGCACTAAAATGTTCATTTACTAAAGGCAAATATACTGTACACTGCAATGTTTTTTACAAACAGGAGTGCTTTACAGTAATCCCCCGCTACATCGCGGTTCAGTTTTTGCGGTCCCGGTAATTCGCGGTTTTTTTTGTAATGTTATTTTACTATATAAATCATTAAAAATTAAAGATTTTTGTGTTTTTCATAGCTCTTGCTCTGTCTCTAAGTATCTTTTATGTGTTTAAATGAGTTTCTATTGTTTTAAAAGTGTGTTTAAAGATCTTAAAATGCTTCTACACGTACAGTGACAGTAAAAAAATCATGCCTACAATGCATTTTAATAGGGTTTTTCTATTTCGCGGAATTTCACTTTTCGCGGCTGGGTCCGGAACGTAACCCCCGCAATGGAGGGGGGTTTACTGTATTGTTATTAAAAGTAGAACAATATCAAAGCATACATATTGCCATGATACAATGCCTGGTTTATCTTACAGAAATAAATACATTTTTCAAAATAAAATGAATCCATCCAGAATTTGTTGCATTTATGCCCAAGGAATACGTAAGATTAGCCCCCATGCACACTGGACGTTTTGGAGCTGCTGTTAGCAGCGTCAGACGTTTTTTTTTGCAGCTGCAGAACGCCCATCCATGTTATTCTATGGACTCATGCACATATAGAGCTTTTAGGAGCTCCAAATGGCATAGGCATTTTACAGCTCCAAAAAAACCCAGGACCTGTGCATTCTGGAGCTCCAGCGTCAAGCTGCAAAAATGCCTGACGCTACCAAACGCGGCATGACGCCCGTCAAGCAGCATCAAGTGTTTTTTTTTTTTTTTTATTTGATTGGTCACTGTAATGACCTGGAAATCAGGAAATACAGAAAAAATGTGATTGGTGACTGTAATCACATGGAAAACAGGAAATACATGCCCACATTACCCAAGAGACCTTTGCCCCTGTTGAGAAGTGTGGAAGAGAAGAAGCATGGGCGTACATGCTCTGAAAGTACCCCAACGTAGGACGCTGGGATACAATGGGATGTATCCAGAATCTACTCCGTCTGCTGCTTCTCTCCTCCTCCTCCATCTGTCTCCTTCGCCGCATCCTACGCAGAACAATCAGCAGGATTGCCTCGTCGATTTTTTGAATCACAGGATCCATTTTCCTCAAAACAATCTCCCAAAACTCACTCCTCAGTTTCTCCTCACAAAATGGCATAGTCATGTGATATTTCACATATTTTATGGAATTCTGGGTAATATGGGAGTGAATTTATGTAAAAAGTTGTGGTTAGTTAAAAAAACGCTTGTTAGCGCTGACGCGCCCGAACGCGCCTTAACGCGTTGTGACGCCAATGCAAAATGCGGCTTGAGGCGTGTTTTTTACGCCGCTTTTTCCTGGCGTCAAGAAACAGCTTTGGAGCTCATTTTTATGACGCCTGTGTGCATGGAGCCTAAAGGATAGATCAGTCAATAGAATGCATCCAGGGACAGAGGCATATGCAATAGAGGGGAGGACAGAATAAGTAGCGGGAGGGGGCAGAAGAGTGGAGAAGGAGGGGGGAGGGAGGACGAAAGAGGAAAAGGGAATAAGGGCCCAGATGCCTCTCCCAATACCCTAGTCAATATGCCCGGTACAGTGTTATACAGATCCAACAATTAGCTTCAGGTGGGAGTCCATGGGGACCAAACCTTGTTGTATTTCCATGTGCACCCCCTATGTATATAAGGAATCTTATACATGGGCAAGGCCACATTAATCATTGCTTACCAGAAGGATAGAGCTGGAGGGGTGAGGCCCATTTTATTAGAATCTCCTTTCTTGCATAATACAGGAGATAGGAGATCAGCAACTGTGGTGAGAACGTTGGGCATCAACATGAATCCCTAAAAGGCTAACTCCAGTGATAAAGGTAGGGACAACTGCAACCTAAGATTTATTTCTGAGAATATGTCTGATCAAAATGTTACAATTATTGGGCAATCCCAGAACATATGGAGAAACGATCTTACATGTATCCTACATCATGGGTATGAGGGGTCTTTATCTTGGTAAATATGATGGAGTCTTTAGGGAGTATAATAAACTCTGTGTAAAAATGTTACCTGGATTAAGTTATCCCTAGAAGAGATAACTAATTTAGGGCCTTGTTCTCCCAGTCCTCCTTAAGGCAACTTTCACACACGGAGTCCGTCAGGCGGACTCAGTTTTTCTCAGCGGGGGATCGATCCAGCAATCCCCCACTGAGCAGGTGGATGACAGCTGTGTCTCCACGCTGTGTGCGGAGACACAGCTGTCAGGTCCCCATTCTTCTCTATGGGGGAATCAGATGGGAACGGACCGTCTGTCCATTCTCATCTGATCTGATCCGCCAGACAGATGGAAAATAGGGTTTCCATCCGTCCGGTTTTAATGGATCGGATGTCAGCGGACATGTCTCTGCTGACATCCGATGCCCCATAGAGATGCATGGGGCGTCTGTTCAGATCCGCCAAAAAAACTGACAGGCGGGTCTGAACGGACTCCCTGTGTGAAAGGGGCCTAAGTGCACTTTAATGTGGTTGTAAAGCCTGTGCCTCTATGCATTAAGGTGAAAAACCTTCTGTACTGCAGCTACCCCCAGACCCCCCCCCTTTTTTCTTACCTGAGTTCAATCTGATCTAGCAATGTGCACAAGCTCCAACTGTAGCCTCTCTCCTCATTGGACAGAATAATAGAAGTGGGAGCCAATGGTGTCAATTAAATCCAGTGACACAGGAGCGGGTGGTGGGGCTGAGTACCACTGTCTGTGTCAATAGATGCAGCAGCAGGACTCAGGAGCGAGCCTGCTCTATGCAAAATCATTATTTAAAAAAAAAAGAGGGTTTTCTCTAGATTTGAGGGGAAGCTCTGCTGGTTTCTATCATCCAATCATGTACAAACAAAAATGCTGTTTTTTTATTTTCCTTGGATGTGATTGAGTATTCTTTGCAAAGTAAAGTTTTACCTCATTTACTAAGTTCATTCCTGTCTGCTGCTTCATTCCTTTACTATTAGCATGAATCACTTCTGACAGATTTTCCCGACACCAAGACAGAAAAAAGGGTAACGGGAAGGGACCTCCAGCAGATTGACAGCCTTAGCTCTGATCCTGTGTGAAGGTCCCTTCTCTCCAATCAACTCTCAGAGCTCTCCTCTCTGAGCTCTGCAAATTGTAACTTCAGCTCCCAGCCCCCTGCTTTTTGAAAGCTCAAACTGTATAAATGATGGACTTTGAACAGACGAAGCGACGAGAAGACTGCAGATAAATAGGTAAAACTTATGTAGTAGTATTTGGTTCCTCTCTGTGTATCACTTGGGGCCAGTCACTTCACTGGGTATATGTAAAGGTTTACAACCACTTAAAAGCGGAACTGAGCTGTATCTGAGCACCCCAAACTAAAACTATTTAATTTATTTTTAAAACCCACCCATCTATTCATGCCTCCATGCTTTATCTTGTTGAGAAATCACTTTCAAAAAACACCCCCTAGAATTTCTAGCTGTGGTAATCTTGAGTAAGTGCAACATTTACTTCCTGGAATCTATCTGTCCTTAGCTCAGGCTTGCATCTGTGGACATCTTGCATAAACTTTGGCCATCTTGAGTAATAGCAGCATTTACTTCCTTGAATCTATCTGCCCTTAGCTCAGGAAGGAGCGTGTGCTTAGCTGAGAAAGCTCTTCTTCCTCTCCTCTGAATAAAAGAAAAAATATGCCCATGAAGATGCATGAGATCATTTAGTCCAGTCCAGAAATCAGGAAGCAACTGAAGAAATATAGCAGCATAAGGGTTTAAGAGTAACTCCACCTTTGTTTAGAGAAAAAAACATTTCCCTCTGTGTGATCTATGTACATTGCAAGGATTTTAACATATTTTGTTGAAGATTCCTACATTTTGTTATTCTGAAGAAATAGCTGTTTGTTTGTCTGTGTTCATGTGAAAAGTGAATTTGTTTGGCAGTGGTTTTGTAATTATCAATAGGCAGCTGCACCTGCAGGGCTCTAATGAGAAAAGTGGCAGGGTCTACATCCCTTTTTTATTTTCCTTTGGGAGTATTTAACAAAAAATGCAGTTTTTGTTGCAGGGGATGCTCAAAATCAAATTTGTATCTTTATGCAGACTTTGGGGAAAATCAGTAAGCCGATCACACAAGCAGGAAATGACATGTCTGGGGGGTGTTCTGTACACCATTTATGTACAGAACTCCTCCATGTAGCCATATTGCATTGCTCTGAAGATTGAAAAGAACATTTTCAAAAAGACTGTTGCAATGTGGTTCCTTCTGCTGATCCCTACAGCAATGTAGTGACAAAGGACCGAATCACAGAGGACAGCAGAGGATCCGGAAATCTGACACTCCTGGAGGTGATGGATTCAGCGGATCTTCTGTCAGTGGTTTCTCTTGACTACTGCAAACGAAAGCAGGAGGTGGATAATAATTTTCTTTACAAGGGGCCCTTTTGTTTACAAATTGATTTTAGCAAAAGGCTCACTTTAAGGCCCCTTGCACATGAGAGATCTGATCAGGTTTGGATGTCTGCTTTACAGCGAGACCTGATCAGACCCTCTGTTCTTCTCTATGGAGCGCCGGGTCTGATCCAATCTGGCAAAAAAAAAAAAGGGACCCAATTCTCTCTGGCTAGCCAGATCAGAGGGCAGTCGGGAGTAATCCGGTAGCCGGTCCATTTACAGTACATCCAAATGCCCAAAGAGAAGAGTGGGCTGTGTCCATGTCGCTCTGCATAAGCAAAGCGGGCATGGACTTGTCATCTGCCCTCTCTGCTCAGCAGGGGATCAGAGGATTGAGCCCGCTGAGCAAAATGGCACACTGGATATTCCCTAAATGCCTTTCTACTGGCAGCAGAAAAACGTTGGACACTGGTAAACATGTGTACCAGGTTTAGCCGCGTTTTACCAGCGCTTAGCAGCGTCCATCGCTTGGATGTTAAAGTGGGAGTAAACTCCCTTGGTTGATTTTTACCTATAGCTAAGCCTATAATAAGGCTTACAGTGGGGAAAATAATTATTTAATCTCCTGAAAATGTTGTAAGTTTGCCCACTTACATAGAAATGAAGGATCGTTACATTTTCTTATAGGTGTATTTTAAATGATAGAGACAGAATATCAACCAAAAATCCAGAAAAACACATAAAACAAATGCTATAAATGAAGTTGTAGTTCAGTGAGTCAAACACATATTTGATCCCCAAGCAAAACATGACTTAGTACTTGGTGGAGAAACCCTTGTTGGGAAGCACAGAGGTAAGACATTTCTTGTAGTAGGTAAGCAGGTTTGCACACATCTCAGGAGGGATTTGGGTCCACTCTTCTTTACAGATCTTCTTTAAATTCTTAAGGTTTCTTGGCTGCCTCTTGGCAACTCAAAGTTGCAGCTCCATCCCTAAATTTTATATAGGATTAAGGGCTGGAGACTGACTAGGCCATTCCATGACCTCAATGTGCTTCTTTATGAGCCACTCCTTTGTTGCCTTGGTATTATATTTTGGGTCATTGTCATGCTGGAAGAGCCATCCACTACCCATTTTCAGTGTTCTGGCTGAAGGAAGAAGGTTCTCATCCAAGATTTTACAATACATGGCCTGGGTCCAGTTGATGCCTAAGAGCTCAATTTTGGTCTCATCTGACCACAGCGCTTTCTCCCAATTATTCTCTGAATCATTTAGAAGTTCATTGACATGACTGTAAATGTGCCTTCTTGAGGAGAGGGACTCGCTGTGTTTGGAAGAAGAAAAATTCTGACTATGACCCTAAGAACATCATCCCTACACCCAAACATAATGCTTTGGGGCTGTTTCTCTGGAAAAGGTATAGACCGACTTTGCTGCAATGTGGGGGCAATGGATGGGGCCATGTATTGTAAAATCTTAGATGAGAACCTTCTTCCCTCAGCCAGAACACTGAAGATGGGACATGGATGGGTTTAACCGCATGACAATGACCCAAAACATACTGCCAAGGCAACAAAAGAGTGTCTCAAGAAGAAGCACATTAAGGTTATGGAGTGGGCTAACCAGTCTCCAGACCTTAATCCTTTAGAAAATTTATGGAGGGAGCGGAAACTTCGAGTTGCCAAGCGACAGCCATGAAACCTTAAGAAATTGGAGATCTTTAACCTCTTAACAACGGCCGGCCGCAGTTTTACTGCGAAAGTTTGGCTCTGTCCCACAAACAACGCTAGTGGGGGTGTGCGTGCACCCATTCACCACAGGGGAAGAAGATCAGCGGGTCCGGCGGCCGCAATTGCCGCCGGGCACCCGTGATCGCTCTTCGTGGAGACAGAACAGCGCTCTTCCGTTGTAAACAAGGCGGAGCTCTGTTCTGTCAGTTATGAACACAGGGGTCCTGTGTTCCTCTTATTTAGGAACACAGGTCTCTGTGTTCATGCAGAAAGTCCATCCCCTACACAGTCTAGAGACAAATTTAACCCTTTGATAGCCCCTGTTTTTTCTCCTTCCCTGCCAGTGTCATTAGTACAGTAACAGTGCATATTTTAGTACTGATTACTGTAGTATTGTCACTGGTCCCCCCAAAAAGTGTCAAAAATGTCAGTTAGGTGTCCGATCTGCCTGCTGCAATGTCGCAATTCCGCTAAAAAGTCATGTCTTTCTTGGGGATCAAATACTTATTTTACTCACTGAACAGCAACTCAATTTATAACATTTGTATCGTGGTTTTTTCTGGATGGTTGATATTTTGTCTCTATCATTTAAAATACACCTATGATAAAATTGATAGACCCTTCATTTCTTTGTAAGCGGGCAATCAAATCTGCAGGGGATCAAATAATTATTTTCCCCACTGTACCTATAGGTACAGTAAATATCTCCTAAACATGCAGCGTTTAGGAGATTTTTACTTTAGATGCAGCTGGTGATGTCAACGGCTCATGCACTCTGAAGGAATGGCATACCTGTGTCCTTCCTTTGGAGCCCTGTGCCGTAATGTTGTAAAAAGTGACTCCTGCGCGCATTATCGGGGCTCGGCCTTTCATACTGCTGAAGCACGTGAATCCAGGAGGTAGAATGGGTGAAGATGGAAACGCCTAAAGTGGTAGCACCGCTGGAGGGCTTTGTTTTTAGGTAAGTCTGTCATAATCAGAGTTGTATAAAGTACTCGAAACCCATACTTGAGTAAAAATACAAGTGCTCGATCAAAAAGTGACTTGAGTAGAAGTGGAAGTGCTCGATCAAAAAGTGACTTGAGTAGAAGTACTAAAGTATTCAACATTTTTTGTACTTAAGTATTGCAAGTAATTTTTTAAAAATTTTGCTACTCAAGTACTGAAAGTAAAAGTACCAGTAGTTTTGAAAAAAAAATTGCTACTCAAGTACTAAAAGAAAAAGTACAAGTACTGTGTTATGTAGTTATTAAAGAAAGAAGTCAAAAGTTTGAACATCATATTGTTTTTTATTATTTCAAATGCAGCTTTTATTTATACATACAGTTTTTTTTTCCGTGTGCGCTGATAATACACATGTTTTGAGCTTCATGAAACCTGCCATCCACTGTTCTGGCAGTGGTAATTTTTATACCGTAATTGTAACGAGTAACTATGCAGCACAAAAAAAAAATATCGGAGTAGAAGTATTGAAATCATCGAAAAAATGTAGTGAAGTAAAAGTGGAAGTAGGAGAAAAAAATTCTACTCCAGGAAAGTACAGATACCGCCTTTCGGTACTTAAGTACAGTAGTGAAGTAGTTCTACTTAGTTACTATACATCTCTGGTCATAATGTGCTAATATGCGGTACATACCAGCACATTATGACTTAAACTGCCCGGGCGTTTTTTTTTTTTTTTTTGCTGCGGTTTACTACTGCTTTAATTCCTATAACTGGCCAGAATTTTACCTAAACTCTGGCAAAAGTCTATGTGTGCATGGGCACATAGGCTTTTATTAGGTTGTATTTAGAAGCTTTGGCAAAAAAGATGACAAAAGCTCCAAAATTGTGAGTTTAGGAACAGCAGTGTACATGAGGTCCTATTTTATATCAGCACAAGAATCAGCGTGATTTTTTTTCCCTAGTTAACTTCATTCTCAAAGGCACAGCAACGCATATTACTTTATTTTTTGTTAGTGGGCTCACAGTATTTCATATATGCCAAACACATCTTTCACCAATAGCTAATCAAATTCCTAGTCTACACACTGTTAATATTCAGCAAGTGGTATCAGGCTCACACTTTTCAATTTAAAGAAAATGTGCAGCAGGCCATTCTTAAAAAGGTATGCAGAAGGCTATTCATTATTCTTGCCATACACAGCTCAAATGTTGTCGGTTTCCTACTGAGTTGACTTAAGTGGAATTTTACCCATAACAATTTGACAAAAAATAATGTTCTTTAGCAAGAAACATACATTCCACATTCAGGGCTGGCCCAAGACACAAGACATTGTGCTGCCTGGGTCCAAAAATGAAATGCTGCGCCCCCCCCCTCCCCCCAAAAAAAAAATCACAACCACCAAAGGGCCCACACAATTTTATTTTATATCATGATAATTAAAACTAAAATTACATTTATCAGGAAATCAGATTTATATGCAACAGCACCTTGTCTACATACACAATTCTATGACCATTATGTTCAATTCCAAACCACAAACTCCAGTATTATTTTGTTTGTCTGAATGTCTGACGTCATTTCGCACATCGCAATCACATATGGAACGTTCCCCGGAGGAGACCCTCAGCCTCCTCATACTCATCAGTTTGCCTTACGGGCAGCAGTATGAGATGGGAAAATGCCGCCCATAACGAGCCGCAAACTGATGACACACAAAACTACTGGGGGAAAAAATCTTGGGCATCAATTTGCTGCCCCTCTCAAAGTGCTGCCTGGGTCCAATGCACCCAGTGGGACCTATGTTAGGGCCAGCCCTTTTCCCCATTAATAATTATCAAAACTAATGTATGCTGTAAATTGCTTCCTCCTGTTTCTTCCTGCTGAAGTCTGCCATTTTGCTGAAGCCCAGAGCCCCTGAAAAGCAGAAAATCACAGAGTGGATCTAGACCCATCAATTTACCAGATTCAAAAAACAGTTGAATTCCTGGAATGCCGGGATTGCTGTCACATTAGCTTGTGTCCTCAACCAAACTGTAAAACCATAAAATGGCTGGTGTCATAACTGATCAAATGTGCAGCACCATGTCAGTTTCAGATCAAACAGAAGCAGCTTCCCTGGCTGTAAAGGATAGGAGGGTTCAATTCTGCTTTAAGGCTGTCAGCAGATTGGCCTTTACAAATTCAGCAGTTCCTAAAAATGGAGAGCAACTGAGCATGTGCAGAGCAGAGTGAGACAGTGCATTACTGGATTTTAAACAGTATAGGTACCTATTTTTAATGTTTTACATAGCTATAAGCTGCAAAAGGGGCCAGCCTGAAGGGATCTAGCAGGGCTTAATTTCCTGACTAAAGTTCCATTTTAATATCAAGCCGTCTGGAGCCCTGTAAGCACAAACTTCGATTGCAGCAGGTAAAAACTGTTGAAAAGTGATTACAGCCTGCCAAATGCAGTCACTTTTCAGGTATTCTGACAGCCACAGTTGTTGGCGGAAGCTATTAAGGCGATTGGAAAGGTAAAAAACAAAACAAAAAACCCAAAACATTTTTATACTGATAATGGAATTGCACAGAGCGGCTGCGATCCTCCTCTTCTCTGGTCCCCAGCCAGGGCTGCTAGCCCCTCCTTTCTGTCTAGCGCCCCCCATGGGAAGCCATGGGGGCAATCATGCATGCTCGCTCCCGAGCCCCGCTGCTGAGTCCATTGACACAGACAGCGGGACTCGGCCCCGTCCCCTGCTACTGGCTTTGATTGACAGCACTGTGAACCAATGGCTCCCGATGCCCAAGCAAAGCCAGACAGGCCCAGAAGTGAGGGGAGAGAAGATCTGCAGATGTGCACAGCGCTGGATCGCTGGTAAATATATGGGGGATTGAGGAGGGATGCTGATGCCTTATTATTTTTTACCTTAACCAGTTCTGGACTGGAAGGATTTGCCCCCATAATGACCAGGCCATTATTTGCGATTTCGCACTGTGTTACTTTAACAGAAAATTGCGTGGTTGTGCGACACTGTACAGGAACAAAATTGCTGTCCTTTTTTCCCACAAATAGAGCTTTCTTTTGGTGGTATTTGATCACCTCTGTGAATTTTATTTTTTGCGCTATAAAACAAAAAAAGAGCGACAGTTCTGGAAAAAAAATATATATATTTTTGCACATTCTGCTATAAAACGTTCCCATAATTTTTTTTAAAAAAATCTACGTTTTTCAATTTTTTAGGCCAATTTGTATTCTGCTACATATTTTTGGAAAAAAAATCGCAATAAGCGTATTTTGATTGGTTTGCGCAAAAGTTATCTTGTCTACAAACCAGGGGAACGATTTATGTCATTTTTATTTATTTTTTTACTAGTAATGGCGGCGATCTGGGATTTTTAGCGGGACTGCGATATTGCGGTGATTGGAACCCTAACTGACACTTTTGGGGGGACCAGTGACATGACTACAGTAATCAGTGCTAAAAATATGCACTGTTACTGTAATAATGACATTGGCAGGGAAGGGGTTAACACGGTGGTGATCAAAGGGTTAAATGTGAGCCTAGGGGAGTGTTTTCTAACTGTATGGGGGATGGGCTTGTGAAATGATCATATAGACCTGTGATCCTATATAGAAGGATCACAGGTGCTCTGTGATCATTTCAGAGAGAAGAACGGTCGGCTGTGTCTACAACAGCTGACCGTCCTTCTCTCTCAGCGTGGAGTGATCGCGGGTGCCTGGTGGCAATTGCGGCCGCCGGTCCCTTGGATCAGCACCCCTGCTGCCTAGTGGGGGCGGTAGCGTGCCGGCAGCGGGGCGCGCACTCGCCCTCCAGCACCACGCGCGCGACTGAGGTAGGGCTACGTTGTTTTCTGCAGTCGAGCCAGCCTGCCACAGTAACTCTTCGGTGGGCGGTCGACAAGTGGTTAATGCAAAGAATGCATTAAGAAAAAAAACATGTTTAGGCTTTTGAACCACTTTAGGTTTACACGGAATTTATTGAGTTCTCTTGTTCAGCCAGCGGGGCTGAATGAGAGAATTTGAAGCGTGTGTGGATAGCATTAGAAGGACCAACTTTCACAATCTCTTTGTCAGAAATAGACAGAGCTGCTGTGAATTTTACATCTTCCCTTCTATGCTTATTCAATTCATCTTTTTTTTAAAAACAACCGAATTGGGTCATTTTCTGTCTGACCTTTTATTTCAAAATAACATTTTATGTCAGCCAGGGCATTGCCAGGGGAAACCGTCATTATAAAAAGAGAATGTATTACTTCTGAACTGTTCACCCTTATTTTTCCTTTCATTTTTTTTTTACATTTTTTCCTATCTCAAGGGGTATTGCAGTTGTAATCCCTTTTTAATCCATTTTTGTACAAATTTGTATTTAGTGAAATAAGGTCATTTTGTTAAAGGCCATAGTCTATATAGAGAATGGACTGCTTCAGAACTATTCACTGCTGCTTTTTTTTCTTTTCACGAACGCAAGCATTATTCCAGTTTACAAAGCTGTGACCATATTGGGGGAGATTTACTAAAACTGGTGCACACAGAATTTGGTGCAACTGTGCAAAGTAACCAATCAGCTTCTAACTTCAGCTTGTTCAATTAAGCTTTGACAATAAGCCTAGGTTTACACTGAATGCGGGTTTGAAATCGTGCGAGTTAAGCCTAGTACACACGCAACGATTATCGGCCGACCGATCGTCTGTCTTTTGTCCAGAGTGGTGTTTTGTTGGAATGTGCCTAGACTGCACACGAATTTTCTCGCCAGACAAAATTCTACTTCAGAAGTGATGTCATGTGTTGGTTTGCTTTCTTTGTGTTCTTTCTTCTCTGAGCATGCCCAGACTTGCTCATTCGATTTTTCCCTGTCGAAATCTGTACTGACTGCACGAAAATCGGACGTGTTTTGACGGCGGACAAAAATTTTATAGCCTGCACACCAGATTTTTTTCGGCCGAAAAGTCAGAGTCGGTTGTTGGAAGCATCATACTAACAAGCCGAAAATCGGCAGATCGGTCGTTGGATGAAAATTCCCTGCCGATTTTCGACGCATGTGTACGGGGCTTTAGGCTGAACTCGCACAATTTCAAACCGGCATTTCAGTCCAACTTTGGGGACGATTTGAGAGACTTCTGTGCGGGTTCATGCACAGATGTCAATTAAAATTGCACCCGAAGTCGCCAAAAGTAGTGCAGAAGCTGGTAAGGAAAATTAGTGCACTCAACTGAATAAAACAAGTGAAATATACAGATACAAATAAATACGTATAAAATGTATCTGGTGAACTGAACAGATACCCCTCTATAACCATAAATTGAGTGCAAACAAAGGTAATTCCGGTTCTGATAATAAAAAAGTCTCTCAACATAAATGTGATATGAAAGTGACTCCTTCACATGGACGAATGTGGTGAATGTGACTCCTTGCGGACAAAGTAAAAAAGACACTACAGTGTAAACCACTCCCCGTGATGCAGACATAAACAGTGGAATGGCTCCTTACCAGATCCCACTTCAATACTGCATGAAATAAACCAACAGGGGGAAATCCCAAACGTAACTCTACACCAACAATCTGTGTGTCGCCGCGTGCTGTACAGGTGAATAGATGGCTTCTTACCAAATAACCATATAGGGCAGGCTTCAAGATATACGCTCCATAGGCAGACTTCCCAGAAATGATGTCCCAGGTGAGTTCCCACAAATCCCACACTAATTGGCTTGTTTCTCCTTGTGGATGCAATGGTCCAAGTATTGGAGGCTTAGCCCTCCCAGTGTGTGTTTCCCTGCACACACTGTCACTGCGCACCCGTGCAGAAGCTACTTCTGGTAATCAGTGCTGCGCCACAAAGTCGGCGTCGCACCGATTCAGAAAGTGCCATTGTCGGCAATAGGCTCCGATTTGGCAGGTGATTGACATGTCAAATCACCTGTCAAATTGGCCTAATGTGAACAGAGGCTAAAACCTGGAAGCTGATTGGTTTCTATGCACAGATGCACCAGTTCTAGTAAATCTCCCCCATTCTGTCTGCACCATAACATGTCCCGTGTATGTGTTTCATTATGGAAGCATGTTGCTTCCAGATCTTTCCACCCAAGACAATGAGTTATAAGAAGTGTCCTGCCAAATCCAGGAGGATGCTGAGAATAGCCGGCCATAACATAAGCATAATAGTCGTAAGAACACTGTCTATGAAGTGCAGTCTTTTTCAACCAGGGTGCCTTCAGGTTTCCTTAGGGATGCCTTGCCAAAATGCCTAAAAATTGCATACAACCTAGCAGGCGTATCAAGCCTACTGCTTAGTTATACAAAGCCACAGGTTTTCATGTTGCAACATTACAACCTTCTAGCTGCCAGCATCCTAACAACCAATGCACTCTTTACAACTAGAGGAAAACAGATTTTGTCTACAAATACGGAAAGGTTTCTTCATGGTAAGAGCTGTGAAAATGTGGAATAGACTCCCCCTCTAGCCAGCTCAGTAGATTGCTTTAAAAAAGGCTAAATTCTTTCCTAGGTGTACATAACATAAATGGGTACTAATATTTATAGGTAAAGTTGATCCAGATAAATTTTGATTGCCTCTCGAGGGATCAGGAAGGAATTTTTCCCCTGCTGTAGCAAATTGGATCATGCTTTGCTGGGGATTTTCGCCTTCATCTGGACCAACTGCAGGTATAGGATTGTGTATATGGGATTGTATGGTTGGGTTTTCTTTACTGTTTTTTATTGGTTGAGCCAGATGGACTTGTGTCTTTTTTCAACCTAACTATGTAAGAATGACTTTATTGGTTGATAAGGCTGGCCATACACTGTTCAGCAGGAACCGGCCGAGATTTGAACCATTAGTGGGCAGGCTGAGTATACCAAGTTGATCCATCAATCAACTTGGGTACAACCAGCCTGCCGGATTCGCTTATGATTATCGCAAGCGGCTGCTATAGCCGCTAGCGATAAATACTGTCTTCTCCCCGCGGGGACGGCTTCCCCCGCCAGGAGAAGACAATGGCCCGGTAGGAGGGATTCCCGCATCAACACTGTCTGTGTTGATGGGGGAATGAAGCAAAGTTGTTTTCTGCAACCCTAGAAATTTGCATCATATATGGACGGCCTAAGGAGGACGTCAGGCACCTGCACAGCATCCTTGTTTGCACCTGCACAGCATCCTTGTTTGCCCCTTCCCTGCCCCTTTCTATCAGCATTTGGGTCACAATAGCTGAGTGAGGGAAAGAAACTGAGCGAGAATTAAAAAATTGAAATACTAGTCAGTACCAGTGTGGAAAGGTGGATTTGCTTTGGAAAATAAATCACCTCTAATGTTGGGGGTCCTATATGTGTGGATGCTACTGCATTATGTAAAACAATTTGTTTCCTTTTTTACATTTTAGAATAGGATGCCTCAAGATTGTGCATAATTTTAAAGGGTGCCTTGACTGATAAAACATTTGAGAAATGCTGATGTAGTGCTTAATCATCCACAAAAATATTCTCTTACAATACCACATCCTGTGAACATGAGGGAGCTACCATGTACTTTAGAATATTCACTGACAGCTGAACAGAATGAAAACAAGCAGTTTCAATAGCCATATTACTTTGGATTAAAAGACCTAAAAATACATGAGCATATTAAACTCCTTACTTGTGTTAAAGTGACCATGTCATTAAATGAAATGTTCCCAATCTCAAACCTGTAAAAAAAACAAAAAAACAAAAACATTGTAAGACTTCATGTACACCATACCTACATTTACTGCAGGCGTAAAATCATCAGCCCTGGCTTCCAAGTGTGTCGCTTGGAATCTGGATGTTTGGGTTCAGGGACTAGATGATTTACTTTCCTCTGATACTCCTGTGGAGATCAGGGAATCTCTCCCCCTGGTCGTCAAGTCTGTAGCATTTTTAGCCGATGCAGCAGCAGAGACAGTTAAGTCTGTGGCCAGTTGAATATATTGAAAAATTGAAACCTGCGCCTTTATAGCAGCGAACTCTGAACACCTGAAATGCTGGAACAAATAATATAAAACAAGAGTCGTGCTAAATGTGCAGAACTGTGAACTCATATAGAGAACTAAAGTCCATAAACCATGCGTAACACCAAAGGCTAAGACAGAGGGATAAGACCATCAATACAGTTCCAAAGAGATAACAAGTAGATGAAATGAAGTTCATATGGTCGTCCACCCAGGTGTATGTATATAAACACAGACAATCAGTGAAACCTCCACCACATGAAGCCTCTTACCAGAGGAAGGAAGGGTTAAAGCAGTAAGTAGTTATGGGACTACTATCACCCATATCCTGCAAGGCAGCTCCTAGAAAGTCCACCCAAACTTGTTCAAAAGAAGCGAACCATCTGGGATGAATTCCAAATCCACTGGAATGGGCTGGATCCACCTGAGGTGAACGTAATACAGCAAAAGTGTAAATAGATGACACCAAGGCACAGGGCGGGCAACTCCGGTATTCGGGCGTGATAAGGAGTGTAGACTCAGCACCTCCCGAAGCTTTTCGTCCACCGACGTTGTCAAGGGGGTATGACGTCATACCCCCTTGACAATGTCGGTGGAGGAAAAGCTTCGGGAGGTACTCCTTATCACGCCCGAATACCGGAGTTGCCCGCCCTGTGCCTTGGTGTCATCTATTTACACTTTTGCTGTATTACGTTCACCTCAGGTGGATCCAGCCCATTCCAGTGGATTTGGAATTCATCCCAGATGGTTCGCTTCTTTTGAACAAGTTTGGGTGGACTTTCTAGGAGCTGCCTTGCAGGATATGGGTGATAGTAGTCCCATAACTACTTACTGCTTTAACCCTTCCTTCCTCTGGTAAGAGGCTTCATGTGGTGGAGGTTTCACTGATTGTCTGTGTTTATATACATACACCTGGGTGGACGACCATATGAACTTCATTTCATCTACTTGTTATCTCTTTGGAACTGTATTGATGGTCTTATCCCTCTGTCTTAGCCTTTGGTGTTACGCATGGTTTATGGACTTTAGTTCTCTATATGAGTTCACAGTTCTGCACATTTAGCGCGACTCTTGTTTTATATTATAAGTCTGTGGCCAGAACATCAGCCCTTATCAACTGCTCTAGACAAGCAATCTGGTTAAAATCTGGGGAGGGGGACCTTACCTCCAAGAATAAAATATGTTTAATTCCCTTTGAGGGCAAGTTTTTATTTTGGTTCCCGTCTTCACAGAAGGTTGGAGACCCCAAGGCAAAAAGCCTTTTCGTGGCTTCCAGAGGAAATCTAATTTTAAATCGGGTATCCAACAGACTAAGAAAAAGTGGTCCTTCAATAAAGATAAAGTAAAGGCGGGGGGCACTCTTTGCTCCTTCAGCCCCTACGAAAGGTTCGCTGTGACGCCAAATTTGGTGTGAGAGAAAGGTTGACTTGGTTTGCCAAACAATGGGCAGAGTTCATCAAGAATTTTTTTGTCCTCCTACAGGTTAGAATTCAGAACACCCCCTCCCCGGAGATTTTTTCTTACCCATCTGCCCAGGGATCTGGAAAGAAAACAGGCCATGTAAGATCTGATCTCCCTCTGGGAGTTGGAGCAAGTGATTTCTCCTTTTCCGGATAATCAAAAATTTCAGGGGTTCTACTCCCATGTTTTCCTTTTGGAAGACCATAAACGTAAGCGTCCTAAACAAATTTTTAGTTTACAGATTATTCTGGATGGAAAACACTTATTCAGTCAGGAATATGTTGCTTCCAGAGGTTTTTATGGTGACTCTGGATCATCAGGATGCTTATCCTAATGTGCCAATTTGCCAGAATCATCAAAAATTCCTGAGCTTTGCAGTCCTCATGAAAAACGGTCCACTCCATTGGCAGCTCAGAGCTGTTTCTTTTGACCTTTCTCGAAAATTATGGCCAATTTTTGAATGCAAAAGATTTAAATAGTCCCCTATCTGGACGATTTCTTGATCTTTGCTCAGCAGAAGGAGGACCTCCTAAAAAATCTAGAGTTGGTTTTGCAGACCTTCCAAACATTGGGCTTGAAGGTAAATCAAGAAAAATCTTGTCTGGGTCCTTCCAGTCTGTTCCCTTTTAAGGTTACCTGATAGATACAGTAGACCAAAAGATCTTTCTTCCAGTAGAGAAGGTCTCAAAGCTTATTCTCTCTGTGCAGAATTTCAGGTTGCTCCCACAGGCCTCCCTTCGCCAAATAATGCAGTTGTTAGGCCTAATGACCGCACCAATCCTGGGAGTGCCATGGGCCCAGTTACATTCCAGAGCCCTTCGGTTTTTTTAGATCAACCCGTTCTTCTACTAAACAGGGATTCTCTCAATCTGTCCTGGTGGGAGCAGCGGGAACATCTGCAGAGACGGAAGCCATGGGCACAGCATTTCCCAATAAAGGTAACCACTGACACCAGCAGGTGGGGGTGGGGTGCTCACTCAGAGGGCTAGCAGGCTCAGGGGGCTTGGCTTCTGGAAGATGCAGCCCAGTCTTCCAATTTCAGGGAGCTTCTGGCAGTAGGAAGAGCCTTAGTTGCACTGGACTCAAGGATCCAGGCAAGGGAGCTGTTGGTCCTTTCGGACAATGCCACGGCCGTGGCCTACCTTAACAAGCAGGGAGGTACCCGCTCACACAATCTTCTATACTTAAGTCTGCAGATTCTGAGCTGGGCAGAGAACCATGTTACTTCCATCAGGGCAGTTCACATCAGTGGCACAGCAAATACTCTAGCGTACTATTTAAGCCGAGTGAGTATCAGCTGCAGCAACTGGGAGCTGAACCAAGAAATCTTCCAAGAGATCTCTCTAAGATGGGGTCTTCCTGCAGTGGATCTTTTTACAGCCCATATGAACAGGAAGCTTCTGACCTTCTTCTCACTGGAGAGGGAGATGGAAGCATTGAAGACAGATGCTCTTGCTTACCCATGGAAGTTCAGTCTAGCTTATGCCATCCATCCCTTCAGTGATACAAAAGATTTCCAGGATCAAGCGGAGGTAATCCGAATTGCTCCTTGGTAGCCGGCCCAGGATAAGTTGATTTTCCGCTCTCTTGAGACTCTCAACAGCTCCCCCCTGGGCCCTGCCGGATGGAAGGGACCTTCTCTGGCAGGGGCCAGTATTCCATCCAAACCCTCGGATTTACCGTTGATGGTCTGGAGGCTGAGCGGCATCTTTTACAGTTAAAGGGGTGTTCAGAAAAGGTCATACTACTCTGGACAGCCGTAAGTTGGTCACAAGAAAAATTTACAGTAACGTTTGGAAAACTTTTGTTTCCTGGCAAAAGAAAATTGGGGTGGATTCCTTTTCTATCCATTGTGTGTGGGATTTTTTACAGGAGGGAGTGGAAAGAGGCGTTTTTGTTAGTACACCTAAAGTTCAGGTTGCCGCCCTGTCACTTTTCTGGGAAGTCAGGCTAGCTGAGGAGCTGTTAATATTCCTCTTAGCTAGAGCCAGGCAAGCTACCAGATTATTTAAGCAGGTGCCCCCTTGGGACTTGTCTTTGGTTTTGAACACTCTTACTAGAGCTCCTTTTGAACCTTTGGATGAGTCTTCCTTAAGTTTGGTTACCTTTAAGACTGCCTTTCTTTAAGCCATCACTTCGGGGAGGAGAATTTCGGGTTTGGAATCCCTCTCCTGCAAAGACCCCTTCATAAGAGTTCTAGAAGATAGAATAGTGATTAAACCTGACCCTCGGTATTCACCCAAAGACTCTTCCGGTTTTCATAGATCTCAGGAGGTAATCCTGCCTAGTTTTTGTCCCCCCCCCCCCCCAAGAATTCGGAGGAGGAAAGGTTTAGCCTTTTGGATGTAAGAAGATATCTTCTGCATTGTTTACAGGTTTCTAGTAATTTTAGGAAGTCATCTCAGCTATTGATTTCCTTTAGTGACCAAAAGAAAGGGATCAAGGCCTCTAGAGGCTCAATTTCCAGATCGATCAGGGAAGCTATTTTCACAGCTTACAAGTCCTTAGGTCAGGCCCCTCCTACTAGGGTTTGGGCTCATTCTACGAGATCTTTGGCCACATCATGGGCAGAAAGAGCAGGAGCATTGTGGGAAGAAATATCCAAGGCTGCTGTCTGGTCCTCTTGTCATGCATTTATCAAGCATTACCGAGTCCAGATACTCTCCAACCAGGACCTCTCCTTTGGAAGGAAGATTTTACAGGCTGTCGTCCCTCTCTAAGGTATAGAATCTTGCTTATCCTCTCAAGTAGCTGTCCTGTAAGATGAAGGGGGAAAACCCCCGTTAGACTTACCAGTAATGGCATTTCCATGAATCTTCCAGGACAGCGTCTAGATTCCCACCCTATTCTTTTTTTACACTGGTCTCCTTATTTACATTGGTGGTGGTGTTTTGAGAGTGGTTCTATTATTCCTGCCTGGTACACATTGGTGGAGGTTTTCTTGATCTTCATAACAACTGAGGGTCAGAGGAAAGGGGAGGGCCTTTTAAATTATGTCTGATTTGTGTTTCCTGTAGAGGACAGAGCCAATCATCTCTCAAGTAGCTGTCCTGGAAGATTCATGGAAATACCGTTACTGGTAAATCTAACAGGGGTTTTTCTGGTGTCAGTAAAATAAAATAAACCCAATCATTGGTGTCAGTGAAATAAAATAAGCTCTATTTATGGTGTTGTTAAATAAAACAAGCCCCCTCACTAGTGCTGGGGAATTAAATAAGCTTGATGGGAATTAAATAAGCTTGATAGCTTGTGTCTAGAAAATAAAATAAGCTTCATCGTCAGCAAAATAAAATAAGATTTTTTTTTTTTGCTGACACTAATAACACCATCAATGGTGTCTGAGAAATTTAAAAAACAAAAAGCATCATCATGGGGGTCTGGGAATCAAATTAGGCCTCATTTTTGGTGTCAGTGACACAAAATATATCCCATCACTGGTGCTAGTGAAATAAACTAGGCTCCATTGCTGGTATCCTTGAAATAAAATAAGCTCAGTGAAATAAAAAATATTGGTGTCAGTTGAATAACATTAACCCCGATGCCAGCGTCCATGAAATACAGTAACATAAGTTATATCGTTGGTGTCAGTGAAACAAAATAAGCCCCATTTCTAGTGTCCGTGAAATAAGAATCTCCATCGCTGGTGTCAGAGAAATTATTTTTGATGTAATTTCACCCACTGATACCAAAATGGAGTATCAACCCTTTCACTAACATCCATATTGGGGTACCTATTGTGCCAATATTCTCAAAGGTGGGGCGCCAACAGCCCTATGTATGCCAAAGATGGGGCATCATTCCTCTCTTTGGCACCATGCATCCCACTGATGCCAATGATGTGGTAGCATTAATCCCGCTAAAGTCAACAATGGGACTTCATTTTTTCCACTGATGCCAACAAAGAGACACGATTCCTCCTACTGACGCCAAAAATGGGTGTCATTGCTCCTACTACATAGTTACATAGTTAGTGAGGTTGAAAAAAGACATCAGTCCATCCAGTTCAACCCATGATGTGTGTGTGTGTGTGTTTAATGTTAACCGTACATTGTATACCCCTGTACGTTGTGGTCTTTAACCACTTAAGCCCTGGAAGATTTTACCCCCTTCCTGACCAGGGCCTATTTTGCGATTCTGCACTGCGTGACTTTAACGGACAATTGCGCGGTTGTGCAATGCTGTACCTAAACGAATTTGACGTCCTTTTTTTCCCCACAAGCAGAGCTTTCTTTTGGTGGTATTTGATCACCTGTGCGATTTTTTGATCATGCACTATAAACAAAAAAAGCGCGTCAATTTTGCAAAAATAACAATATTTTTCAAATTTTTTTAGATGAAATTCCCCCCCAAAAAAATGTAAAAATCAAAATTTTTTAACATTTTCAGCCAATTTATTTTATGCTACATATGTTTGGTAAAACAAAATCGCAAAAAGCGTATTTTGATTGGTTTGCGCAAAAGTTATCGCGTTTACTAACAAAGGGAAAGATTTTTGTCATTTTTGTTGTTTTTTTTTTTAACGCGTAATGGCAGCGATCTGCAATTTTTTTTGCGGTACTGCGACATTGCGGCGGACAGATCTGACCCTTGACTGACATTTTTGACACTTTTGGGGTTACCAGTGACATTACTACAGTAATCAGTGCTATACATATGCACTGTTACTGTAAAATGACACTGGCAGTGAAGGGGTTAACTTTTTTTTGAGAGGGAGGGGTTATGTGTGTCCCTAGGGGCGTGATTCTAACTGTGATTGGCTGTGGCTTGAGGTGTAGGAACAGTGATCAACAGTCCTACATAGTAGGACCGTATGATCACTATTCAAACACAGGGGAAAATGACAGGCGGCTTGTTTACATTAGCCGCCTGCCTTTCTCCCGCTCTAACGGACGATCGCGAGTGAGCGGCGGACATTGGGTCCGCCGGTCACACGCGCGCGGGGGGGTCCGTGACCGCACAGGAGCGGAAGCGCGCCTCCGGCAGCGCGCACTCGCTCCCTAGACCCTCACAGGCTAGTGACGTAATACTACGTCGCTTTGCCTGTGAGGGGCTGACCGCCACAGTAAATAGTCGTGCGGCGGTCGGCAAGCGGTTAAGGTGACCGTCTAATCATTTTTTTAAACTATCGATGCTCTCTGCTGATACCACTGCTTGTGGAAGAGAGTTCCACATCCCCCCTGCTCTGACAGTGAAGAACCCCGTACGTATTTTAAGGTTAAACCGTTTTTGCTCTAGTTTTAGTGAGTGGCCACGTGTCTTATTGTATTCCCTTTCTCTGAAAAGTTTGTTCCTTACGCTAGGTTCACAAGTACAGTATTTGTACATTGATATCATATCCCCTCTCAAGCGTCTTTTCCAGAGAGAATAAGTTCAATGCTTGTAGTCTTTCCTCATAGCTTAGATCCTCCATTCCCCTAATTCTTTTTGTTGCCCTTCTCTGGACTCTCTCCAGTTCCAGCACATCCTTTCTGAGGACCGGTGCCCAGAACTGGACAGCATACTCCAGATGTGGCCGGACCAGAGTCTTGTAGAGTGGGAGAATAATCTTTTTTTCTCTGGAGTGAATCCCCTTTTTTAAACATGCCAGTATTCTGTTGGCTTTGCTTGCAGCTGCTTGGCATTGCATGGCACTGCCAAGACTGTTGTCCACTAGGACCCCCAGATCCTTTTCCATCTTAGATTCACCCAGCGGTTCCCCTCCTAGTAAGTAGCTTGTGTTCGTGTTTCTGACGCCCAAGTGCATTACCTTACATTTTTCAACATTAAACCTCATCTGCCATGCAGTTGCCCACCCCATTATTTTGTTCAGGTCTGCTTGTAAGGTTTCCACATCCTGTATAGAAGTTATTGCCCTACTTAGTTTAGTATCATCCGCAAATACAGAGATTGTTCTAGATATCCCCTCCTCTAGATCATTAATGAATAAATTAAACAGGACTGGTCCCAGGACAGATCCTTGGGGGACCCCACTTTCCACACCCGCCCAATCCGAGTACTCCCCATTAATCACCATCCTCTGGACTCTTCCCCTGGTGCCAGTTCTCTACCCAGGTACTCACCCTATGGTCCATACCTATGTACCTTAGTTTGTACAGTAAGTGTTTGTGGGGAACTGTGTCAAATGCCTTTGCAAAGTCCAGATATACCACATCCACAGGCCTTCCTTTATCTAGATGGCAGCTAACTTCATCGTAAAGGGTTAATAGATTGGTCTTGCAATAATCCATGCTGATTATTACTAATAATACAGTTTTCATTACTAAAGTCTTGTAAATAGTCCCTTAACATCCCCTCCAAAATCTTGCAGACTACTGATGTTAGGCTGACAGGTCTATAGTTACCCAGGATATATCTCGGCCCCATTTTAATTATTGGTACCATGTTGGCTTTTTTTACAATCAGCTGGCACCATAACCGTCTGTAGGCTATCTGTAAAGATCAAGAATAAAGGTCTGGCTATTACCTGGCTGAGTTCTTCAAGAACCCTCGGGTGCAAGCCATCCGCTCCCGGTGATTTATTTATGTTAAGTTTCTCTAGTTTAGTTCTAAGTCTATCTTCTGTTAACCATGGGGGTACTTCCTGAGGTGTATTATAAGCTGGGTTAGTGTAGCCCCCCCCCCCAATTCTTTTGTGAAGACTGGAGAGAAGAAATAATTTAGCACTTTCACCTTCTCACTGTCCTCTGTGGCAAGATTCCCTTCATTGTCTTTTATGGGGCCAATGTGTTCTGGTCTCGCTTTCTTACTATTTATATACTTAAAGAATTTCTTGTTTTTTTTTTTTACTCTATTCCGCTATATATCTCTTGTGTTCTATTTTAGCACCTTGATTTCGCCTTTACATTTCTTATTGCACTCTTTGTATTGCTTGAATGCTGTCAATGACCCCTCAGCCTTGTATTTTTTAATGCCTTTTCTTTAGTATTTATATGCATTTTTTTATATTGGAGTTTAGCCACCCTGGGTTTGCTTTTGCTTTTTTAAAATTATTCCTCTTTGGAATGCACTGGCCAATCCCTATGTTTACTATGTTTGCTCTTGAAGCCAATGATGCTAACAATGGAGCATCTATCCTTCTAATAATGCCAATGCTGGAGCACCATTATTCCTACTGATGTTGATTGATAATTGGAACATAATTCCTTCCACTGGTGTCAACGATGGGGCCTCATCTCTCCCATTGATGTCAAGGATGGGGCCTCACTTCTCCAACCGAGGCCAACCATGAGGCCTCATTCCTGCCATTGACACTGATGGGGCCTCATGCCTCCCACTGATGCCAATGGAACATCATTTCCCTCACCAAGGCCAACAATGGGGCCTCACTCCTTCCACTCAGGCCGTCTACGAGGGTCTTACTCCTCCCACTAAGGGCCTTCTAATGGGGCCTCTTTCCTCCCACCGAGGCCGATGATGGCGCCTTATTCCTCCCACCGAGGCCAATGATGGGGCCTCATTCCTCCCACTGAGGTCAATGATGGGGCCTCGTTCCTCCCATGGAGACTGACGATGGGGCCTCATGCCTCCCACCGAGGCCGACACTGTGGCCTCATGCCTCCCACCGAGGCCGACGATGGGGCCTCAAGTCTCCCACCGAGGCCGACGATGGGGCCTCAAGTCTCCCACCGAGGCAGACAACGGGGGCCTCAAGCTTCCCACCGAGGCCGACGATGGGGCCTCAAGCCTCTCACCGAGGCCGACGATGGGGCCTCCTGCCTCCCACTGATGCCAATGGAACATCATTCCTATCAATGGAATGACACTCCTCCCACCACAGAGAAAGATGGGGCCTCATTCCTCCAAGTGAGACCAATGATGGGGCCTCACTCCCCCACCAAAGCCAACGATGGGGACTCACTCCTTCTATTGATGCCAATGATTGGGCCTCATTTCTACAATTGATGGGGCCCCTTTCCCACTGATGTCAGTGGAATGTTATTCCTCCCATTGATGCCAATGATAGGGCCTCATTCCTCCCACTGATGCCAACAGTGGGGGTCTCATGCTTCCCACTGATGCCAATGGAACATCATTTCTCCCACTGAGGTCAACAATGGGGCCTTATTCCTCGCATTGAAACCAATGATGGGGCCTCCTTCCTCCCACCAAAGCCAACAATGTGGCCTCATTCCTCCCACTGATGCCAATGGAACATCATTCCTCCCACTAAAGTCAACAATGGGGCCTCATTCCTTGCATTGACGTCAATGATGGGGCCTCCTTCCCCCCACCAAGGCCAACAATGGGGCCTTTTCCTCCTATTGACGACACGGACGGGGCCTCATTCCTTTCACTGAAGCCAATGGAACGTCATTCTTACCACCAAGGCCAGCAATGGGGCCTCATTCCTCCCACTGACACCAATGATTGGGCCTAATTCCTCCCATTGATGCCAATAAAACGTCATTCCTCCCCCCAAGGCCAACAATGGGGCCTCATTTCTCCCATTAATGCCAATGATGGGGGGCTCATTCCTCCCATTAATGCCCATGAAACGTCATTCCTCCCTCAAGACCAACAATGGCGCCTCATTCCTCCCACCAAAGGGGGCCTCATTCCTCCCACTGAGGCTGACGATGGGACCTCAGTCCTCCCACCGAGGCCAACAATGGGGCCTCATTCCTCCCACTGAGGCCAACAATGGGGCCTCATTCCTCCTATTGATGCCAATAGAATGTCATTCCTCCCTTCAAGGCCAACGAGCGGGCCTTACTCCTCCCACCGCAGAGAACAATGAGGCCGCATTCATCCCACCAAGGCATATGATGGGGCCTCATTTGTCCCACCCCACCGAGGCCAATGATGGGGCCTCACTCCTCCCACCGAGGCAAACGATGGGGCCTCACTCCTTCCATTGATGCCAACAATGGGGCCTCATTCCTCTCACTGATGCCAATGCAATGTCATTCCTCCCACCAAGATCAACAATGGGGCCTCATTCCTCCCACTTATGCCAATGGAATGTCATTTCTCCCACCGAGGCCAACAATGGGGCCTAATTCTTCCCACTGATGCCAATGGAACATCATTCCTCCCACAAGGTCAACAATGGGGCCTCATTCCTCCCACTGAAGCCAACTAAGGGGGCCTCATTCTTCTCATTGTTGCAAAGGATGGGGCCTCATTCCTCCCATTGATGCCAATAGGGCTCTTATTTCTCCCATTGATGCCAATGACGGGGCCTCATTCCTCCCACTTTTGCCAATAGAAGGTCATTCTTCCCACTAAGGCCAAAAATGGGGTTTCATTCCCCCGTTGACACCAATGATTATGTCTCATTCCTCCCACTGATGCCAATGTAACATCATTCTTCCAACAAGATCAACAATGGGGCCCCATTTCTCCCACCAAAGCAAACAAAAGGGGGCCTTATTCTTCCCATTGTCACTAACGATGGGGCCTCATTCCTCCCATTGACGCCAACAAAGGGGCCTCATTCCCCCCATTGATGCCAATGAAACGCCATTCTTCCCACCCAGGCCAATAATGGGGCCTCATTCCTCCCATTAACACCAATGATTGGGCCTCGTTCTCCCACTGATGCCAATGAAACGTTATTCCTCCCACCAAGGCCAACAATAAGGCCTTATTCCTCCCACTGACCCCAATAATAGGGCCTCATTCCTCCCACTGATATCAATGGGAGGAATTCCTCTCACCAAGACCAACAATGGGGCCTCATTCCTCCCACTGACACCAATAATGGGGCCTTATTCCTCCTACTGATGCCAATGGAACTTCATTCGTCCCACAAAGTCAACAATAGGGCCTTATTCCTTCCCAACAAGGCCAACCATGGGGCATTATTCCTCCCATTGACGCCAATGATGTAGTCTCATTCCTCCTATTGATGCCAATGGAACATCATTCTTCCCATCAATGCCAACAATGGGGCCTCATTCCTCGCACTGATGTCAATGGAACATCATTCCTCGCACCAAAGCCAACAATGGCCCCTTTTCCTCCCTCTGATGCCAATGGTACATCATTCCTCCCAACAATAGAGCCTCATTCCTCCCAAGTACATCAATAATGGAGCCTCATCTCTCCCACTGATGCCAATGGAACGTCATTCCTCCCACAAGACCAACAATGGGGCCTCATTCTTTACACTGAAGCTAACAAAGGGGGAGCTCATTCCTCCTATTGTCCCAAACGATAGGGTCTCATTCTTCCTATTGATGCCAATGATGGGGCCTCATTCCTCCCACTGATGTCAATGGAACATCATTTCTCCCACTAAGGCCAACAATGAGGCCTCACTCCTCCCAGTGACACCTACAAAAGGGGCCTAATTTCTCCCATTGACGCAAATGATAGGGCCTCATTCCTCCCATTGATGCCAATGATGGGGCCTCATTCCTCCCACTGATGCCAAAAAACCTCATTCCTCTCATGGACACCAATGGTGATGTCTCATTTATTCTACTGATGCCAATTGAACATCATTCGTCTTACCAAGTCTAGTGATGGGGCCTCACTCCTCCCACTTACACCAAAGATGGGGCTCATTCCTCCCATTGATGTCAATAGAACCTCATTCCTCCCACTGAGGCTAACGATGGGGCCTCATTCCTCCCATTAACAGCAACAATGAGGCCTCATGTCTCCCATTGACACCGATGAGGTCTCATTAAACCCACTGATGTCAATGGAACATCATTCCTCCCAACAAGGCAAACAATGGGGCCTCTTATCTCCCATTAACAGCAACAATGGGGCCTCATTTCTTCCATTAATAGCAACAATGGGACCTCACAACTCCCATTGACGCAAATGATTGGGCATAGTTCCTCTGATGCCAATGGAACAAAATTCTTCCCATCAAGGCTAACAATGAGGTTTCATTCTTCCCATTGACACCATGATTGGGCCTCATTCCTCCCACTGATACCAATGGAACGTCATTTCTTCCATTAAGGCCAACAATGGGGCCTCATTCCTCCCATTGACACCAATAATGGGGCATCATCCCTCCCATTGACACCAATAATGGGGCATCATCCCTCCCACTGATGCCAATGGAAAGTCATTTCTCCAACGAGAGCAACAATAGGGCCTCATTCCTCCCACCAAAGGGGGTCTTATTCCTCCAATTGATGCCAATGATGGGGCCTCATTCCTCCCACTGATGCCAATGGAATTTCATTCCTCCCACCATCTCCAACAATGGGGCCTTACTCCTCCTTTTGATGCCAATGATGGGGCCTCATACCTCCCACCAAAGGCAACAAAGGGGGTCTTATTCCTCCAATTGATGCCAATGATGGGGCCTCATACCTCCCACCAAAGCCAACAAAGGGGGTCTTATTTCTCCAATTGATGCCAATGATGGGGCCTCATTCCTCCCACTGATGCAAATGAAACTTCATTCTTCCCACCAAGGCCAACAATGGGGCCTAATTCCTCCCACTGACGTCAACGATGGGGCTTCATCTCTCTCACTGAAACATCATTCCTCCCACAAGACCAACAATGGGGCATCATTCCTTACACTGGAGCCAACAAAGAAGGAGCTCATTCCTCCCACTGATGCCAATGGTGGGTCCTCATTCCTCCCACTGATGCCAATGGTGGGTCCTCATTCCTCCCACTGATGCCAATGGTGGGTCCTCATTCCTCCCACTGATGCCAATGGTGGGGCCTCATTCCTCTCACTGATGCCAATGGAACGTCCTTCCTCCCACCAAGGCCAAATGGGGCCTCACTCCTCCCACTGATGTCAATGATGGGGCCTCACTCCTGACACTGATGTCAATGGAACGTTATTCCTCTCACAAGACCAACATTGGGGTCTCATTCCTCCCAATGAAGCCAACAAAGGGTGCCTCATTTCTCCCATTTATGCAAACAATGTGACCTCATTCCCCCTATTGATGCCAATGATAGGGTCCCATTACTCCCACTGATGCCAATAGAACCTCATTCCTCTTGCCGAGGTCAGCGATAGGGCCTCATTCCTCCCATTGTAGCCAATGATAGGGCCTGATTCAACCCACTAAAGTCAATGGAACATCATTCCTCCCATTGACAGCAAGGATCTCCCAATGATGCAAGTGATGAAGCCTCATTCAACCCACTGACACCAAAGATGGAGCCTCGCTCCTCCCATTGAAGCTAGTGATGAAGCCTCATTACTCTCACTGACACCAATGATGGGGCCATTATTCCTTCTCCTACTGATGAGGACATTTCTTTTTCCTCCCATTAGTGAGGTCTCCTCTCCAGGACCTCAGAGCCGGGAGTAGAGTTCTCCTCCGGAGCGAAGGCATCGCAGGAATGAGAGTTGGGCTGTGGGTCAGTGTCTCCGCACAACCCTCTCCCTCCCCCAGGGGTCGCCCTTTCCCCCTATCACTATAGGATACAATACGAGACCGCTGACACCGCACCGGTCACCAGCCTTCCACACAGCACTACGCAGGCAGCCAAGCGCCAGGCGTCACGTGGCGTAGCTGGCAGGGATTGGCGGAGCTCAGACAGCTCAGAGCCAGCCAGCATAGAGCGCCGATGACACCCCTCTGAAGGGCGGGGCCGTAGGCGGTGATGCGCCAGTTGGGAAGGCGGGTCTGTAGGGCGGTAAGGCGCCGCAGGGGGGCGTGGCGGTATCTGTGACGCGGCGGTCGGGGGCGGGCTGCCTGTAGTCTGAGGCGGCTGCGTGTGTTGACTTCCTCATAGTGGTCAGTGTGGCGGGTGACCGCAGTCTGTGTCCGCGGGGAGCTTTCTAGGAGTCCGGCTTCCTCCGGGGCCGCTGGCTGAGCAGGCGGTAAGTGAGCGGGAAGAGGGGAAGGAGGGAAGGAGGGGGTGACGCTGAACTCTGTGTTGTGGTGAAGGGGAGAAGTTCCCGGGAAGGAGGAGAGACAATGCGGACACATTCCCCTCATACCTGTCACACTTCCTGTGTGCCGGACTGTCTGCCCCCGCCCTGTCACACCTGTCACCGCCACAGCGCCCCCTACTGGACTCCCCTCTGGCTGGGGCAGTGCTGTACCCCATACACCGGTCCATTCCTCTCCCTGTCAGTGTGATCTCCGGGTATTCCTCACTCTGTGTGGGATCTGTCCTCCATACCGGAGCTCAGGAGAGGTGACCCCCCCCTCCCCCCTCCTCTGCAGGGGGCTGATCATACAGGTACAGGATGAACTCTTATTTATTTCCCTCTGGATGGGAAGAGAGAACCCCTCCCCCCTAACAGTTTATTATTATTATTATTATTATTGCTGTTTGTGTAACTTTAAGGAATTTTCTTCACTTCCTGTCCATGAGAAGCAACTGGAAGTCAGAGGAAATCTCCCAGAGGGGGTCACTCCCACCAGAGAGCTGCACTGGACACATGTCTGCCGGCTAGATGGAACCTTCTTTTTGGGTTGAACTTTATTAACCCCTTCTTGTCTGCCAGCGCTCATTTAACTAGGACTCGGGGGCGGGAGGGATCAGCGATCACATGATCTGGATCCGGTCCCGCTGGTTGCTGCTGACCTGTGGTCAAGAGCTGTCTGTGGGAAGGATTGGTGATGCTGTGAGCACTCATGGGAGTCACATGATCCGTTCCCGCCAGCTGCTGACCTGTGGTCCCGGACCAAGATCTGTCTGTGGGAAGGATTGGTGATGCTGCGAGCACTCTCATGGGAGTCACATGATCCAGTCCCGCCAGCTGCTGACCTGTGGTCTCGGACCAAGATCTGTCTGTGGGAAGGATTGGTGATGCTGTGAGCACTCTCATGGGAGTCACATGATCCAGTCCTGCCAGCTGCTTTTCTGTGGTCCCGGTGTTCCGTGAGAATTACCTACCCCTCGTCACTTCCGGCCAGGAATAGCTGAGCAGCGCAGCAGTGCGCATGCTCACAGGGCCGGATACCTAAAGGGACAACAGAGGAGCAGACTAGTGCGCATGCACACTAGTATGGAAATAGCACAGTGTACCGTTGAAAAAACCTACCCACGCGGCGGTTAAATAAAACAGCTGGGCTGCAATACGAATCATCTCCGCTCGTGTGCCTGTCACTTCCCTGATCTCGGCAAGTAAATATAAAAGTGGCTGGCGTCTCCGTGATTTATGTTTACATACACCCGCCGCCGCTTTTATATTTAGTTGCCGAGATCAGGGAAGTGACAGGGACACGAGCGGAGATGATTCGTATTGCAGCCCCGCTGTTTTAATGTAAGCGCTGCATTACATACAGTGCCGTGAACCGGAAGTGACGAGGGGTAGGTTTTTCTCACGGGTAGGTAATTCTCACGGAACACCGGACCAAGATCTGTCAGTGGGAAGGATTGGTGATCATGTGATCACCCTCACGGGGGTCACATGATCAGGAAAAAAATCAGAGTGTGAATCTCTCTAATGGGAACAAAGACAGCAATACCCTGACATAGATTCTAAACCTCCTCTGCTCTATATAAAATAAGTATTGTCCTTGAATATCTGCCCGTCCGGCCCCAGGCGTCTCCCCTCCCGCTGCCCGTCCGGCCCCAGGCATCTCCCCTCCCGCTGCCCGTCCGGCCCCAGGCATCTCCCCTCCCGCTGCCCGTCCGGCCCCAGGCATCTCCCCTCCCGCTGCCCGTCCGGCCCCAGGCGTCTCCCCTGTCCCAGATACTGCTGACTACATTGCACAGCCGCTTGTCAGCATCTTCTCCGCCAGATCCACGCATGCGTTGTTCATTCCTATTTGTTCCTATAGATAGTCCTGAGTACATGACTTGGATGTTGGTGACAAGGAGGTGCCTCCTGTGATTGGCATCATTTATGCTGACAATGAGTGTTCTGAAGAAAGTTGAAGGCTGCAGCGAATGTCAGAGTTATCTGTTGTCAGCTTTTTCTGTGTAGGCGAGCTCAGGCTTTTTGTGTGTTTTTTATTTTTTTGTGAAGTAACCAAGACTTGCAATCAAGACAGAAAAATCATAACTGAGCACCTGGCTATTTCTCTGTAGATTCCGATCCTATAAAGGTTTGGATCCAGAAATGTTGATTGTGGAGCCCCATTTATAGTCTCACAAAATTGAAAGCCCAACTCTGTGCAAAATCATTTTTTTCCCACACCCCTCTATCTCATCCCCTACTAAGCCATCCTTGCAGGTGTTAGGTTTTCCTTACCTGCTGAAATCAGTTCTGCTCACCTGAGTGCCCTCCCCATCCAGGTCTGTCACTGATGCCCATTCTGCCTGAGGAGACCGCTAGTTCAGTGCCCACTTCACTTGTGACTCGTCTTCTTCATTCCCCTCAGTCTGATGTGTCGGCCCTCTTTTGGATCTAGAAAGGGCCCCCTCACTGACCTGCCATGTCTGCCTGAGGAGACCTCTAGTCCAGTGCCGACCCATCCTGTTCACTCCCCTCAGTCTGTTGTCGCCCCTCTTCTGGGTTTAGATAGGACCCCCTCAATGGCCAACCATGTCTGCCTGCATGACCTGAACAACCGGAAGACTGAACTATCTGTGAAATAGAGAGAAGGGCTCAGCACTGGATCATCACATGACCATAGCCTAAGGGAAGTGAAAACCAGGGATTTAGAAATGTTATTTTTTTTTCCCATAGAGAAAGGGGGGGGGGGGGGAATCTGTTACCTCAGAGTTGGGCTTTAAGATAGTTTGTGTCAGGTGATGAGTTTATGTACAGAATCGGCCTCCTTCCTACACCACAAGACTCTGTAACCTCTCCTCTGCAAATACAGACTTCCTGAAAGTCTATGTATGTAGAATGATTCTATCTTCTGCTCTGTAATATTATATACTGATATGCATTAATGAGATTTGAGTATATAATAATATTTCTAAAATAATGGTAGCCATGCGCCATTAGCTCCTGCGGCTGTCAATCAAAATCAGCCAATCAGGAGATGGGGGGGGGGGGGGGGCAGGGCCAAATCACAGCTCTGTGTCTGAATGGACACACAAAGCTGCAGCTCGGCTCGGGTGCCCCCATAGCAAGCTTGCTGTGGGGGCACTCGGCAGGAGGGAGGGGCCAGGAGCAGCAAAGAAGGACATGAAAAGAGGAGGATCTGGGCTGCCCTGCGCAAAACCAACTGCACAGAGGAGGCAAGTATAACATTTTTTTTTTTTTTTTTTAAAAACGAGACTTTGCAATCACTTTAATTTTCAGTCTGTCGGGTATAGGAAGATTTTTGGTGCTCCTGGTTGCCCTGGTGAAGTATTATTCTAGGTTTGGCCAGGCTTTCTGTATAGATGTTGGGTCCTCATTGCTGTGATGGAGGTCTTATAGTCACCTCTACTTGTATTTCGGATCTGAGAAGGGATACTTCCACACTAGACTTGAGAAGAGAATGTAGTGAGGTGGCTATTGTTGGACAGTATTTTGGTCTATTTATAAACATTCCAACCCATTAGGCTACATTCACACCTGAGCGTAGCGTTTTTCGCGCGTTTTTTACCGCAATTTTTGCGGCGTTTTTTACCGCGATTTTACCGCGATTTTTGTGCAGGCGTTTTTAGATTGAATAGAGATCAATGGAAAACGCCTGTAATCTGCCCAAAAAGAAGCTCATGTACTTTTTTGAGCGTTGGGCGTTTTGTATACAGCGTCAAAACGCTCAGATGTGAACAGGGGCCATTGAAATGAATAGGATTTGTCTTGTTGGGCGTTTTGAGAGCTGATCCTAGAGCAGAAAAACGCCCCAAAAACGCCCCAAAACGCCTACATGTGAACGGAGCCTTAATGTACGGCTGCTGATTGGAGGGGGGGGGGGGTATTGTCTTTAAATCTCTTGTGTATCACAGATTACCAATCTCAGATAAAACCCCTGGGGTCACAGCCGATTGCTGACCATATGCGGTAGAAACTGTCTGATTCCTACTGTACTGTATGGTCCAAAATTCAGGCTGTGGGTGTCGCTAGCACTAAAAATTCTGTTCTGTCACTGAATTCAATCATTTGCGGTCACTCTTTGGGTATTCTGACAGCTGCGGGAACATAGCTGCCAGAATACATTAGCAGCAGGGGAGATTCTTCTATTTACACTGTTTAGGGTGGATTTTGGGGAATCCTCTCCTGAAGACTCCTGGGATGTATGACATCATTCGCCTAAACCAGGAAGTAACTGAACAAATGTAAAAAAGATCTTTGTGTTCATCCTGCAATCAGGACTCTGATGGTCACACTTGTCTGAATGGACTAACTTCTGGTAAAGCTGTTTTCATACTCCTGAAATCAGTGCAACTTTTTTCTTGCTGTATAAATGTATTCAAAATCTATTAACGAGCCCTTATATTATATGAATGCGGTAGACTAGATTTGCCTAGTTATACAATACCATATATAGTGTGTGTTATGCCAAGCAAGTTTTGCTACCTTATTGTCTGCCTTTTGCATAACATCTTTAGAACATTCTCTCTGTGGCTTTTAGGCTTTGCTGTTGTGTTTTTTTCTTCTCTTGTACAGGCAGTCCCCGGGTTACAAACATCCGACTTACAATTGACTCCTACTTACAAACCGAGGGAGACCACACGACGTGAGAGGAAACAAAGGGGAGAAACCACAAGCGCTCTTCTAAGTGTAGCAGTTAACCATTTTAATACCGTAAAAACACTTTCTTACTCACAAGAGTAGTGTAAAAACAATCATTGGATGATGAGATGGTCCTGGGCATCTGCATCGGGGGGGGGGGGTCCCTCTTGATGTGGTCTCAGCTGTATCTGGGGGTAGGGGCCTGCCAGTGTGCTGACGGGAGACTTCTCTGGTCCTCAGTTCACCGGGGCTCGTCCGTCCGAGGACCGTGACGTCACTTCCTGGATTCGGGACTGCAGACTAACGGTGACGCGTTGCGGAGCACGCACTCCTTCTTCAGGCCATCTGACGAAGTGAGAGGAAATCTACCTCTAGGAAGGGAAATTCACTCCTGTAACTTAGAGTTATCATGGGAAAAAGATGTCTTCACTGAAGCTTTGTCAACGATCATTGTTTCCACAACAACCCAAAATTTTTCCAAATGCAATTGTCACAAGGACAGAAAGTGAGGTGAAATCTCCTGAACAGGGGTACAGACAGCAAAACACATCTTACAGGGGTGTTAACCCTTCCCTATGCTATCCAAAACACTTAAAAATTTTTTTTTTTGGCTGGAGCTACACCTAATAAATGTACCTGTTCCGACTTACAAATTCAAGAACAAACCTCCAGACCCTCTCTTGTTTGTAACCCGGGGCCCGCCTGTATATCGCTTACTGCGTCATTACCTTTCTTTAGTTTGGTAAAAGTCATCTTCGCAGCAGTGTCTCTTGCAAGAACATCCTGTCACTCGCTTAGGTTCTAGGAGTATTTTTGAAGCGATTTCTGCTAGCTAGCATGCCAAGTTATTGTACTTGAGAATGATTTCTTTATAGACCATCTGTTCGAGAAAAATTGCAGTACATGGCTTGCTGAGCGAGACTGTTCATACACATATGCAGTGTACTTATTGTATAGAAGGCTATTGAAATGTAGCATGTTAGCTGGGCAGCGCTTATTTGTCTAAATTAATTAGTAGATAATCCTTAATACAGAACTTGCAAGTAGCTGTATGGGACAAGCTGCATTACTGATATAATACTTAATAAATAGGATGAAAGGATGAAAGGATTTTGCATGTTTCTCACTCGGGGTATGTTGGCTGCTTTGTGATTCCATTCCAAGGTTGATTTTGCTATCCTCTTGTGTCAAAGGGGCTTATGAGGCATTAATGCTGTTAACTATGTAGAATCTGGAAGAGCTGCAATTTTGCAGTGTGTGTCACGAGGCAGGTATCTATCCTGTAGTGGGGCTAAGTTGGAATAACAGTGAGAATTCCTGACCCGCGGTGCTTTGTGATGTGGAATGTTGTTCCGACAAGCAGTATATAGATCAGCATAGGGAGCTGTATGAAGCAACATGTGGTGAGAGGAAGGTGCAGTCATTTGTGTTTGGTTCAGTTGCTTGGGAGTGTATTTCTTTTTCATTGTCAAAATGATTAACGCTTTCTATGCTGATAAGAACTTATATCTGCAACGAGAACATGACATTTTGGTTTGTGCATGCCAGGTTTTCTTCTTTTCCAGTATATAAGCTCACTCATGTCTTTGTCATAAAGCAAACACGTATTTGGTTTATGCCATCCGATTTGTCATAATCCATGGTATGTGCTTATGAGTGCATGTTTTTTTCCAACACTGAATGGAAATATATTGTTCTAGTTATGTGTCACAGGCAGGGGCGGACATGCCATTTTAACAGATTGGACAAGGGCTCCCTGTGCCTTAAAGAATGTTACCCCAACATTTTTTTTATTCCTGATATGTGGCTGCAGTACCATGAAGTATGAAACTACCCTGTTCTTTGTATTGCTTGCTTTGTGTGAAATTCTTGGTGCTCCTGCCAGTCCCTCTACTTTCCTATTAAAAACCGACCACACTAAGCAGGAGAACGCATCATGGTCAGTTTTCTAGCTATGCTGCAAACTCAGTGCTGTTGCTTCTCCTCCCCCAAGCTCTTATGCAGCTGAGAACAGAGGGAATGTGATCACTTATAACAATAATTAAAAAAAAAAAAAAGAGGGGGGAGGCATTTGAAATGTTTTTTTTTTCTTTTTAATATCTACACACAAAAATATTTTGCCATTAATTTCTATTTTAACTGCTTCAGCTCCGGAAAGTTTACCCCCTCCTTAATGACCAGACAATTTTTTGCGATTCGGCACTGCGTTATTTTGACTGACAATTTGTTTGGTTGTGCGACACTGTAACCAAATATTTCTTTCAGATACTTGTATAGCGCTGTCAATTTACGCAGCACTTTACATATACGTTGTACATTCGTATCAGTCCCTACCCTCAAGGAGCTTACAATCTAAGGTCTCTTAGGGCTCTTTCACACGGGTGTTCCGTATGTCAGTTTTTCATCCCATCCGTTTGCGGATGAAAAACGGACATAATGTATCTCTATGTAAATACGGATGTCATCGGATGATCATCCTCTGACATCCGTTTTTTGTCAGTTCAGTTCAGTTTTTTTGAACGGAGGAGAACCCTATTTTTTCTTCCTTTCAAAAAACGGAACGGAAGCAAAAACGGATGTCAGTGGTGTCATCCGCAGACATCCGTATTTACATAGACATGCATTATGTCAGTTTTTCATACGCAAAAAAAAAAGGACCTGATCGGGCAAAAAAAAAGGAACGCCCGTGTGAAAGAGCCCTAACTCATATTCATACATACACAAAACTAGGGCCAATTTAGACAGGAGCCAATTAACCTACCAGCATGTCTTTGGAGTGTGGGAGGAAACCCACGCAGGCACAGGGAGAACATGCAAACTCCAGGCAGGTAGTGTTGTGGTTGGGATTCGAACCAGCAACCCTTTTGCTGCTAGGTGAAAGTACTAACCACTACACCACTGTGCCGCCCAAATAGTTTCTTTTAGTGGTATTTGATCACCAAATACCAAAAAGACCGACAATTTTGAAAAAAAAAATAATAAATATATATATATATATATATATTTTTTTACTTTCTGCTATGAAACATATCCAATAAAAAAATCAAATCTTTATCGATTTTAGGCGAATTTCTATTCTGCTACATTTTTTTTGGTTAAAAATAAATCTCAATAAGCATATATTGATTGGCTTCCACAGAAGTTATAGCATCTGCAAACTATGGGGATATTTTTATAAATTTTTTTTTTTTTTTTTTTTTACTACTAATAGCGGCGATCAGAGACTTTTTAGCGGGACTGCAACCTTGCAGTGTACGAATTGGATACTAAGTGACACTTTTGATACTTTTTTGGGGACCAGTGACACCAATACAGTGATTAGTGCTAAAAAATGTGCACTGTCATGGTACTAGTGACACTGGCAGGGAAGGGATTAACATCAGGGGCGATCAAAGGGTTAAATTTGTTCCCTTGGCAGAAACACAGGATCTCTGTCTTCCCTACTAACAGAACGGTGATCTACCTTGTGTACATGGGCAGATTGCAGTTCTGCCTCTGTTGGGAACGATCGAGGGGCCCGGTGGTCCCACGTACCTGTGCGTGATTTTGCACAGACGAGCCGCCGCCCCGCTGTGTATATATACGTGGGGCGGTCGGCAAGAGGTTAAACTGAATGGGTTGTTTTACAAGGTGAGGGTTTACATAGACCATTTTTATGCTGGATTTTGGTCAAACAAGTGCTGGGACCCCGTTTTGTTGCCATTATCGCCTGGACTTTTCTTACTTGTAGGTCAGGTGTAAAGCAGGGGCCATTGTTCATGATGCCCTATGGCCCCGTTCACACCTTCTTCTGCTTTTCTAATTTTAATGGCCCCTGTTCACATATGAGTGTTCTGTCGTTTTTAAGAATGAACTTCTTTTTGGCAGATTGGAGGCAGACTGGGCCCTTTTAGACTTCCATGGGAGCGCCTGAAAATGTGCGACATGAGCGTTTTATAAACCTTTTGTTATGCATTTTTTGCTTAACCACTTCCGCCCCGCGCTATAGCCGAAGTACGGCTATAGCGCGGACTCGAATTTCCGGGAGGCCGTCTTTAAATGGCCTCCCAGTGACAGGCTCCCCACGCGCTCCCGCGAGCGCGCATCGGGGAAAATCTGTGTCGGCCGTGTCCCTTGGACACAGCCAATCACAGATCGTGGTAAATGGCCAATCACAGCGGCCATTTACCACGTGATCGGCCCATGCAATGAGAGATGATCTCATATGTAAACATATGAGATCATCTCTCATCGCCAGCTCTCCTTCCTCACACGGAGACTGCAGTGTGAGGAAGAGGAGAGCAGATCACCGGTAAGGGGACACAAAGGAATGTAATCGGGGCACTGATCACCAGTGCCCTGAATACAGAAGAGGAATACAGAAGAGGGGAAAAAAAATGCCACAACTGCCCACAATGCCCCCCATCAGTGCCCATAGTGCTGCCAGTCAGTGCCCATCAGTGCCTGCTCATCTAGGCACTGATGGGCACTGACTAGCAGCACTATGGGCACTGATGGTGCTGCCCATCAGTGCCACCTATCAGTGCCCAGCAATGCCGCCTATCAGTGCTCATCAGTGCCGCCTATCAGTGCGGCATATTAGTACCTTCTCATCAGTGCCCATAAGTGCCACCTCATCAGTGCCCATCAGTGCAGCCTATCAGCGCACATCAGTGAAGGAGAAAAATTAATTTATTTTTAAAATTTACTCACAGAAAATAAGAAAAACCTTTTTTTTTCTTTTTTGTTGTAAGAAATAAAAAAGCCAGAGGTGATTAAATACCACCAAAAGCAAGCTCTATTTGTGTGAAAAAAATGATAAAAATTTCATATGGGTACAGTGTAGCATGACCGCGCAATTGTCCTTCAAAAATGTGAGAGTGCTGAAAGCTGAAAATTGGCCTGGGCAGGAAGGGGGTATAAGTGCCCAGTAGGCAAGTGGTTAAACAGCAGGTTTCCACCCCAAAACTCCTCCAACTCTCCTCCCACTAATGTTTTTTTCTGTTGCCTAAATAAAAATGCCTGAAGTTCTAAAATGCTTGTAATACGCTTATAAAAAGCTCTAAAACCTTCAAATAAACACGCCTGAAAGTCCCTCTGCTCAGTGTGAATGCAGTCTGTGCTCCTGTTTTGTTCTGTACATGTGGTATCTAGCAGCCAGGATCTAACTCCCTTCTTTACCAGCTAGAGACACACAGAATTCTTCTAGAAATTTCCTATTGACAGTCTGTCTGACCACCAGAGAATTTTGAATATCACATTGGGGTTGATTTTCTAAAACTTGAGTGCAAAATCTGGTGCAGCTGTGCATTACAACCAATCGGCTTCCAGTTTTTGTTAAAGCTGAATTGAACAAGCTGAAGTTAGACGCTAATTGGCTACCATGCACAGCTACTCCAGTTTTAGTAAGGCTCCGTTCACATTAGGGCTGCAACTAACGATTATTTTCATAATCGATTAGTTGGCCGATTTATTATTTCGATTAATCGACTAATCGGATAAAAACCTAAAAAAAAAAAAGAAAAAAAAAGGTTAGTGTGTAATTTTAGTTAATATTCTTGAATATCTATATGCAGTGGTAAATATAAATATTCAGCTATATAGTTGGATATTTAATCCACTCTGAGACAGATATATGTATTATTAGAGGTTTAAATGTTACAGTATACATAGACTCAGAGATCAATATTTTTAAAAGACCTAAAACACTGTTTTGCTAATTTTCAGACTGGATTGGTATACAATATTCATGACAGACTCCCTTATTAATAGACAGGTAGTTTGATACAAGCTCCCTGCACCTGCTGTCACTTATGCTGGCCATACACAAACTACATTTTTTTAGAAAATTCTAAAAAACATTCATCCGATTTTTCTAACCATTAGTGAGGGTCTATTCGGTGTTCGTTGTTAACCACAGTGACAGGAAAATTTGAAGGAGGAGGAGAATAGAAAACTTCTCGATCGAATCTTCAAATATTGTATGTGGTTTTTGCTCAGAAGTTATATTCATTTTAAAATTGAATGTTGAAAGCAAGTGGAATTTTCAAACAACACTTGTCCATTGAATGAATATACAAATAATATTTGTACAAATATAGATGCAAATATTTTTGTACAAAAATCAAATACATGTATGGGCAGCAGAGGACATTTAGTAGCAGCAGCATGCTTTTTTTTATCATCACCTGTCATGATGGGGTTAAAAAAAAAAAAATAGCATTTTATAGTAAAAAAAAAAACGGCAGATATCGCTACTGTAATATAATTTCTAAGGTGAAACAAGTATTATATCTTGTATCATGTGTATGTATATAAAAAATTTTCCCAGAAGTCGGATATGCAGGATATTGTAACTGGGAGTGGAGGGGGAAAATAACATTTTTATATTAAAGTAGTACTAAAAGCTGAGACTGTTTTTTTCATGGATATAATAATTTTGAATATAATGCACAATACTAGTAAACTTTTACTTTAAACGTAATTGTAATGGCCTATATCACCTCCTAGTCTATCGGCCTCCACCTTCTCTGGGTTCAGATGCTCATCTTCCCTGCACAGAGCCCTTAAAGTGATTGTAAACTTTTTTCTTTTTTTTTTTTTCTTTTTAACAATCTTGTCATACTTACCCTCTCTGTGTAATGATTTTGCACAGAGCAGCACTGATTCTCCTCTTCTGCCCTTAACACCCCCCCCCCCCCCCCCCACAGCACTTCTGGCTCCTCCTGCCTTCAAAGTGCCCCTATAGGAAGCAGCAAAGTATAGTACTGTATAGACTGAGTGTCCCTATAGCAAGGTAAAAAAAACCCTCTGCCTTTAGAATCACTTGGTTCCTTCTCTTGCCCAGGACTACATTTCCCATGAGGCATTGCTCCTCACACATACACAAGTTCTCTGCCATCTACATACATGTATGGGTGGTGTACTGAGCTGTATGTGCGTTGCACTGTATTTTCTGATATGTAAACAAACAATGCATTCTGTATGCAGGACAACTAATCGGCTGACCGATTAATCGATTACGAAAATAGTTGACAACTATTTTCATAATCGATTAGTTGTCGATTAATCGATTAGTTGTTTCAGCCCTAGTTCACATCTAGGCGTTTTGGGGCGTTTTTCTGCTCTAGGATCAGCTCTCAAAACGCCCAACAAGACAAATCCTATTCATTTCAATGGCCCCTGTTCACATCTGAGCGTTTTGACGCTGTATACAAAACGCCCAACGCTCAAAAAAGTACATGAGCTTCTTTTTGGGCAGATTACAGGCGTTTTCCATTGATCTCTATTCAATCTAAAAACGCCTGCACAAAAATCGCGGTAAAATCGCGGTAAAAAACGCCGTAAAAAACGCGCGAAAAACGCTACGCTCAGGTGTGAATGTAGCCTAAATCAACCCCATAATCTACTCTTCTGTGTAAGTCTGTTTATCCATCTAGCTACAGTATCGATCTACCTATATCTATGCAGAGATATACAATTTTGTTTTTGTGCACCAGTTAAATGTGGCTCCCAGGAACCCTTGTAGAAGGGGCCTTTGTTGGTTTTGTTTGCCACTCTTAAACTGGAAGTAAAGTCAAAACCTAATCAACGCTAAAGCTACTTTATGCCACATTCTAAGCCTAAACTATCTAGCCCTGTAAAGCAAAAATCGCTATACATACCTGTTCTGTAGCCGGTCTGGTCTCCAGTGGTGGCTGCTGTGCAGGAGAAAACAGACAACTGCTGTGAAATGCCTGGGAAGTGACATCACCCATAGAGTTACTATGGGGCTTCTGTTGCCTGCTGCCTCTCCTGCACACGGATTCCACAAACTAAAGCCGCCGCCGCTGATAGTGCAGCCTGGGACCGACTGGCTGAACAGGTAAGCAATTTTTGCTTTACAGGTAGATGGATTAGGCTTAGAATATGGCTGATTGTAGGTTTAGAGTTTAGTTAAGTTTTGACTTTACTTCCACTTTAGGAGGGGTGTAAACCAAAATTTAAACCAGCCATAGACGGGTTGAAATTTTGTCTTTTCTGAAGTTCTATCTATCTATGAGCAGGCTGATTGTACTGAAGTTGATCTAGTGATCAGCAGGAGCAGCCTGTCCCTTTTTTTTTTTTTTTTTTGTGCAATTACTGCCGCAGGCAATAGCTGGCGCAACTATTCATTGTATTCTGACAGCTGGGAAATCTCCCTCTGTCAGAATACAATAGCGCATCGAGAGGGATTCCCCCATCAATGCTGAATGTGATGTGGTTGAAGGAAAGAGAAAATTGCATAATCTATGGCTTGTCTTATCCTTCTATGATTGGGTAGGTTGTCACACAATCTCTTGGCTTTCTTTATTTTATATTATAGAGGATGCAAAAAGGGAAGTGGGGAACCGTGAAAACCCAAGTTGGGTGAAATCAAAGCCAAGAATTATGGCAAGGAGATCTATTCAGCTGAGTCATTAGAAGGTTCCCCATTTCATCATCTCCATCTAGAACAGCAATTTTGGATGAAATGACCTTTAAAATCAGGAAGGTCAGGGTACAAATAAGGATATCTAGATTTAATAATAACCGAGTCTTATTCTTTCTATCCATGATAAAGGTGCCAGAAAAAAATGTTTCTGTGCTATTGGAGACAATGACACCTTGCCTATTCAAGAGAATGATGGCACATTATGCAAAGTCCACACTCCATTTGCGTAATATTGACTTCTCCAGCACTTCACTCTAATGCTTATTCCTCTTTTGCATATCTGCCACAAAAATGTTTGGCATTCCCTGAAGTTGGTGTTTGGAGAGAGCGGTGATGTCCCTCCCTCCAACAAATAACTGTGCTTGTTCCCAGTTATTGGCTGCTAAGCCTAAGCACTGCATAATGGAAGAGGTTGCATGCTCCCCCCATAAGTGGAGGTTCTAGGTATTGTGTTTTGTCAGGTAGGAAGGAAGAAGTGTTCGAGGTCAGTCAGTATAAAGTAGTCAAAATATGGGCTTTACACTTACACTGCCACCTAATACACCAGCAACTGGGAACTAAGGAGACCAGTTTCTGGAAGTTTGACCGAGGAATGATGTCCAATTCTTGCCCAGTTTAGGGCTCTAAATGTTCAACAGTCCTGGATCTTCTTCTTCAATTTTTCTGTTTCAAGATGTGCCAGATATTTTCAATTGGTGAAAGGACTGGACTGCAGGCGGGCCAGTTAAGCATCCGGACTCTTCTACTATTAAAACATACTTTTGCCAGGAGCCGATCTGATATAGGTACAAATCATATTTTTTCTATGGCACAGGGACCCTTATTGTTATATTACAGGCAGGGGGGTGGCAGGATTTTATATAAGTGGCTTAACAACTATTTTAAGCAAGTTCACAGTAAAGATAATTTCTGTGTTCAGTCAACCTGTGTCCATTTTCTCTGGTATTTACACCAACAATTGTTGCCAGGTGTGCCAGTGGGGGTGAGTCTGTTCTTGGGGTTGAAAAGGCAGAGTAAGGAATCCACAATATTAAAGCGACTCCTGGGGGGTAGCGCTACACAAGCTTTTACATTCTCTTGTAGGTAGGTTTATTGGGATATACAAAGTGCCTAGGCAGGGCAGCACCCTTGTCTGCTGTGGGCTCAGCGAAACTTGTATGCCAAGTCTTGAAATCTTGAAATGGCTGTCTTGCATTTTTCTGCTCAGATTCGCATTTCAAATATTAGCAGCCATATACATTTAGTTACTGAGGCATGAAGCTACAGGAGGGGGATGTCCATAATAAATTTAGAGCCATTCAAGTGTTTCTAAAGGTACCTCATTTTTGTAAAAAAAAAAAAAAAAAAAAAAAAAAAAAAAAACATACTCGCCTGCTCTATGCAATGGTTTTGCGCAGAGCAGCCCCAATCCTCCTCTTCTCCTGGCTCCTCCTTTTCATCCAGTGTCCCTGTAGGATGCCACTTTCTATGGGAGGCACCCGTGTAGGCTTGCTCCCGAGCCCTGCTGCCTGCATCCATAGACAGTGGGTCACAGCCCCACACCCCACTCTCTCATCATGTAGTCTGATTGTTAGAACCCAGCTCTGTCTCGCGTCGCCATGTTCCCTCTGACGTCATTAAGATGCTCGTGGGCAATTCGGGGTTCAGTGGGGCGGGCCTGTCGATGTGCCAAAAGGCACGTCCCCTTCTCCTGTTCTTGAATGAATGGCTATGCCTCCTGGGATATGTTTGCCTAAGGCGCGTGACATGCATGGGGAGGCAGGTCGGACATTAAATAAAGAAAAAAATGCCCTATTCCTGCAGAGGAGGGGTGGGGAGGCTGGATCGTCCTTGGGAGGGTTAAGATGCCCCTTTTTATACTCAATCATCTTGCTGACCTATTGCTAATTAACCTACAGTTATTAGTTGCAAAATGTACTTCAGGCACTTTCTTGTTGGTACCATTGACTTTGCCAGCTTTTTGTTGCATTGGCCCAACTTTTTTGAGATATGTTGCTGCCATCAATTTCAAAAGGAAATTTTTTTAAAGGTATTTCCGTTTTCCGTTTAATCGTTTGATATGTTTTCTATTGTGAATAAAATATGGGTTTATCAGATTTGCAAATCATTACATTCTGTTTTTATGTCGATTTTACACGGTGCCCCAATGTCGTCAGGTGTTGGATCAAGGGGAATGGTCCCTTCGTCCAGAGGTGTTTCATCTCCTGTGTGTCCAGTGGGGGACTTCGGAGGTGGATCTGTTTGCGTCTCATCTCAACAGGAAAGTTCAGAGGTTTGTGGCCAGGTCTCGGGATCCTCTGGCTGACGCCGCAGACGCCCTGGTGGCTCCTTGGAGTCAGTATCCGCCTGATCTATGCCTTCCCTCCACTTGTTCTCGTGCCGAGGTTTCTTCGCCGGGTGGCGATGGAAGGCATTCCAGTCATTCTGGTACGCAGAACTGGTAAAAATGGTCGTGGATCCTCCATGGCGTCTTCTTCTGCGGGAAGATCTACTATCTCAAGGACCGATCTTTCATCCTGCTTTACGGTCGCTGGCTTTAAAGGCTTGGCTGTTGAAAGCAAGGTGTTGAGGGATAGAGGTCTCTCGGATTCGGTGATTTGGATGCGGCTCCCCTGATGGCTCGCCTCTGTGTTGACGGTGGTCCTTCGGGGTGTCTTTTGGCTCAAATGCTGGTCTGCACTGATCTTCCCTCGAAGCCTTTCAGGGCCTCCTTTGGAGGATCCAAACTAACCTGGTCTGGCAAGCCGAGAGTGAGAGGTGGATTACCTCAGTCTGCTAGCTTTGGGCCACGGGGAGTGGTCCCTTCACCCGGAGGTGTTTCATCAGCTGTGTCTCTGATGGGGCACCCCCGAGGTGGATCTGTTGGTGTCTCGGCTCAACATAAAGGTGCAGAGCCTTATGGCTTAGTCAAGGAATCCTCTGACAGAAGCCAGACGCGCTGGTGGTCCCATGTGGTCAGTATCATCTGATCTACGCCTTCACTCCTCTCAAGCTTCAGCCCAGACTCTTACGCAGGATCGAGGCAGAAGGGATTCCGGTCATCTTAGTGGCTCCCGACTGGCTTCGCCGGGCTTGGTACGCCGATCTGGTGTGGCTGGTCATCGACATTCCTTGGAAGCTCCCTCTCAGGGAAGATCTGCTGTCCCAAGGACCGATCTTCCATCCTGCTTTACAGTCACTGGCTTTGACAGCTTGGCTGTTGAACGCCATGTGCTAAAGGATAGAGGTTTCGTCTGAGTCAGTAAATCCTATGTTAAAATCTAGGAAATCTACTTCTAGGAAGACCTACCATCGTATGTGGAAAACGTACATTGCGTAGTGTGAGTCTCTTGGGGTTCATCCTAGCTCCTTCTGGTTGGCTCGGATCTTAACCTTTCCTCAACAGGGGTTTGAACAGAACTTGGCCTTGAGTACCATCAAGGGCCAGGTATCGGCCTTGGTGGTCTTTTTCAAACGACCTTTGGCCACACACTCCCTGATGCGTACTTTTCTTTAGGGTGTCTGACATTTGGTTCCTCCAATGTGGGCTCCATTGCCGCCTTGGGATCCTAATTTGGTGCTTTCAGCTCTACAGAAGCTGCCTTTCGAAAATATTCGGGAGAGTTTCCTGCTTACACTGTCCAAGAAGGTGGCCTTTTTGGTGGCTATCACTTCTGCGCGCAGGGTGTCAGAACTGGCGGCGTTGTCCTGTCCACCTTATTTGGTGATTCACAAGGATAAGGTGGTTCTTTGCCCCTGTCCATCATTCCTTCCTAACGTGATCTCTGACTTGTTCATTTGAATGAAGACATTGTGTTGCCTTCTGTGTCCCAGGCCTAAACATACAAAGGAAATTGCCTTGCATGCCTTGGATTTGGTCCGGGGCAATTGGGGTGTACCTGGCAGCTACAGAGTTTTTCAGGAAGTCAGACTTTCTCTTTGTGCTCACTGATGGACCTCCCAAAGGGTTGTCCGCTTCCTCTGCGAACATTTCCAGATGGATCAGACGGACGATGGTTCAGGCCTGTTCCATCAGGGGTCAGGCTCCTCCTTTCCCTGTCAAGGCGCACTCTACTAGGGCACTTAGTGCCTTCTGGGCCTTCCATCAAGCGTCAGTGACGCAGGTTTGCAAGGCGGCCACCTGATCGTCGGTGCACACTTTTACAAAGTTTTATAAAGTGTATGTGTTGGCATCTGCAGATGCTTCTTTTGTCTGCATGGTTTTGCAGGCTGCTGTTTTAAGAGGACCTGATCCTCTTTGAGGGTGTGTTTATTTTCCGGTGGGCTTCAGTTGTTTTGGTTGAGCTCTTGTTCCCTGATTTGGCTACGGTTAAGCCTTGGGATTTTTTTTACTGTTTTTCGCACCCCTCATGTTTAACACTGCTTTGGGAAGTCCCAATGGTCAAGAATAGCAGGAGCTGAGTGTCTCAATGAACGAAAGAGACAATGTGATATTCGACTTACCATAAAATCCATTTCTCTGATGTTCATTGACAGACACAGCACCTACCCCTCTGTGGAGTTATAATTCTGACACTGCTTGTGAGACTATAGCAGAGAGATGGAGTACACCCCCCTTGGACTGCCCATGGGTGTAGACAGAATTTTTTTTTTCTGCCTAGTGTCTTGCTTCTATAGGGGACAGTATAACCCAATAGTCAAGAATGACGGGCGCAGTGTTCCGTCAATGAACATCATCAGAGAAATGGATTTTACTGTAAATCAAAAATCCCATTATTGCATCAACCTTCCTGTTTTGGCCTTTCTATATCTTGACATTTTGTGAATTACAAAAAATCAGAGCACAGCATCTTTTAATTATGCAAGAGTTCACATTTCTTACTGCAAACACCAGTTCACCACTTCCTTGTTAAATCAAGAAGTATTTACATTTCATCACTAATCTGAAAGCTAAGTAGAATATACTTGAAGTAGATGTAAACTACAGTTACTAATATTAGAAACTTTTTACCTTTTTTTTGTAGTTTCAAAAGTTTCGTCTTTTTAAATATTTAGCAGAACTCCAGCCAAAGATGTCAAGATCAAAATGTATAGCTTTTGCTGCGCTATTCGCCTTTTTATTCCAGACATTTTCTATGGAGTATCTTATTTTTTTTTTTTCTGCTTCTAGATGTCATTATTCTGATGACCAGCGTCATCCCACCCACTTCCACTGAGTCATGGTCATTCTCGACCCACCTCCTCCTGTGACTGAACAGTGAAAGAAGCAGCAGCACAGTGATAATCTCATCCTTCTGTCACTCTGCTCTCTCTTCTTGTCCGCACATGAACTGATTGGTTTCTTGTGCTGCTTCTTCCCCGTCAGACACCTGGCGGCCCTCTAGCTGTTGCAGAACTACAATTTCCATGAACATAAAAGCAAGAGTATGGGACTTTAAATGAGGTTGACTAGACAAGGAAATTTATTATAAAAGTACAATAATACAAAAAACATATGAAGAAGTTTTTTGCAGAAACACATACAGAGATATAGCAACCAGTCATGGTACAATATTATACAAATAATTACAAATAAAATATAAAATACAATATTTTCGGATCATAATCGGATCTCTCTAAAGTAAATAGGTACAATAAAACCTCATGATCTCTGTGTGGACACAAATTGAATATGTCATGATGCATATGACTCTCTGAGTAATCGTAGGCTCAACGCGTTTCATGGACCTCCGTCCAATCATCAGGAGCTTTAATATATGTCTATAAAGTGAAAATATGAATTAAATTGGTGTATGGGTTACATAATGAAATAAATTGGAAGGTATATAGAAGAGGACACTACCTTGTGCAGTGTCAGAATTCGTGAGCTGTCCAGTCTGGGAATGAGGGACCACAGGGGATCCGGAGAGAGCCTGATCCGGGGCTGAGGCGCGGATTATGTCACAGCAAGGAGACAACAGAGGGAGGAAGAAGGGGACCATAGCCAGAACCACTCGAGGGAATCCTGGTGAGTTGCTTGGAATTAAATTGATAAAGGCACGTTGTAAGCCAAAAAGGCGGGGTCTGTAGGTATGTGTAAAAAACATTCAATAAATATACTGGAAAAATTAGATATGCTGAGAGAACCATCTCAGAAACAAAATTGTCTGCAATATTGAACACTATTACTCAAATGATTAGACCCAAAACAAGATAGTGCCAGTAAAGAAAACATTTGGGAAGCCACCAAGGAGAAATGGATGATTAGAAATAACCGAGGCTTGCTAATAAAGCCCATGTACGGAATAATGCCAGTAGAAGAGCCAGTGGAGAGACCACCAAGGAAAGTAAGTTGATGGAAATAACCAGAGCTCGCTGGTGAAGTCCATAACGAAACCCAGTTAAAGGGAAGGTGGAAGGAGGGAAAGGAGGTGAAGGAAGACCAAGAGGGGAGAGAGGGGACACCTCTAATGCAGAGGGAGGGTACCTGTGAGAAAAAGTGAATGAAAAGAAATGTGCCAAAGAAACTCCACAGTAACAAGTGTGCTACTAATTAGCATTGTGAAAAGTGACAAGTGACCCAAGCGTGAGAGAGAAGGTGCCCTGGCGGAGAAAAGAGTACGTCAGGGAAAATTAAAAGGGCTGTGAAGGGAGATAAGTGCGTAACGAAGCCCAATGTGACAAAGATACAATACACTGGAAATCCCAGTTTAATAGGGGTGTGCTAGGGAACAAATGTAGGGAAATTTGGTAATGAGAAATGAAGCTGTGTGCAAGAAGGGTTGTGTTAAATTACCCAATGTTGGTAGCAAATAAGCCTAGAAGAATAAAGTTGGTCCGGTCCCATCCGTGTCCATGGTTGCTGGAGTAATGCCACGCCAGCGCCATGCTGGCGTCAGTCTAAATAGGCGGGCGAGGAGCCTCCCATATCCGGTTAGGTAAACCGGAAGTGAGTCGGCGCAGCCCGCAACTGACGCTAAAAGGTGAAGAGTAACCCTGGTAACGGGACGCACACTGGCCGTCACGCACCAGGTGTACTAGGCATGGCGCCGATGGAGGGCGTGACGCCCCGCCCCCAACCCGGATGCTTGCGCAGAGACAGGCACAGGGGGGAGGCGGCCGGCCGCCCATCGCAGCCCCGGACCAGGAAGTCCGGATCGACTAAGTCCCCCAATCCCGACTGGAGGGAGAAAGCTCAGAATTCTTGGCTAAGAAATGCTGAATTGAACTAATAGATGATGTAAGGTTCCATGACCACCTGTACAATGGGAATTGGACAAAGGGGGGCCATAGCAACCTTAGAATATATAAATAATAATATTGTTGATAATAATATAAATAATAATAATAAAACTAAGTATTCCCTAAAAGCATGAGACAGAAATATGGGTGTCTTCCACCCTAATCGTATATGCAAGGGAATAAATCGTCTGTGCTTTGCCACATATCATGTCTAGTATCCTCCATCCCTGTAAATATACATAAACATAAAAGCAAGAGTATGGGACTTTAAATGAGGTTGACTAGACAAGGAAATTTATTATAAAAGTACAATAATACAAAAAACATATGAAGAAGTTTTTTGCAGAAACACATACAGAGATATAGCAACCAGTCATGGTACAATATTATACAAATAATTACAAATAAAATATAAAATACAATATTTTCGGATCATAATCGGATCTCTCTAAAGTAAATAGGTACAATAAAACCTCATGATCTCTGTGTGGACACAAATTGAATATGTCATGATGCATATGACTCTCTGAGTAATCGTAGGCTCAACGCGTTTCATGGACCTCCGTCCAATCATCAGGAGCTTTAATATATGTCTATAAAGTGAAAATATGAATTAAATTGGTGTATGGGTTACATAATGAAATAAATTGGAAGGTATATAGAAGAGGACACTACCTTGTGCAGTGTCAGAATTCGTGAGCTGTCCAGTCTGGGAATGAGGGACCACAGGGGATCCGGAGAGAGCCTGATCCGGGGCTGAGGCGCGGATTATGTCACAGCAAGGAGACAACAGAGGGAGGAAGAAGGGGACCATAGCCAGAACCACTCGAGGGAATCCTGGTGAGTTGCTTGGAATTAAATTGATAAAGGCACGTTGTAAGCCAAAAAGGCGGGGTCTGTAGGTATGTGTAAAAAACATTCAATAAATATACTGGAAAAATTAGATATGCTGAGAGAACCATCTCAGAAACAAAATTGTCTGCAATATTGAACACTAGTACTCAAATGATTAGACCCAAAACAAGATAGTGCCAGTAAAGAAAACATTTGGGAAGCCACCAAGGAGAAATGGATGATTAGAAATAACCGAGGCTTGCTAATAAAGCCCATGTACGGAATAATGCCAGTAGAAGAGCCAGTGGAGAGACCACCAAGGAAAGTAAGTTGATGGAAATAACCAGAGCTCGCTGGTGAAGTCCATAACGAATCCCAGTTAAAGAAAAGGTGGAAGGAGGGAAAGGAGGTGAAGGAAGACCAAGAGGGGAGAGAGGGGACACCTCTAATGCAGAGGGAGGGTACCTGTGAGAAAAAGTGAATGAAAAGAAATGTGCCAAAGAAACTCCACAGTAACAAGTGTGCTACTAATTAGCATTGTGAAAAGTGACAAGTGACCCAAGCGTGAGAGAGAAGGTGCCCTGGCGGAGAAAAGAGTACGTCAGGGAAAATTAAAAGGGCTGTGAAGGGAGATAAGTGCGTAACGAAGCCCAATGTGACAAAGATACAATACACTGGAAATCCCAGTTTAATAGGGGTGTGCTAGGGAACAAATGTAGGGAAATTTGGTAATGAGAAATGAAGTTGTGTGCAAGAAGGGTTGTGTTAAATTACCCAATGTTGGTAGCAAATAAGCCTAGAAGAATAAAGTTGGTCCTGTCCCATCCGTGTCCATGGTTGCTGGAGTAATGCCACGCCAGCGCCATGCTGGCGTCAGTCTAAATCTACAATTTCCATGAGTCATTGCAAGGCTGACAGAAGCATGACTCCCACAGGCAAAGACATAATGGACTTTGTAGTTCCACAACAGCTGGAGGGCCACCAGTTTGACACCCTGTCTAAGCTCTGCTATACAAAGACTTCAAGAGGCTTATAACGGGTCAAATTCAGGTACTTTCACTACATTTAAAAATGATTCTGAGTAAGTGGGAATTGCAGAACTGCATTGATTTGTGTCCAAGATCTGCCCGGAGCTCAGCTGGAAAGAATATCTGGTGATCCTGCCATGAAGGCATTTTTTTGTTGGATGACCTCTGTTTCCCCGGTGTTTTACCCTGTCACATGCTCCCCAGGTGGAGACTACTAATGGCTTTTCTGAAGCACATTGTGCAGACTTTGTCCACTGTTCTCACTGTTAATTGGTACAGAGCGATGATGTGCAGCAAACACTAAAGTGAGTGCATGTAGACAGAAAATTGCTGAAAGAGGCTGGAGGAGATCAGCAGGACTAAAGCCTCGTACGCACGCACAGATTGTTGGCCGTAAATTGTCGGCCAACGTCCGATCTGCCGATTGTAGGCTTGTTAGTATGATGCTTCTGACAACCAACTGCAAATTTTCGGCCGAAAATAATCTGGTGTGCATGCTATAAAGAACGGCCGATTGTTCCTCAGTCAGTATAGATTTCGGCAGACAAAAATCTGATGAGCAAGACTGGGCATGCTCTGAGAATAAAAAACACACGGAAAGTAAACCATCACATGACATCACTTCTGAAGTTGGTTTTTGTTGGCCGAGAAAAGTCCAGTGCAAGTCTAGAGCACATTTCAACCAACAAACAACACTGGACAAAAGACGGCCGATCAGTTGGCCAACAATCGGTGCGTGTGCACGGGGCTTAAGTTTCAAAAATGGATGAAAAAGAAAACCATTTTGATTTAATACACAGGAGTTTCCTAAATGAAATGTCAAACTATTTGGTTTAGATCTACTTTAATTTTTAACCAGTCATCTGCCTGGGCAATTTTTATATATTTTTTTTTAGATTACTTGAAAACCCCAAACAAATATGTATTTTCTGAAAGCAGAGGCCCTGTAACCTAAAATGTTCAGTGGTTGTAATTTTTTTTTTATGCTACATGATTTTTTTGCAGATAACTGTTATGTTATTACCAGGGCTCAAAATTTCAAGTCCTGAGCTACTAGCCAGGCCTTAAGAGTTACTCGCCACCAGTTGCCCCACCCAACTCCAACCCAGCTCCGCCCCTAATTCCGCACCCTAAACACGCCCTCCTAGTTATCTCATTAAATAACACTGTTAAATGTTGTATGCAAAATTAGGTTACAGAAATATTTATCAACAACAACTTTAATAATATGGGCACAGGCACTGTAAACATCATTACTGCCTTCCTAAGTAAATATACACTACATACAGAGTGCAGGGTTGAGAGGTGCACTACGCTAAATTATTGTGCAGGAGTGACACCTTCTTTCTGGGTTCTCACCGACCCCATCCTTAAAGCTCCACTCATACTTGTGTTCATATGTGTTTTGTAAACGCATGCAAAATTGCATGTGCACGCATTTATAAAACATGCTAAAACCACATCACGTTTGCTGTGCCATTCGTTGTTAATGGCATCCCAAACACCACAAGCTGACGTGTTTTTCTGCATGCAAAAATGTGAAAGCACTGTAAAATAAGTGGTGTAAAAAAAAAAAAAAACTGAATGCAGAAAAAGCTCAATGAGCTACTTTGCCTTATGTAGTGTATCCCCATTTAAATGAATGGGCTGCCCTATGCATGTTGTGCATAAAACACTAGGTGTAAATGGGGCCTAATAGCAACCATTCAGAAGCCAGTACAGTTGATATGATAAGTTAACAGCCTGCACCCATCATCCCTGTACATTGCCTGTTTGTGCAAACTTACACACTCGGACTTGTCTCTCTCTGTCTCTCTGATGGTCTCCCCAATGTCTCGGTTCTCACTTCTCCCCAGTAGGCTGTTTTCTGAAGTTTGAGTTCTCGCTGCTGACTCTTCTTCCTCCTCCTCACTGCCCTGGGACGCGCATCTTCTCTGCCACCTCAAGTCCGGCATGTAAGTGAGGAGAAAATCCGCGGTGCTGTGCTGTGCTGGAAACTACATTTCCCAGTGTGCAGTGCGGCTCATAGAGCCCTCCATAGAGATGACTGGGGAGGCGGCTTGTCTAAAGCCGAGCAGACCCACCCCCAGCCCAAGCCAAGCCATCTGATCCACCCGCCCCCAGCCCGAGCCGAGCCATCCAATCCACCTGCCCCCAGCCCGAGCCGAGCCATCCAATCCACCCGCCCCCAGCCTGAGCCGAGCCATCCAATGCACCCGCCCCCAGCCCGAGCTGAGCCATCCAATGCACCCGCCCCCAGCCCGAGCCGAGCCATCCAATGCACCCGCCCCCAGCCCGAGCCGAGCCATCCAATCCACCCGCCCCCAGCCCGAGCCGAGCCATTCATCTAAGCCAAGCTAGAACACTCGCCCTCAATTCAATTTCTCTCGCAAAATGCGAGCGGGCGAGTGGAATTTTTGAGGGCTGGTTATTACATTGATCCCCATGTCCAGGTTGGAACTGCTTGGATGCTATCCATAGGCAGTCTGCAGGGCTTTGACTTTTTCTCCAAGTCAATAACTAACCTTGCCCCATCCTGGCATGTAGCCTCACTTCCTCTACTGCTTACTGAGGCTCCCGCAGGTTACAGTGGAATGATAGAGTTTAGTGGCCTTAAGGCAATTTTTAGTAAAGAGGGATTAGAATCTGTCAGTTTTTGAATTGTTGTCTGTGTTCCCATTAGGGAGTTTCGCCCTCCTCTGTTTGTCCTGTTTACCATTGAAAGTAAAAGAAAATTCTGAATTTGAGTTGTCCCCTTAACAGTAATAGAGGGAAAATCTTCCACTGGAGACGATAGTCATGGTGGTCCAGGTGACAAGGGTTTCCCTTACTTTGGAGGGATTTCCTCTCACTTCCTCTTTTAGCCGTGGGGCAGGAAGTAAAGGAAACCATCCAATGGGACACAGATGGCAAAAATCTGATATGGTTATATAACCCTCCCTTACTCTATCCAAAATGGGGGGGGGGGGGGGGGGTTAGTTCTATTTTATGCTCAATTTTGTGACAAATGTTTTATTGTAAAGCTGCACAATAACCACTTGGTAAATTAAAGTGATTGTTAAAGCTTAATGTTTTCTATGTATGAATGTAAATCCCCCCCCCCCCCCTGCCCAAAACGTACCCAAACCTCAACTCGATCCAGCGTGAGAGCAGCCGCTCTCCTGGGTCTCTACCTTCTCATTTGCTGGGACACAGCTGCAGGAGCCATTGGCAAGTAGGGGGGGGGGGGCTAGGGAGCGCGCAGGCATGAGTACCCCCACTGCATATCAAGTGGCTTGCTATGGGGGCACTTGGGCAAAAGGGGGGGCCAGGAGCATTGGCGGGAGACGCGGGAAGAGGAGGATTGGGGCTGCTCTGTGCAAAAGCATTGCAGAAAGCAGGTAAGTATATAACATTTTTTTTTTTTAAAAAAAAGCATAAGTGTTTACTCTCATTTTATTTATTTCAAAACATCTCAACATTTGGCGTAGTGTACAGTGAAAATGTCGAGGCCTGAGTGCTGGTTCACATTGGTGTGATGCGGGGAACCCTGGGATTCCACTGCGACTCGCAGGCAGTTCACACTGCCACATGTGAATTTCTGGGAGTGTCAATACAAAGTTAATGACACCCCCAGATTCGTTTGCATATCGCAGTGCGAATGGTCAGTTCGGACAGGAATCGGATCGCATAAGTGTGAAACACATTTTTATTTTTTTTTTTTTACTGTGAATTTATTGAAGGTTTATAAAGATAATGTTGCCTTTTAAATAGAGGGCACCTGAACCTCTGATATTTTACTACTGCTCAATATGCAACAACTGCAGGATGAACATTCTCTAAAACACAGTTCTTATTCTATATGTGAGGTTCTTCAACAAGCAACTCTCATATTGAGTGTGATGACTTTATTAACACTGAAAAGATCCGATAACATCTCTATGCAAAGCTGATTAAATCAGGGCATCATTCGAGTGCTGTAGACCACAAACACAAAATGCTTCCTCTTCCTGCAACCTTTGTATGGTTTTTTTTTTTTTTTTTTTTTTTTTTTTTTTTTTTTTTTTTTTTTTTTTTGCTATATAGAAAACTCTACTAAAGAAAAAAAAAGCTGCATGATTTTTTGAAACTATTGCCTTTTTTTCTTTTTTTTTTTTTTCTTTTTTTTGCACATTTCATGTCACGCTTTGTTTAGCTGTTGAGCTAAAACTGCATGCACACTGGACGTTTGGCCATCTCTCCTAGACGCCTTTCCTCCTGGCAGCAATGTTTTGTCAGAAAAAAATGCTTGATGCTTGTGTGCGTGTGACGTATTCAGGTGTGTGAATCGCTTGGGTGTTAATTTCATTGGCTCTTGGATGCGCTGGCATTTTTTTTTTTTTTTTCCTAAACACCTATGTGTGCATAGATAAATAGGCTAACCTGCAAGCGTGTTTTTAGGGGCAGAAGAAAAACACCACCAGACACCCCTAACAGCATTAAAGTGGTTCTAAAGCTTAAACAGTTTTCGTTCATTGCATTAAGGTAAAAAATGTTTAGGCACCGATTTTGGCCCCTTACCTTCCCCCATACTTACCCGAGCCCTCAATCGATCCAGCGCTGTGCACATGTGTAGCTCTTCTCTCCCTTCACTTCTGTGTCTCAATGGCTTTGCTGGAGCACCGGGAGCCATTGGCTCCCAGTGCTGTCAATTAACCACTTAAGCCCCGGAAGATTTTACCCCCTTCCTGACCAGGGGGTATTTTGCGATTCGGCACTGTGTGACTTTAACGGACAATTGCGCGGTCGTGCGACGCTGTACCTAAACGAATTTGACGTCCTTTTTTTTTCCCACAAACAAAGCTTTGTTTTGGTGGTATTTGATCACCTGTGTGATATTTTGATCATGCGCTATAAACAAAAAAAGAGCGTAAATTTTGCAAAAATAACAATATTTTTCACTTTATATGAAATTCCCAAAAAAAAAAAAAAATGTACAAATCAAAATTGTTTACATTTTAGGCCAATTTGTTTTATTCTACATATTTTTGGTTAAAAAAATCGCAAAAAGCGTATTTTGATTGGTTTGCGCAAAAGTTATTGCGTTTACAAACTAAGGAAAAGATTTTTGTCATTTTTGTTTATTTTTTAACGCGTAATGGCGGTGATCTGCGTTTTTTTTTTTTTTTTTTTTTTTTTTTTTATGCGGGACTGCGACATTGCGGTGGACAGATCGGACCCTTGACTGACATTTTTGACACTTTTGGGGTTACCAGTTACATTACTACAGTAATCAGTGCTATTCATATGCACTGTTACTGTAAAATGACACTGGCAGTGAAGGGGTTAACTTTTTTTTGAGGGGTTATGTGTGTTCCTAGGGGCGTGATTCTAACTGTGATTGGCTGTGGCTTGAAGTGTAAGAACAGTGATCAAAGGTCCTACATAGTAGAACCGTATGATCACTGTTCTTACACAGGGGACAATGACAGGTGGCTGTGTTTACACTAGCCGCCTGCCTTTCTCCCGCTCTAACGGACGTTCGCGAGTGCCCGGCGGATATCGGGTCCGCCGGGCACACACCCGCGGGGGGGTCCGTAACCGAGCGGCAGCGCGCTCGCTCCCCAGAGCCTCACAGGCTAGTGACGTACCCATACCTCACTTTGCCTGTGAGGGGCTGACTGCCGCAGTATATGTACTTGCGGCGGTCGGCAAGTGGTTAAAGGCAGTGATGATGGAGCAGAAGAGTGGCTCAGTCCCTCTGTGTTAATGGACACAGTATTGTGGGCCTTGGGAGCAGGCAAGCATGTGTGCCCCGTTGGGGCCCTGAACAGAGAGGAAGAGCCAGGAGCTCCAGCAGGGGACCTGAGAAGAAGAGGTTTAAGGCCGCTCTGTGCAATTCCTTTGCACAGAACAGTTAAGTATACAGATATTTGTCATTTAAAAAAAAAAAAAAAAAAAAATATATATTCCTTTACAGTTGCTTTAGAAACATGCGGTGTGTGAGGCCTCATTGATAGTCTTACCATAATAGTTTGCAATTTGCTGTGTATGATTTACATTTCTGGGCAGTTCTTAAAGCTGAACTCTGCAGAAGATAGACAGTGAAACCTTGAATTGAGAGTAACTTGGTCTGAGAGCGTTTTGCAAGACAAGCAAATTTTTAAAAATTTTGACTTGATAAACAAGCGATGGGATATACAAGTAGCGTCATGTCACAACTGATTATAATAAAAAGAGGCGCCTCGAAGTGTAGCAATATGGTTACATTTAATGAAAGTACTACATTTAGCAACTAACGTGCCTGTTTTAATCATCAACCATATCCAAGTATGCAGGCAGGCATCCAGGGTAAAGCTGTCCAGATAGACCATGCTCTGCACCACCATCGATGTAATCTCTTCCACGCTGCGTTTCACAAGCACTTTCAGATCACACTACTGCAGGGTAGTCTTCCCGGTCATGATTTTCCCGGTCATGATTGCAGACTGACAGTAGTGAGAGCCGGTGGTGTGAAGAATGGTCTATGTGGACAGCTTTACCCCAGATGCCTGCATACTTAGATGTGCCTCTTTTAAAAATCAAACATGTGAGTTGCTAAATGTTGTTGTACCTTTGATAAATGTAACCATATTGCTCGCTTGTTGAGCAAGGCTGCTACTCGGAGAACACCTCTCATTGCAAAGCATTCTCTGATTTGATGAGGTGGGGAGGAGGGATGATATCACAATCCCCATCTCTTCCAACCATAGTTGCCTTTGGATGCTCTTTTGGTTGTATGGGGAGAAATTGGTTTTGATTTGAATAAAAGCCTGTGCACACAGACCCTTTTTCTTCTTGTTTCTGCTTTACACTGCCTTGCCCTACTGCCAAAATGAAGTAATTTCTCGTCTTCTGAAAATGCCAATGGGATTGGCATGAAATGCGAGCTACTAGGGTTGTCCGAGGGTATTTTTTTTTTTCTTCTTCTCTCTTAGAAGAAGCCTCCTTAAGATTGCTATACACTGCAGGCCATACTACCTGCAGACTGCAGAATACCCAAACAGCACTGTTCATCTGACAATTTTCCACTTTGCATAGCAGGAGGTCTGGCTGGAGGGGGCCACCCACAAAACAAATCTTGGTGCAGCCCTATGAGCCAAAAGACTTGGAAATTTGGTGGAGATTATACACATAGGTGTAAAGAAAATGAGTTGTGTTGTCTGCAGCAGCCCTGTGTCTTCATTTTAAGGATGGATGGAAAGTACTTCTAATTGGTTGCTAAGCGTAAAAAACACTTTCTTTGCTCCAGTTTTTTTTTTTTTCTATACTCAAACATACCTTCCTTTAGTTCAGTGTTCTTCAACTTAAGAGAAGGCTCATTATCTGTCCAGGAATCTAGCGCCGTCCTCATCTGGGCTAGTTCTTCACTTGCTCTTGCTTGTAAAGATGCGCAAATGTGCCTAAATGCGGTAACTTGCGTCTATAAGTTTTTCGTTTGTAGGTGGTTTTCAATAGGGATACATTTCTCACCATTTTACAATGTAACGGCATGTAAACGCGGCAAAACTAACATTTTTAACCGTAGGTTACTAGCTGTCAAGTTCCAGCGTACAGGAGAGGTTTTCAAACGTCCCGTATACTTGAAGCCTAATAGTTCGGAGATTCTTTTGGCCCGTTTTACCGTGCATAGGCTGTCCTTTGCCCAACTCTTGAAAAACGTGCAGGAAAAAAAAAAAACACAAGCCGGAACACAGGGAATCCAGCCTCAATGTTTTCTAAATTTTCAGTCTTCATGTTTTTAAGTTGACAAGTCTGAAAAATTCCTTGAATTTTGTCAGAAGAACCTGAAGGGGTACATGCCTCTGAAGTTTGACAACCACTGACTTGGACGTTCCAGAGCCAGAAGAGTCGACGTATGTTCTATTCTGATACTGCCATTGGCAAACAATATCCTTTGTTCTTCATCCTTTTAGAAGGTTAAGTTTTAACTAAATACATTCTAAAATGAAGACTGCAGGGTTACAGCTGTTCAAAACTGGTTCTAAGTGTTCTATTTTGTGGATGTATGTGTTTAATTTTTCTTTCTTACAGACTTCTTGGCTACTTGTCCTCATTTAACAGGTTACGTACGGTTGAACAGATCTTCATTGCTGTATACAGGCCCATAGTTTTTAGCAATACTGTATAACAAATCTATTGTCATCACTTGGTATGATGGGAAGACTCTCAGGTGTTATACGGGTAAACTAGAGGTTGATGAGACGCTTGCAGCAGCTGTGTCCAAGGCTCTGTGTTTTGGAAGACTTTCCAGCCTGTTGGAAGATGTTTGACCAGAAATCAGTTTCCTGTTTTATGGTTGGTGGGGAAAAGTTGGTAGCTGCTTCAATTACTCAGCAATAGAAGGAAGTTCACTTACCACCCGTTGGTCTTCACGACATCTACACGGATATTGCCAACCATATTGTCAGAAGCTTCTTTTGTAACTTTTTTTTTGTTGGGATTCATTATGTTTAAAGTCCCTAAGACCCCGTTCACACTGGGGCGACGCTACTTGCCGGGGCGACCTCACAGGTCGCGGTGCGCAGCTCGCACCGTGACCTCGGAGCGGCCGGCACGGACTTCATAACATTAAAGTCAATGCAGGTCGCTCCGGGTCGCCCCAAAGAAGCTCCGGACCCTTTTTCTAAGTCGGAGCGACTTGTGTCGCTCCTATTAGAACGGGTCCACAGCTTCTCTATGCCAGGCGACCTGTCAGGCGACCAGGTCTCCTGCCAGGTCGCCCCAGTGTGAACGGGGTCTAAGGAAATTAATTGTTTACATGAAAACTAGTTGTGTGACATCAGTAGTGTATGTCTGATTCTGAAGTAAGACTGTGTGTGGTCTCAGATGAGTTTCTCCTTGATGTGCTTTACGTTAAAATATTATGTGTTTCTGTATTATTTCTTACAATCCGGCTTATAAGGTAATGTAAAAGCCAAAACAAAAGAACCTGTTGATGAATAAATAAGGTATAAAGGCTAACTGTATGCAGAACTTTATATTAGATTTTTAAAACCCAGCGCCAACCCAAAAAAAAAATCAAGCTCTATTTAAAATGCTTACAAATTCACTAACTGTGCCAAAAACTAAAGTGCATGAATAGATATGGTAAATCCACCTAACATTGATTACATAAATACAAGTCTTAAGTATTCAACGTGCAATTTAAAGTCCAAAACGTAATAAAACAACCAATTAACCAGTGAAAGGTCCTCAATTGAATGAAGAACAAAAATAAGTTAATAGGATGGCAAGCATGTAGCCGGTGAAGATTCCTTGATAATCCTCAAATTCAAAGTGCAATACCCCACTCCCCAGCAGCAAGCACACTTGATACTTGACTTGACGCCAGATAACGTGGACCCCTTAGCCTAATGGCATGTGGGTCTAGCAGGCTGTTACTGGTAAGTCAAACCAGGTGCAGTTCCTAGGCGTCCTTATCAGAGCTATGGCTCAATGAAGGAAAAGAGAGGGATCCAAAAATAGTGTGATATGTGCCTTTAATTTAATATATGCAATAAGCAATACACTTACAATGTTGTAGTCATCATTTCTCAATGAATTGGACATCAGTGAGGGCAGATGATGCAGGTTAGTGGTTCAGAAAGCTGGCGCCTAGACCTGCACTCTACGTGCGTTCCAACATGCATCCCACGGGCAACCGGAAGTGACAAACTGAGAGACTGTGAAACCGGAAACCACGTTGACGCGTTTCGTCCCCCCCCCCCCCCCCCCCAGGGCGTTCTCAAAGAGACAAAGTACCTAATTGTTGGAGATAGGTTCACATCAGAAACGCAAAGTTGAAAGTGATGAATGGACCAACAGCAACAATATTCAAGGGAAGTGGTATAATAAAAAGAACATTTTATAGGCGTTGTAGCAGCACCAGAGAGTGGTAAAAAGCTAGGGGGGAACAATGACATATCTGCCTGTAAAACTTTAAAAGAATGGCACAAAACCAGATCTAATTTAATTCATTTTTTGAACAGCATGAGTGAGTTGACCTGATTTATAACCACCTTCATTCAATATTTGTGGATTTTTATGTAAAAACAATGTATTTTGGCAGCCATGGGTAGGCATTCTTTTTTGGCAGTGGTTTGTCAGTGAGAGTCATATTTTACTTTTACCACAGTTTGAGGCTGGGCTCACACTGAGTTCGGAGCGGCTCGCAGCAGGGGGTGGCTGCGTCTCTCTGCACCCTTTTAGGTCTGAATTTTTGACTGAATTCCGACCTGAAACATACCAGAAGGTGCTCAGGACTTTTCTGCAAGCCGCTTTACAGCCGACACGGAGCTGTGTGAACCGTGTTGGAGCTGTGTGAACCGGCTCCATTAACCACTTTATGACTGCTCACTGTGCTGCTACTGCGGCACAGTGGCAGCCCTGGATTCCTAGCTGTCTCGGCGGAGTGCGCGTGCCGCCGGAGTCTCGCTTTGTTTAGACACAGCAGGTGTTGGGCCAGAGGAGGAGAGGCAGCGATCACCGTCTCTTCCCCGATCGTCTGAGAAACTGTGAGAAAATCGTAAAAGCAGGTGGATCTTCTCAGTGACAGACAGGGAGAGATCACAGGATTCAGCATAGCTGAACCTGCGATCTCTGTCACAGAAGCCCCTCCCCCCCCACACACATCAGTAAGCATGAGGCACACATTTTACCCCCTTGATCACCAGTGTTAACACCTTCCCTGCCAGTGTCGTTATTACAGTAACAGTGCATATTTTTAGCACTGATTACTGAAGTAATGTCACTGTCCCCCCCCCCCCCCCCAAAGTGTCAAAAATGTCAGTTAGGGGTCCGATCTGTCCGCCGCAATGTCGCAGTCCCACAAAAAATAAGAGCGCTGCCATAACTAGTAAAAAAAATAAATAAATAAATAAAACCATAAAAATGCCAAATCTTTCCCGTAGTTAGTAAATGCGATAACTTTTGCGCAAACTAATCAAAATACGCTTATTGCGATTTTATTTTTTTACCAAAAATATGTAGCAGAAAACAAATTGGCCTAAAATGTTAAATTTTGATTTTTTTTTTTTTTTATATATCAGAATGTGAAAAATGTTTTTTTTTTTTTCAAAATTGTCGCTCTTTTTTTTCAAAAATTAAAAAATCGCACTGGTGATCAAATACCTCTAAAAGAAAGCTCTATTTGTGGGGAGAAAAAAGACGTAAATTTAATTTCCCTGTGAGATCTGCAGTCAGACTGGGCGATGGGCTGGATAATTATAGATCCAGTGGTCACCCCAGTCTGGCCAGCGCGCGTGCGCAAACCTCAGCTCTGCGCTAGTTTGGCCGTGACATAGCCCCAACAGACGGGGACTGGCCTGCATGTTAAACACCTCGTATGCAACTTCGCGATCAGGTCTCGGCCGGAGAAGCAGCATTTCTCCTGGCCGACAGCGCCCCCCCCCCCCATTTCGAGAGAGGAGGTTCTGTCTGGAGCGATGCTGCCTGGTTCTTGGTATGGCGAGTAGCTGTTCCCCCCCCCCCCCCTCTCCCCCTGGAGGGTTTTGGGGTGGACGTGGGCCCCTCCTTTGGACCCCAGGTTCCCGTCAGCCACCCCCCTTATCTGGCCCCCCATCCTACCCCCCCCCTCCACTAATGCTGGGGCTGTGTGGATGGTCTGGTCCACCTCCTACGGTGGGGGCAAGGCGCTATGCTGGCGATGGGGGGCTATTGGATGATCTGCTGTGCGGGGGGGGGGGGGGGTTTGTACATGGTGGGGGCTCCTGCCAGGCCCCCCTGTCCTGCCTGGGCCTATCCTTAGGGCATAGGGATCCCTCCTGGGGCTGCCATTTTGCTCTAACCCGTGTGTTTCTATGCACGGCAGCCCTGTTTGTGTAGTCTGTTGGGCATTTTCCGGTGGTTTGCCATTGAAAATAGCGGCGTCCATGATAGTGGAGCCCTGTGAGCAGCAATTTCGGCGGTGATGACTCCTGGATCTTTTCACTTCCTAAACACCACACGTGGAGTGCAGATTATCCTGGTGGCTTCAGGTGCCGCTTTCTGCTGGGTGGCGGGAGGCTGGTGGGGTTCTCTCCCTCCTCTGTTGAGGATCGCTTTGTGCCTGGCGACTGAGTGGTGCTGCCAGCGCGGTGGGAGTTGTCCTTTTGCAGTGTTTTACACTTTTTGTGGGGTCCCCCTGGTGACTCGTGGAGTCTTTGGAGCACATCTCCCCACCCGATCCCCTCTCATGCTGCGGGGCCCTTCAGGTTCCAATCATTCATCGATGCACTGACGAGGATCCTGGAGTACTTTGTGTCCCGGGTGGAGGTGGCTTTTGTGCGACGAGCTAGCAAAATCGCCCCCGGCCTCATCTGTCTCCTAAGATCCTGAATCTGATTCGGGCCGCCACGGACGTGAGCCACCCTGCTGGGTCTGCGACCATGCATCCTGCGTCCTCAGTTAGGATGATTCCTCCACATCTGCAACCGTGCACAAAAATGCGCTGGTGGAGCACAGATTGTATCTGTGCGTGAGACCTTGACGATTGAGGACGCAGCTGCGATGGGGGCGTAGGTTCCTTTTGGCACTCACAAGCCTTCCAGAGCAGCAAAGGTGTTTCCTTTCCCCGCCTATTTTGACAGAATTGTCGCTAAAGAGTGGGGACGACCAAAGCGTTCCCTTGGGGTCTCGAAGTGATTTACTAGGCGTTACCCCTATGAGGAGTCCCTTCTTAAGAAGTGGACTGTACCACCGGTTGTGGATCCACCGGTTTCCAGATTGAACAAGACAACCATGATTCCGGTTGAAGAGTCCCCCGTCTTTAAGGATCTGGCTGACAGGAAGGCGGAGGCTGTGGCCCGCAATATGTACTCTCTGGATGGTTCGGCACTGAAGCCAGTACACACCATTGCCCTGTTGCAAACTCTGACCGAGTGGGCTAAGCTTTAATGCTGTGACCTGGAGGGAGAACCGCTCCCCTTGCCTTTGCTGAGCGGGCGGACCAGCTGGTCCAGGGGCTGCATTCAAAGAGGCATCACAGATAAACTGCAACTCCCCTAGTGGCTCAGCTCTCTGTTTCGGCAGTGGTCCTTCGGCGTGTCTTTTGGCTTAAATGCTGGTCTGCGGACCAGACTTCTAAAAAGGCCTTGACTGATCTCCCCTTTCAAGGGGATCACCTGTTTGGGGCTCATTAAAGGTCTCGCAGGATGAAAGAGTACTTTTCTTCTGCAGGCTACTAAGGGCAAGGAACCTCATCATAGACGTGGGAACTCCTTGGCTCATAAGAAGTTTTTTCGTCCCACAGGGTCGACTGACAAGGGCTCGAAGCCTTTCAGGGCCTCCTTTTGGAGGATCCAAACTAACCTGGTCTGGCAAGCCGAGAGCAGGTTTCTCCATACCCGCAGACAAGGTTCCTTCAGCATGAAGGTGCGCCCTCACCCATATCGGGAGTGGGGGGACATCTTCATTGCTTTCCAGGCCCGTGGACTTCCCTGGTACAAGACAAGTGGGTCCACAAATTCATTCGGTCCGGCTACAACATCGATTTTCGCTCTTGTGCCCCGGCAAGGTTCTTTCCTTCCAACTGGCGCCTGTCCGCTTACAGGGTCTTTTTGGGGCAGTACAAGACCTTTTACTTCAATGGATTCCAATATGTTCCGGTAACCAGCGCATGCTTTGCCGTGGGAGAGGAGCATAATCAGTTTGTGGCATTACCTTTTGCTCTTGCCTCTGCTCCTCGGATCTTCACAAAAGTGTTAGTCCTGGTGTTGGCATAGAACTCCTACTGCTCTGGTGGAAAACCTGGAGATCACTATACAAACTCTGAGGGAGTTTGGCTGGATTCTGAATTTTCAGAAGTCTGCTCTGGTTCCGTTCCACAAAGCTAGACTATCTGGACCTGACTCCGGACTCTGCCTTAGCCAGAGTGCTCCTTCCTCTGGACAAACTCCAGACTTCAATTTGCCTTCTGCTGTCCAGCAGATGGTCATCCCTCCGCACTTTACGTGTGGGTGCTGGGCCTGATGGTGTCGGCCTTCGAGGCGGTTCTGTTTGCACAGTTCCATACGAGGTCCCTGTAAAGGGAAATTCTGACCAAATGGGATAAGGCTCCGCAGTCTCTGGACAATCCGATCTGGCTGAGCCGGGGAACGAAGGAGTCCCATATATGGTGGCTTCGTTCTCCGGCTCTTCGACTGGGCAAATCCTTCCTCCCCTTGTATTGGACAGTGATCACCACAGATGCCAGGCTGGGGAGGCGTTCTCGGCAAACATTCTGCTCAGGGGATCTGGACGCTGGAAGATTCCAGACTACCGATCAATGTCTTGGAACTCCGAGCAATCAGACTGTGCCTGTACTATTGGACGAATCATCTTCAGGGATGTCCAGTGCGCATTCAATCGGATAATGCCATGACAGTAGCTTATGGCAATCACCAAGGGGGCACCAGAAGTGTCCTGGCAGCTCTGGAGGTAGCTGGCATTCTAAGGTGGGCAGAATAGTTTGTTCCAGCCCTCTCTGCCGTACACCTTCCCAGGGTGGAAAACTGGCAGGCGGATTACCTCAGTCGCCAGGCGTTGGACCAAGGGGAGTGGTCCCTTCATCCGGAGAGGTTTCATGATTTGCGTCTCTGGTGGGGTATCCCGGAGGTGGATCTCTTGGTGTCTCGACTCAACAGAAAGGTGCAGAGGTTTGTGGCTCGGTCACAGGATCCTCTGGCGTACACCGCAGATGCGCTGGTGGCCCCATGAGGTCAGTATCGTCTGATTTATGCCTTCCTTCCCTCTCATGCTTCTGCTAAGACTTCTATGCAGGATCGAGGCAGAAGGGATTCCGGTCATCTTAGTGGCTCCAGACTGGCTTCGCCGGCTTGGTACGCCCATCTGGTGCAGCTGGTCACTAATGTTCCTTGGAAGCTTCCTCTCAGGAAGGATCTGCTGTCCCAAGGACCAGTCTTCCATCCTGCTTTACAGTTGTTGGCTTTGATGGGTTCGCTGTTGAATGCTAGGTGCTGATGAATAGAGGTTTATCGGAGTCGGTGATTCCAACGCTGTTTAAAGCTAGGATATCTACTTCTAGGAAGATCTACCATCATTGCATGGTGTGAGTCTCAAGGTTCATCCTTGCTCCTCCTCTGTGGCTCAGATCCTGACCTTCCTTCAAACAGAAATTGGTCTTGAGTACCATCAAGGGCCAGGTGTCGGCTTTGGTGGTCTATGCTTTAGTTTCAACCAGATATGTTAAACATTTAATTTTGTGTCGCTGTCATTTCTGCTGTTGAGCAGTGGATGTATGCCTCGTACATACGTTCAGATAATCGGACGAAAATAATCGCTTTCATAGTTACATAGTAGGTATGAACAAAGTATTGAATAAAGACCATAGTCCATCCAGTTCAACCTGTGTAGGTGTGTGTGGCCGTAATCATCTCTCCTACCCCTGAATGTTTTTCTCCTTGGGATGTACGTCTAAGAGTCTTTTGAAAGCCACCATACCTCCCGCAGAAACCACCTCTTTCGACTTGATCGCACGATAATCTGATCGTTGGTACACAGCTTTCGACAGCCGATCACGACAGTTCATCCAACAAAATACGAAGGGACAAACACGAAAACCTCTGTCGTACGATAGCCTAGCGAACGACAATCGTTTAATCAGTACAGTATGCGTCCGCTAAAAATCGATCGACAAAGACAGCGCATGATCAGAAACACGGAAAAAGCCTGGTTACCATTGTTTTTGTTTTGCACCATCTGATACATAGCTAAGCAACCAGGAAGCTTTTCCGGAATCATACGAAAAAATCCTACGTTTTATATGCATTGTTGAATTCGATATTAGTATCATGCAAAAATGCGAACGATAAGTCGTCCGATTTATTTGAACGTGTGTATGAGGCATTAGTCACTGAACACATTAGTTAAAAGGGGTGCACAAATACATTTGGCAGAAACACAGAAAAAGCTGCCAAAACAGGCAAATAAAAGGAAAGGTTCTTCCTCTAATAACATCCGGAAAGCCAATCAATGTTTAATCTGAAACTTGGCAGAAACCAGAATGATTAACCGATACTTGTTGAATGCAAATCCAGTAGTTGTAGTGACCTCTAGAGAAAGTGAACTGGTGAGTGTCTGCTGCAGGCCGGGCTGAATTACCAAGGGTAGGGCCAATACCAGAGAGAAGAAAATACCTTTTTGTTTGCATTTCAGTGATAAGAATGCAGCATTTTCCAGGCTGGATTCCTTTATACTTTTCTAGAGGGAGAAAGATTGACAGTAAAAATGATGTATGCTGAAGATTTTCAGCTCAGTAGAACTAAGCTCCTCCAACCAGCATTAATTAATTTTTAATCATTATGCTACCAGTCTTAGTAAATATATAGGAAGGTATATTATAGTTACTCAAAAGTGTAACAAAATTGCAGCGCTCAAATATGATACAGTGCAGAAGAATTGAAGTGCATAACACTGACAAGTCGCCGTTGGTCGCCTGCCATAGAGTAGCACAGGACCCGTTCTAATAGGAGCGACACAAGTCGCTCCGACTTAGAAAAAGGGTCCTGAGCTTCTTTGGGGGCGACCTGGAGCGACCTGCATTGACTTCAATGATATGAAGTCCGTGCATGCCGCTCCGAGGTCGCGGTGCGAGCTGTGCACCGCGACTTCACAGGTCGCCCCGGCAAGTCGGGTCGCGCCTATGTGAACCGGATCTTAAGATCCTCTCACTGGGATACTTCTAATTAACTTTTTATGAACATTTATTTATGATCTACCCACCATTGGGACACAATATTTATTGTTATATACATTGTTATGCACTTCAATTCGCTTGCACTGTGTCATATTTGAGCGCTGCAATTTTGTTTCACTTTTGATTATTTATTGTATGTATATATTGCACTTTTTTTGCTAGCAGCTTTTTCACTTTAATATAGACGCTGATTCACATTCTCTTGTTTTTGATCTGCACACATATTATAGTTACTGGTGTGTGTGTGTGTGTGTGTGTGTGTGTGTTTTTGTCTGTTTTTTCGGCCTAGGAAAAATTTTATACATCTCAGAAGTTTTCATTGACACTCAATGCACATTTTCCCATGATTTATCCCTTTTTATCTTCGTCATGTCGGCTGCACAAATGTGTCCTTTCAGCGGGTGGGCCTTAACGCAGAGCGGTCGCATATATGAGTACCAGAATGTAAAAGCTATGCCAAGAGCACGCACCTGCGCACTCCTGGCATGGTTACTGGCAGCTTCCAACCTCTACTTGCAATCTGGAACTTTCAGGTCATTGTGACAGCCAACCAACACATGAACAGAAGTTCCGATATCAGAAACCTCCTAAAGGGCTGGGAGGTCCAGGCATTATGGGGTTAAAGATTCTGTAGTACAGAAAAATACTTGTTGTTCCACCAGAAATGTATTTGGCAACTATTGAGTGACATTATGTAGAGAGGCAGCCGCACTCGAACTTGAAGGTGCAAAATATAAAATCCGTTTATTTGAATCCAAAAGTTAAAATCAATCCAAGATACAGTCCATGATACAGTCAGAGATAAGGGATGAAAGCATAGCAGTTGACGCGTTTCACGGATAAACGTCTGCTTAGTCGTAACCAGGTTACGATTTATAAATTAGTTGGCTTTGGCAGAAGATGTTTTTTTTTTTTTTTTGTTAGCATGAGATGGTCTAATGTCCAATACAATTGTAGTTTGTATTGACAAACAAAAAGGTTTATCGATCATCCTGACATGTTTGGATCCCACATAAGCAAAGTACCTTTTTTTGTTTCATGCTCAGAAATCTTAATTTCTCATCAAACGTGTACAAAAAACAGATTTGAAAGGGGCATGTTAAGGCTAGGTTCACAACACGAATGTGTTGTGGGAAACATAGCGATCCATGTGCATTTCCTGCACCGCATTCCAATTGTATTGCCCTTGTGATCTGCTGTAAGTGTCAATACAAAGTTAACAACCCCCCAAATGCAGGTCGCGAATGCAGTGCATTTGCCTGCATTGGATTGCATACTACAAAACGACCATGCAAACCAGTTGCGGTGCGTCTCCAAAAAAAAAGGTGCATTATGTCTTTGGTGCGATTTGAGCCCAATCAAAATGAATGGTCTCAAATCACACTGCACTGTTAAGACCGGGTCATATTGATTTTTGTTATGGTTTTTCTATTATAACTCGGGGTAATGCTAGGCCTGGTAAATCATTTTCTTCTTTGACTCCTATTACATAGTTACATAGTAGTTGAGGTTGAATAAAGACAATAGTCCATCCAGTTCAACCTGTGTAGGCGCGCGTGGCCGTAATCATCTATTATACCCCTTAATGATCTGATCCTTGAGATGTACGTGCAAGAGTCTTTTGAAAGTAGCCAAACTTACCGCAGACAAACTGCCTCTTGTGGTAGAGAATTCCACAATCTTGTAGCCCTAACAGTAAAGGACCCCCTGCGTTGCCTGAGGTCAAAACGGTTCTCCTTTAATCGCATTGTATGTCCTCGAGTCCTCATGCAATCCTTGCGACTGAATAGCTTTTTTTCTATGCTGAGATCACCATTGAGGTATTTATAAATTGCTATCATGTCCCCTTTCACGCGTCTCTTCTCCATGGAGAATAAATTAAGTGATTATAGACGCTCTTCATAATTAAGGTCCTCCAATCCTCTATTAGTTTAGTTGCCCTTCTCTGGACTCTCTCCAGCTCCAACACATCCCTCCTGAGGACTGGCGACCAGAACTGGAAAGAATACTCCAGATGTGGTCGGACCAGAGTTTTATAAAGTGGAAGGATTATAGTTTTATCTCTGGAATACATCCCTTTCTTTATGCATGCTAATATTCTGCCGGCTTTGGCAGCTGCAGCTTGACATTGCATGCTGTTGCATAGTCTATCCAAGACTCCCAGATCTTTCTCCATTTTGAAAGGTTCCCCCCCTAAAGTGTATTGTGCTTTTATGTTTTTAGTCCCCAAGTGCAAAACCTTACACTTCTCCACATTAAACCTCATTTGCCATGTCGTTGCCCACTCTGTTATTTTGTCCAGGACATTCTGTAGGTTATCTGCCTCATGCTGTGCTGTTATTGCTCTGCCTAATTTTGTGTCATCTTTTCATCTGGAGTAGAATGTGTTGCATATAACACATAGCACTTCAGGGCTTGACAAATTTTCTTTGAATCTTGGAGCCAGCTAAAAAAGTTTGGAGACAGTTTTTCAAATCAGCTGCGCGGTGCCTGAAAAAAAAAAAAGAAAAGAAAGCAAGAAAGAAATAAAAGAGCGAGAAATGGAAAGAGGAGAAGTAGGTTAAGGGGAGATGGAGGTGGGGGGGGGGGGGGGGTTCGAGAGGGGGATAGAAGGGGGGTGGAGAAAGAGAAGGAAGGAGAGGGTGGGAGGGAGAGTGAGTCTCAGGCAGATCTGTATATGTACAGTGACGTCCCCTCAGCTCTATAAGGCTTACAGAGGAATCCTCCAGAAGTGTGGCACTCTCCAAACTCTACCTTCCTCACATACACCCAGAAAATGGCCTGCTCTGCTCCCCCACACAGTCTATCGGGGGGGTCTCCCACTCCTAGCCAATTAAAGGTAAACTTTGTCCCCTAACGCGCTGTAGGTGGTGTCCTTCCCTCAGCCAGGGGAGGATGGGCTTGGTCTGCACTCCCACTTCCCCCAGGAGCTAAGGAAGCAGTGACACACAAGCAGGTAGGCTGGAGCAGTGGGATGGGGAGCGGCTGACGCATGAAATTCGCACTCTTACCCGATGTCAGATGAGTGCCGGGTGACCGCAATGAGGAGGCTGACAGTGGCAGAAGTTGAGCAGTGCATCCTATGAATGTGCTGAAAATTGAGAAGAGGCAGCCGGTTCTGATTTGTCAGCGCCGTCCATGTGATGGTGCTAAACAAATAGCATTCCCTGGGGGGATTTGAAATCTCTGGATCAGCGAAGCAGCGTCCCGATGCCTGACAGGAGACAGATGAAATCCTAGGCATCTGGACTCAGTTTCTAGTCGCCAATGCAGCCTGGCACCAGGGATTTGTTGAGCCCTGTCCCACTAGTATATTATCCATCAAGTGAGTTGAGCAGTTTAAGGTCTAAGGTTGGCACTTGTCTTTGTTGGTGCCTAACAGAGTTTAAGTTTTGCTTTTAATTGTATGCATGTTTTTTTTTTTTTTTTCTTCGAGCCGGGGAATGCCCATAGGCTCAGTATTGTACAAATAAAATAATTTTACATAAAAGACATTCATAATGTGATCTGAGGCTTCGAGTTCTGTGTTTTTTTTTTTTTTTTATCTTGAGTCCTCCCTTTAAAAAAAGGACAAATGTTCTGTGTCTGGATGGGGTGAGGTAAATATGATCTGTTATATATATATATATATATATATATATATATATATATATATATATATATATATATATATATATATATATATATATATATATATATATATATATTACAGGGATCCTCAAGCTACGGCCAAATTGCATTGTAAAACTCTGACATTCACAGACATGACTAGGCATGATGGGAATTGTAGTTCCTGAACAACTGGAGGGCCATAGTTTGAAGACCCCTGTATGTATATGTGTGTGTGTGTGTATATATATATATATATATATATATATATATATACACAGTGGGTATGGAAAGTATTCAGACCCCCTTAAATTTTTCACTTTGTTATATTGCAGCCATTTGCTAAAATCATTTAGGTTCATTCTTTTTCCTCATGAATGTACACATAGCACCCCATACTGACAGAAAAACACAGAATTGTTGACATTGTTGCAGATTTATTATAAAGAAAAACTGAAATATCACATGGTCCTAAGTATTCAGACCCTTTGCTCAGTATTTAGTAGAAGCCCCTTTTGATCTAATACAGCCAGGAGTCTTTTTGGGAAACATGCAACAAGTCTTTCACACCTGGATTTGGGGATCCTCTACCATTCCTCCTTGCAGATCCTCTCCAGTTCTGTCAGGTTGGAAGGTAAACGTTGGTGGACAGCCATTTTTAGGTCTCTCCAGAGATGCTCAATTGGGTTTAAGTCAGGGCTCTGGCTGGGCCATTCAAGAACAGTCACGGAGTTGTTGTGAAGCCACTCCTTCGTTATTTTAGCTGTGTGCTTAGGGTCATTGTCTTGTTGGAAGGTAAACCTTTGGCCCAGTCTGAGGTCCAGAGCACTCTGGAGAATGTTTTTGTCCAGGATATCCCTGTACTTGGCCGCATTCATCTTTCCCTCGATTGCAACCAGTCGTCCTGTCCCTGCAGCTGAAAAACACCCCCACAGCATGATGCTGCCACCACCATGCTTCACTGTTGGGACTGTATTGGACAGGTGAGGAGCAGTGCCTGGTTTTCTCCACACATACCGCTTAGAATTAAGGCCAAAAAGTTCTATTTTGGTCTCATCAGACCAGAGAATCTTATTTCTCACCATCTTGGAGTCCTTCAGGTGTTTTTTAGCAAACTCCATGCAGGCTTTCATGTGTCTTACACTGAGGAGAGGCTTCCGTCGGGCCACTCTGCCATAAAGCCCCGACTGGTGGAGGGCTGCAGTGATGGTTGACTTTCTACAACTTTCTCCCATCTCCTGACTGCATCTCTGGAGCTCAGCCACAGTGATCTTTGGGTTCTTCTTTACCTCTCTCACCAAGGCTCTTCTCCCCCGATAGCTCAGTTTTGGCCGGACGGCCAGTTCTAGGAAGGGTTCTGGTCGTCCCAAACATCTTCCATTTGAGGATTATGGAGGCCACTGTGCTCTTAGGAATCTTAAGTGCAGCAGAAATCTTTTTGTAACCTTGGCCAGATCTGTGCCTTGCCACAATTGTCTCTGAGCTCTTCAGGCAGTTCCTTTGACCTCATGATTCTCATTTGCTCTGACATGCATTGTGATCTGGAAGGTCTTATATAGACAGGTGTGTGGCTTTCCTAATCATGTCCAATCAGTATAATCAAACACAGCTGGACTCAAATGAAGGTGTAGAACCATCTCAAGGATGATCAGAAGAAATGGAAAGCACCTGAGTTAAATATATGAGTGTCACAGCAAAGGGTCTGAATACTTAGGACCATGTGATATTTCAGTTTTTCTTTTTTAATAAATCTGCAACAATGTCAACAATTCTGTGTTTTTCTGTCAGTATGGGGTGCTATGTGTACATTCATGAGGAAGAAGAATGAACCTAAATGATTTTAGCAAATGGCTGCAATATAACAAAGAGTGAAAAATTTAAGGGGGTCTGAATACTTTCCGTACCCACTGTGTGTATATATATATATATATAATATACTGTACCTCCATGCTTGTGATCTTCAGCTGTAGTGTTCAAGTCTTGGTATTTTTATGCCATCTGCACACTGCCTTGCAGCTGCCCAGAATTCGTTGCCAACCCCATAGATATAGATGGGGATTTCTCGGACAATGGGCTGGCACCCTAGCTATGAGTGATAGTTCCCTGAACCTTGCAGCTGAGGATCATGGACGGAAGTGTGAATACCAAAATGAAGGCACAAGCTGTGATTTATTGTAAGACATCATCTGGTTCCTGGGTTCTGTCAAGCCTTTTCCCTTACTGCTCTTTTTGGCAATCTGCTTTTTTGGAAGTTATTTAACAATATTTCTTTCTTTTTCTCTTGTTCCTTCCCTAGGATCTTTGGCTCGCTGTCATAATGTTCACTGTTCTTCTAAAGAGGTGATAAGCATCATTGAAAATGGCTGACAAGAGTGGGAGGCCCACGCCTGGGCCGGTGTACATTGAGGTGGAATACGATTATGAATATGAATACAAGAGCAAAAGAGTTGTTATAAAGCAGGGCGAGCGGTATATTTTAATGAAAAAGTCCAATGAAGACTGGTGGCAGGTGAGACTGGATGAAAACTCGAGACCTTTGTATGTACCAGCTCAGTATGTGAAGGAAGTTGGTAGGAAGGCGTTAATGCCGCCTGTCAAACAGGGCATCCTGCCCAACAGTCCTCTGAAAGTCACACAAGGATTACAGAGATCGATGGAGAATATCAATAAATCCCCAGAACTCACCAGTTTCGGGAAAACTCCTTCAATTCGAGATGCCAACCAGAACTTTGGGCCTGGTAGTAGCCCAGGCCAGACGAGAGGACTGACTTTAGACCTTGTACATAACAATGGCAAGTTATGTACTGATTTACATTCGCCAAAGGCCACCAGCAGGAGTCCCTCTGCCTTGCACTTTCCTGGTCCAGAATTGATGGAAATAGAAAAGACCAGCTTCTCAAATGAACAGTCGGATTCGGCTGGGGAAAACTCGGAAAAACTTCTTGCAGATTCAGAATCTGGAGATGAGCTGAGTAGTAGCTCGACGGAACAACTTCAGGTAAGATTGGATCCTTAATATTTTTTTTTTCTAGAGGCTAAAGAGCGATTGCAGATATCCTTCTGAACAGGCTAGCTACCTGGCTTTCATGCTGTCCCAGGGGCCTTACTTGTGACCCTGAAACAACATATCCATGCTCATCATAAGTCTTAGTGAACTTTAGCTCCTAATCTGCAACTAGTTCTGGGTCAGTAAGTACTGAAAGAAAGTCTGTCTTGAGGCTACCATTGCTAAAACCCCCTTCATGCACAGAAAGATGACTCAAACCTTACTGAGCCCAGTTGGTTGGTGTTTTTCCCATAAAATAGCATCTTCAGCTGAGTATTGGCACTCATAGTCCTCATGCATCTCCCAGGAAAGTAAATACCTGCAATACATGCCAGGTTATTGGTTTCCATCAACATCGAAGACTGTGTACTTCCTATACCAGGGATCCTCAAACTACAGCCCTCCAGCTGTTGTGGAACTATACATCCCATGAGGCATTGTAAAACTCTGACATTCACAGACATGACTAGGCATGATGGGAATTGTAGTTCCTGAACAACTGGAGGGCCATAGTTTGAAGACCCCTGTCCTACACCAATTCGTATTAAAGGTAACCTTTCCTCAGAGAAACATGGAAGGCTGCCACTGGAAATGCTAGTTGCCTGGCTGCCATACTAGCCACTAGTTGCAGTATTTTTGAGTCCGTAACACAGGATATGTATGCAGTTCAACTGTCACTAAACCCAGGGCCCTGCATTCACTATATCTGGTCGCACACAGCACACAGAAAATGGAAATGCAAAAGTTTTAGTAAATATAAACTGCTAAATACATTTTCTCATCAGCAGTTTTGTGCCTTATTTCAGTGTCTGGTTAAAGCTTGTAGAAGTTTTCGTTCTCCCCTGATTGTCCTATGAGGCTGCAGGACCCCTGACCCGCTGTCTGGACAGTGCTGGTTGGCCTTGTGCTGATCACTCCCCCAAGAAAAAAGAAAAAAAAAATATCTTGCAACACACACCAACCTGAGCAATGTGCAGCCTGCCCCAAAGCTCTTTTCTATCAAGAAATGGCTTGGGGACTGTGGAAGAAGGGGAGGATCAGAGAAGACAGGATCAAATGGCCTTTTTACACAATGCAGTGGATTAACCCCTTAGGTTTCACAGTGAGTATAACAAGCATGCTTTACTGCATTTACAGTACAGACTGATTTTACTGTTGTGGGTTTAGTAACACTTTAAAGATTTCTAACTTTCCAATATATATTCTAGGTAAATGACTGAACCACTAGGTCAGTGTAGCAGTCGGGTAGCTAGCATTTTTGGAAGGATTTCAGCAATGGCAGCCTTCATATTTCACTAGGAAAAGATATATTATAGTGAAGCCAATGAGCCGGGTTTTCAGTTATGAGAAACCTTTTAAAGGCCTTTGTTGCTTTGTGTGGAACAAATAAATTTCATTGTAGAGATGTGTGAATGCATGTAGTAATAATTTAGTTCTTCATGTCCTATGCACTTAGGCCCAGTTCACACTGATGCGACATGCACTCCAACTTTGGTAACACATGTCGCATCAGAAGTCGCACCCCATTTAGTGCAATGGAGGCATTCTAATAGGAGCAACCTGAGTCGCTCCGATTTAGAAAAAGATTCCTGCACTACTTTTGGTCTGACTACGGCATGCATTGATTTCTATAAAAGAAGACGTATGCAAATCCTGCCGACGTCACGCTAGGATTCGGCTTCAAAGTCACGGCATTGTGAACCGGGGCTAAGATAGACGTGTGAGATGGAGTTCATACACACAGGAACATTGCCCGTATGTATGTCATGGTGGCATACATGTCATTGGTGACATCACTATCAAAGGGGTGGAGCCCAGCAGGATATGGAAGCTTTATAGTGTCAGTACATCAATTTATTTGTAACATGTTGCCTAACACTACAAGCGCCAGATGATTTTTCTCCATTAGAATAGTTCTTGAATGCTATAGAAGGGGAGTGCTGGGCTGAGGACAGACCTGAAGTACAGGAAGCCGTAGTAAAGCTGGGGTTGAAACCATATTTTCATACCTCTGCCAACGTTTGATGACCGAGGCAATCTAATATCTGTGCGTTGTCTGATATCAAATTTAATCTGGATGCGTTTTTCGTTTTGGTTACTATCCAGAGCCACTTAAATGTGTCTACATTTTGTGTTGTCTTACTGCAAAAAAAAAATAAAAAGTTGCAGCTTATTTAAAGCGATTATAAGGCCCCATGCACACACTAGTGTTTTTTTTTTTTTTTTTTTTCTAAGCTCTTAGAATCTGTTATTAGCATTTTTTTTCCTGCACCTAGAAGATAAATAGTGTTCTCCTATGTGTCCATGCACACTACTTTAGACTATAAGCATTTTTTTAGATATATATATATATATATATATATATATATATATATATATATATATATATATATTTTTTTTTTTTTTTCTTCATGTACTGCAAAAAACGCTAATAAAATCCTAATGCTCCCAAGGCCCCACGCACACTAGCGTTTTTCATCAGTTCAAAAAAATGCTGGATAAAAATGCTGATGATAGCATTTTTGTGCCAGCTTCTAGTAGCATTTTAGTAGCTTTTAGGAGCATTAGTATTTTATTAGTTGAACATGAAGGGAAAAAAAAGCTGTTGGAAGCATTTTAGAAGCAGTTAGGAACATTTAGATTTATTTTTCTGCTGGTAAAACGCTCCAAGAAACTCTACAACAAAAAATGTTTTTTTTTTCTGCTCCTAGACGCTAAAGCTCAAAAAAATGCTGATAGCCTAAAGTAGTGTGCATGGACACATAGGATAACACTATTTAGCTTCTAGAAGCAGAAAAAAATGCTATTCTCTTCAAGGAGCTTATAAAAACGCTAGTGTGAATGGAGCCAGAATGCTACCAAAATTCTACTAGAAGCTGTAGAACATTTTTCATCCAGCATTTTTTTTTCTAGCTTTTTTTGAGCTTCTGAAAAATGCTAGTGTGCTTGGAGCCCGGAAATTCTATTTTTTCTTTAAAATAACAAGCATGTTCTACTTGCCAGCTCTGTCCAATGGGGTTTGGTATCGCACAGTGGTCCCACCTGCTTTTCTGTCTTTTTATGTTGGACATTTTTCTTTTTTTTTTTTTTTAAATCCAGCGCATCAAACAAAGTGTTATATCTTACAGTCCACTTCTCATTTGCAGAAGTAGGAAAGCTGATAAATTATTCTCAGTATACTCCGTCTAGACTTTTTCCTTCCTTTTGAGGGCTCATTCATACTACTGCGTGTGCGTTTATACTTGGGTTTCCATAGTTGGTGCGTATGCGTTTCAATGTCACTATTCTGGTGCAGTTCAATGTGTATACATGGAGTAAACCAACCCAACTGCACTGCAGCACACAAACCAATGTATACAGGAATGTGTGTGTGTGTGTGTGTGTGTATAATATATATATATGTGAGTGTGTTTATATTATGGTGTGTATGTATGTATGTGTGTGTATATATAATATATACATACAGTTACATGACTTCTTGCTTTGAAAGCTGTTGTAGATATTTGTGTTGTTATAATGTGTTCCTGTACACAGGTTCAGGTTTTGTATTGGTCTTCATCTATGTCCTTGAAACGCAGAGGATAAAACAGAACACGGCTCTGACTCACTGCTATAGAGTGTTCCAACATTTTGTTGCTAAGCACAATTTGCACTTTTGGATGTTGATCATCCGCTTTCTTTGTTTAGCTTTGTCATACAGAAGCAGATGTGTAGAAGTAAAACCTTAGTTTGGTAAATCAGGTTAGTTTTTATCTGACCTGAAAACATTCGCTGCAATTAAGAAAAAAAAAGATCTGAAAATGTCAGGAAACCTTGCTATAAAAGCATTTTGATAAAAATTGTCCCCCCCCCTCCCCTTTTAAGCAATTGCCGACCCTAAATGTTAGCAGACAACTCAATGTGGATTACAAATCTGTAAACATTATTCTGCCCCTTAGTTGCTGTCCATTGATATATTTTGATGGACTGCAGGAGAGGATATGTTGAAATGGAATTGTTCTGTTTGACTGGCTAGATTTTAACGTGGTTC